>NC_034606.1:31782111-31791194 GCF_900095145.1 Mus pahari
ACAGAGAAATCCTGTCTCGACAAACCAAACCAAACCAAACCAAACAAAACCAAACAAACAAACAAACAAAAAAACTCTCCATGGTATTGCCATAAAAACAGACAAGTTGATCAATGGGATAGAATCAAAGATCCATAAATAAACCTACATACCTAAGGACACTTAATTTTTGACAAAGAAGCCAAAACCATACAAAGAAATAAAGAAAGCATCTTCAACAATGATGCTGGTCTAACTGGATGTCTACATAGAGAAGAATGCAAATAGATCCATATTTATTCACAAAACTCAAATACAAGTGGATCACACCCCTCAACATAAACCTGTATACATCAAATCTAATGCAAAAGAAAGTGGGGAACTGTCTTGAACATATTGGTACAGGACACAAATCCCTGAACAGAACACCAATAGTTCAGGCACAAAGATCAACAATTAATAAATTCGATCTCATGATACTGAAAAGCTTTTGTAAGACAAAGGACACCATTAATGGGACAAAAAGGACAACCTATAGAATAAGAAAAGATCTTCACCAACCCTACATCTGGCAGAGGACTAATATCCAAAATATATAAAGAATTCAAGAAGTTAGTCACCAATAAACCAAATAACCCATTTTAAAATGGGGTACAGAACTAAACAGAATTTTCTTTTTTCAATTTTTTATTAGATATTTTCTTCATTTGCATTTCAAATGCTATCCCTACCCAACCACTCCCACTTCTTGGCCCTGGCGTTCCCCTGTACTAGGGCATATAAAGTTTGCAAGACCAAGGGGCCTCCTCTCTTCCCAGTGATGGACAACTAGGCCATCGGAACTCATGTCTCTAAACAGAATTCTCAACAATGGATTCTCCAAAGGCTGATGAGCACTCTAAAAAAATGTTCAATGTCCTTAGTCATTAAGGAACTGCAAATCCAAACAACTCCGAGATTCCATCTTATACCCTCCCAGAAAGGCTCGGATCCAGAACTCAAGTGACAAGACATGTCTTTGAGGTTGTAGAGCAAGGGGGGGCACTCCTCCATTGCTGGTGGGAGTGCAAACTCATATAACCACTTTGGAATTAAATTTGGTGGTTTCTTAGAAAATTAGGAATAATTATACTTCAAGCCATAGTTATACCACTTCTGGGCATATACTCAAAAGATGTTCCACCCTACCCCAGTGATTTGAGCCCAATTTGAGACCCACCCCACAGGTGAGAGCCAACCCTGACATGCTCAATGATGCTCTGCTATGCTTGCAGACAGGAGCCTAGCATAATTGTCTTCTGAGAGGCTTCATCCAGCAGTTGACAGAAACAGAAGTAGAAACACACAGCCAAATTTCAGGTAGAGCTCAGAGTGTCTTGTGGAAGAGTAGGGGGAGGGATTCAGGGAGCCTGAAGGGCCAAGAACAACACAAGAAGATCAAGCGAGTCAACTAAACAGGGCCCACGAGGACTCGCACTACCAAGGAAAGAGCACGCATGGGCTGGACCTAGGTCCTCTACACATTCGTAGTAGGTGTGCAGCTTGGTCTTCATGTGGGTCCCCTAACAATTGCATTGGGGACTCTCTCTGACTCTCTCACCTGCCTTTTGATCCCCCTCCCTTAGCTGGGCTCCCTTGTCTGGCCTCAGTAGGAGAGGAGGATGAGTTTATTCATGCAGTGATTTGATGTGCCAGGGAGGGCTAATACCCATGAACTGATTCCCGTTCTCTGAAGAGCAGTGGAGGGAGTAGTCAGGGAAGGGTTATGTGAGGATGGGGTTTGGAGGGGATGAGGGCGGGGGGCTTCAATCAGGATATAAAATGAATAAGTAAAATAATGAATCCATGTTTTTAAATAATATGAGATAAAAATATAGAGATGAAGTTGTAGCTCCTCTATTCCACTGATGCTCCAGAATAAACATAAAATTAAAAAATGCATTGTTTGCATATATGAAAATTCCCAATGAATAAATACAAGTATTACATTGAAAGGGGAAAATGGCCCAGTCTTTTTCACAAATTGAGAAAGCAGTGGTTCTTGGCTTTCTCTTTCTGTATCTTCTTTAGCATTCCCTTGTAAAGTTTACAGGCTGGTTTTGTTCAGTATGCTACTCTCGAAACAAAAGGTTGATTGAAGCTCTAAAGCCTGTGTCCTCCAATGACCCAATACTTCATCAAACTCGTATTTCACTAGCAAAGTCAGGTTAGGCAAGTACAGCTTAATTAAATTCAATTTGCAAACTTGGACCTTTGTCTTCATTTTCTTTTTGAGTCTTTTTAAGGCTTTCTATATAGTTTTAAAACTCACAAAGGGTATACAGACTCATTATAGGAAATGAAACTAGGTTACAAAGATTTATAATGGCAAAGAGAATCATCCTCCCTGTCTCCCTGAGGTAACAAGTTCTATGAGCTTACCTCTTTCATAATTCTTACAGATATTCAAAACCACAGAGGCTTTATCTTAATGTTTTACAAACTAAAATTATGTCATACTCATAAATTGACAACTTACTTTTTCAATTTAAATTATATCGTGAATAATCTTTATAAATCTATGGAAGAAACCCATCTAATTCAAATATTTTCTTTGCGTATACACATACAAAAGTTCAAAATTCAGAAATACACACATTAATTTACCCAAAGTTCCATTTTGATTCTATGCAATATGCATGTATAAGTAACATCCAGGTTTATTTTCTTTATGTTTAGACCTACTTTTTTTTTCTAGACCTACTTTATTTAGGGTTCTGGAATGCTTCAGCCTCCCTCTAACCCATCAACTAGAGGTTTGGAAGAAGAAAGGTTTTTAGGAAACAAGGTTTGTGAATCAGTTTAGAAGTAGTTTTTTTTTTTTTTTTTTTTTGAGGGCAATTCTACTCTTCCTTGTCAGGATGCCAGCAGTCCAGTCTAATAGCAAACACCAAACATGAGTCAGCAGTAGTGGCTCAAACCATCAGAAAAGATAAGGCTCTGCGGAATAGGCATGAGTCAACAGAAGCTGCGAGAATCAGCTGGACTACTACCACAAAGTTCTCTGGTGCATTCTTCTCTATGAATTCAAGAGCGTCAAAGTGTTGAGTGAACATCAGCGAAGACCAACAAAGCCCAGCGAAGCACTGCATCGCGTTATAATTCAAGAGTGACCTCTCACTGTTTATAGGATTCCTTTTATACTCTTTCCATACATCACATGCCCTCTCACATGTCAGCTTCAGCAAAGCGTCCTGCCACATGTCTGCTTTAGCAAAACTTCAGCTCACAAGTCACCTTCCAGAGAAGCTTCACATGACACAACTGAGTTTTCAAAAAAAAAAAAAAAAAAAAAATCAGAAACTTCCGTGTCAAATTTCCATTATTTAAGTGAGGTTCAGATGTAGGCTGCTCAGAAATGGACTGAATGGGGCTGATATGGCGATTTCCTTATCCCCAAGGTTTCATGTTGTTTTCTGCCATCTGACCCATCATTCTACATATGTTGCATCATGGTCCAAAATGGCTGCTCAAACTCTAGTCATATTTTTGCCTAGGGCATTTAACAGGTACACTCCTTTCTCTTTAAGGATATATATTCAGTGATGCACACATTTTTCTTCACATCTCATTGCTAATAATAATAATAATAATAATAATAATAATGTAAGAAAAGCTTGAAATTGTTCTCTTTTTTTCAAACAAGTCATGTGCCTGTATAAAAATCATTTGTTCCAGTACTAAGAATTAAAAAAAAAAAAGAGTGGACCCACAGAGGCATATCTTTGTATGTGAATGTGCATGTAAGTGTGTCTCCATGACCATGTGTGTGTGTGTGTGTATGTGTGAATTTTTATAGATATAGGATCATAAGTAATCAAATATCAGTGAGGACACTGTGATTTCTATAGGAATTTCTTAGCAATAAATTCCTGGGTCTGGTGATTTTACATGAATTTTTATTTTTTGATATTTTGACTTATTATCAATAAGTTCAGGAGTTAGTTTATCCTAATTTTCCATTAGCTACTTTAAAAGACTTCACAATAATCACCTAAGTCCATGGTTCTTGGTTTCCTTGGGAATTTCTATCTTGGCCTGTGCATGGTTATAAGCATGGCTTGTGACTTAGGGAATCTGCGTTGTCGGCCACTGTGCTTCAGTTTCTGACCAAGCTTTCTCCTCACTGATATCCAGGTTCTTCCTTCAGACTGAGAGAAATGTTAAATTCTCTTTCATGGATGGTGGAAAGAAATCATATCGGGTCCTCCTAGGCACAACTTTTAGCTCTATGGTGATAGATTATTATGAAAATATCCCTTACACTCAAAGAGATTGGAACTTCACATCTGAGCTTTATGTCATGTAAGACTTAAGACCCCTATCCAATGGCCAGGCATGTGGGGACATGGCTTTGGTCCCATCACTTGCGAGGCAGAGGCTGATGGAGCTCGGTGACTTTCAGGACTACCAGTGCTATAATATCCCAGAAACTGTCTTTTTTAAAAAATTAAATAAATATTTAAAAGACAGCTAACCTACTGTGTACTTGCCTGTTTGTTTCACCTGACTTTGAGAGAACAATATAACAGCTAGCCTTACTTGTCTTGAATTTCTAATGTAATCAAAAATTTTAGCCTAAGATAATGCATGACTTTAATTTGAGTTATGTCCTCTTCTATTCTCTGAACCTATGAGCAATGGATGTGTTAATAGATGGTATATTTATAAATGCTGAAAACAACAAATAAGTTAAAAGCAACTTTACAAAACAAATATTCACTGAGGATATTGGAAGTGTAGGTTGATAAATATGTGTGCAGTAATATCTGCAGTGCTGTTTGTTATCTGTGTCAGTTGGAGTCAGTAAAGTTCATTCTCTTGTAGAACGAACTCTGTTAAAGATCTCCATAAAACATTCCTTACTCATTCTCCATCTGATGTTTTCTGCACTGCCCAATGGGAAAAAAAAGCAGAGCTCTATGTTAGGGACCAGGGGCAGTTAGACATCAGGCAAACATAGGGACACAGATTCGGACACACTGAACAGAGAGCAGAAAACAGAAAACACAGGGACAAAGTAGAGAATTCAAACTGGGGCTTGCTATTGGTAAAAGCATTTGGTTCCCTTTCCTTAATGCAACCCTGATGCATTTTTGGTATTCTGAGGTATAGCTAGTGCATTTAACTGACATAAAGCCTACAATTGTCTAGTATTCTAGGAAGAGAGAGGTTTAGTTGACGTTTCCTTGTCTATGTAATTAGTCTCATAACAACTACCTGATACAATAGTTACAAAAATTAGAGGCTGTCACATGTTATGTATTGAGCAGAGTGCCTGATACAAACAAGATGTTCAATAAATGGGTTCTTAGTCCCTTGAAGAACATTCATGATTGCTTTATCTAAGTATCTCTCTAGTCAGTCTTGATTATGATTCTTTCATTGTGCCTGGACTCTCAGTGATAGCAGCAACAATAAGAACAAGAAACAGCACTTGTTAAGCAGAAGGTTCAGTGGAACTGACCTGAGGAGAATTACTTATTTTAAAACCAAGTAACATAGTGTGGGAAGCCACATTCACCATTATAAGATGGCACCTGAGCCTGAAGGGCTCTAACTGACAACTGTTGTGCACATGCTCAAACAGCACAGATGATGAGTCACAGCTCAAGCCCGGAGCATGCAAATGAGGGTATATAGTGAGCACCAATCATAGAGTGACACATCCCTCTTAGGCCTATTTAAGCAGCACCACTTTTCAGGCTCAGGGTCTTTTCACTTCAGCAATAAAATCCGTTTAAAAACGTCCGCAGAAGGATCATGTTGTGGCGCGTCTTTCTTGCTGGCAAGTTAGGCGATCATGACAACATAGTAGATTTATTCTGTAGAATTGAAATTCGTTGTTAATATTTTCCAGGTAGTTGGATGTCCTAAGTTAGTGGGATGGAGGAATAGATCCTTTTGTGGTCCCAGAAGTGAAGACACAGTGGATACTCACAAGACATCAGTTCTCATTCCCAGGAAGAGTCTTGGAACTGGTCTGTGATGGGGATGCTCCTGTTGGAGCTGAACCTCCACGTTGCCTTTGTTGAGAGGACCTGTCCTTTTGATAATGGTGAGAAAAAAAAATCACACACAAAAGATGCTCAGAAATGACAGGCAGAGAGACACGTGGCTTTTAGAGGAGGAGTTTGAGAAGGTCTTGTGTGACAGAGCAAAAAAAAAAAAAAAAGAATGTCAGGTGTCTGGAGTCAAGGGCATTTATATTCTGGAAGGCTCAAGCATTCTGAAGGGCAGGGAAATCTGCCATAGACTTAAATCAAAACTGCTGTGAATAAATGTACTGCAGAGCGCCATAGCTTTTTCTGCCGGTCTGGCACACTTGTGCCATTGCAGGGAGTCCTAGAGCACCTGAAATGAGAATGATGTTTATTAGGAAACATATTGTAGTCAGAGCACTGTGATGGGCAGGTCACAGGAATGCCTTCACTACTCATCATGGTTGCCCTAGGTGATGAAGACACCCATTTTCGAGATGTGGAAAATGAGACCACAAGAAACAGTGTCAACTGGACACATTTATAAACTGGGCAGATAAAGCCAATTAAAATAACATAGAGATGTTCAGGAACCCATTAGTTCAACCGGCAGAGGGCTATTTTGTATGGAAGAAGAAGAATCAGAAGCCCCGTGGAAGGATTTTGCTTGGTTTCTCTGAGTTTTACCTTCCTGAGCTACATTTGGCTCCCGTGACTACTTTCCCTTGGGTTTTCGGATTTGCTACTTTTAACAGATTCGTAGCCCAGATCCATACACTTAGCACCTGAGCTTCCCACAGCTTCTGTGCCTGGAACTTCCCTGTTCAATGTCGCCATCTGAGTGGCAGGATTTCCACCTGGATGTCCCAGAAGAACAATGCGCTTACCTCCAAGCCCATCTTCACCTCATGCTCCTCCTAGCTTCCAGGTCCACTCTGTCTCTAATCTCCCAAGCCACGAATATGAAGCTGCCCTGGGGTTCTCCACATCCCTTCCTGTCCCGCAATTGGGCACTGAATTCTTTTAAGTTCTTTGGGGCTGTAGCCTTCCTGATTAGCAACTCTCTTTTCCTTCTCTCTGTCACTATTCTCATTCGGAGTCACATGTCTTAACAATTTATACCTATGCATATACTCTTGTTCGGCCGTCCTGTATCCTGCAAAATGGCATATAAGTAAGCCTTTTGGTTTTAGTAAGTGCGTAGTTAATCTAACAAAATCAAGGTGGGTTTGTTTCCCCATAAGCAGATACTGACCCAGATATTTATGGGCAAATGATTTTGAGGGAATGTTCCCAGGAGAAGGAAAGAGATAGAGGTAGGGAGAGCAAACCAAGAAGGCTGTTATATTGGACTCTTAAGCTTAGTCTGTCAGGAAACTCTGGGAGAGTAAAGAATGCTCCAGAGAGTTTGGTCTCCCTCACATGAGGAAGCTGGACTTTCCGAGAGCTGCATTAGCCCTTGACATTGACCAAGGACTCTCCAGGAATATTGACTTCCTGGTCCTTCCTGCTCACTGCATCTGCTACTTGAAAGTCACGGGCAGAGGGCTACAGGTATAAACCAATTGGAGCTACTGAAGGAAGTAGTCAGACACCACAGAGGGCCATGCAGAAACAGGATAAGGAGTTTCAGGGTATGTTCCTGAGCACTGAGAAATCTGCTATGCAAAACATCCATCCTATTTTAGAGATGAAAGATAGCCAGTCTTTTTTGAGTATGCTGCACATTCACAAGTGCTCTGCAAGTGGGCGTCATTGTTCTTATATTATTAGAATGAGACAAAAATAATGTCTTAGCCAGTAGCTCTACAGCCTCTCAAGTGGAAGGAATGCTTTAATAATTTTCCATTAATTTATTTATTTATTCACTTTACATCCCACTCACAGCCCTCCTCTCCTTTTAATGCCACCTCACAGAGTCTGTCCTGCATCTCCCCTCCCATTCTCCAACAAGAAGGAGAATACCACACTGGGTACCAACCAACCCAATATAAATCATTGTGTTTCACAGTAGTACAATCTGAGGCCTGCTAGAACTAATATTTAAACTCTCTGTGTCCCATCTACTCAACACCAGGTCAACACATTTGTCCCCAGGCCATTTCTGAATAATCTCTAGACAGATGTCTCTTCAGCACATGCCCTTGTTTCAGACCTTGTTTCTTCATTACCCACCCATCACTGTATCTGCTCCAGAAATGAAGTACAGCTGACTTCGTCCTCCAGAGTGTTCTATGATCAGCAAGCACAGCTCTGCTGTCCCCAGAGAAGCTGAAACCTGAGACAGAAGATCATGGCCAGGGCTTTGTCTGTTTTTTTTTTTTAAATAAAATCACACCTTGTGGCCAAGATTGAATACAAACTCCTGACCCCTCTGCCTCAGTACCCCAAATGTGGCAGTTAGAGGTACTTGTCATTGTTCCTGACTTGGGTTTTCTTTGTGGAGGGAAGCATTAAGACACTTCAGTGTATGGATGAACAATGAAATCTAGTGGAAAATATAGGCTCTGATGGCCAAAACGACCCCTGTCATCTTGTCTTTGGAGCTGGGCTCTGGCTGAACACTCTGTCCTTCTTCAGCTAATGAGTGGACAGCTACACTTGTACTCATTTCCAGCCTTGCTCCAGCGCCACACAACCCTTGTGGCTCCAGCGCCACACAACCCTGCATCTCTTGTGGCTGGACCCACTCTCTTTCTTAGAGAGGATGCTAGAACTTCAGACCACATGACAATATGTGTGTCTTTCTGTTTCCTTACTTTGCATAGTCTACTCTTTCCCAAGCCTTCAGGATGAATAAGTGCATTACAGGGTTATTATGATAACCTTTATGTTGGTAGAGTCAAATTCATTTTTTAATTTTTTAAAAAGAAAATTAGTTTTTATTAGATATTTTCTTTATTTACATTTCAAATGTTATCCCCTTTCCTAGTTCATAGCTGCCCTATTTATAATAGCCAGAAGCTGGAAAGAACCCAGATGTCGCTCAACAGAGGAATGGATACAGAAAATGTGGTACATTTACACAATGGAGTACTACTCAGCTATTAAAAACAATGAATTTGGGCTGGTGAGATGGCTCAG
>NC_034606.1:31791744-31808176 GCF_900095145.1 Mus pahari
GATAGAACACAGAGACTCCAATGGAGGAGCTAGAGAAATTACCCAAGGAAGTGAAGGGGTCTGCAACCCTATAGGTGGAACAAAAATATGAACTAATTAGTACCCCCAGAGCTTGTATCTCTAGCTGCATATATAGCAGAAGATGGCCTAGTCAGTCATTGTTGGGAAGAGAGGCCCCTTGGTCTTGCAAACTTTATATTCCCCAGTACAGGGGAACACCAGGCCCAAGAAATGGGAGTGAGTGGGCAGGGGAGAAGGTTGGGGGGAGGGTATAGGGGACATTCGGGATAGTATTTGAAACGTAAATGAAGAAAATATCTAATAAAATAATTTTAAAATTTTATTTTTATTAGATATTTTCTTCATTTACATTTCAAATGTTGTCCCCTTTCCTAGTTTCTCCTCTGAAAATCCCCTATCCCTTCTCCCCTCTTCCTGCTCCCCAACACACCCACTCCCACTTCCTGGCCCTGGTATTTCCCTATACTGTCAAAGCACTATGTTAGGCAACTCGATTGCAGCTTCATATCCTCCATAGGGCAACCTGACAAGTGGACAGAGCTTGACTGAACTCCCTACCTCCTATGCTTGACCCCCTGGTGTCTGTTGGTTCTGTAAACTCAGATGGGTCCTTGGTCTCAGATTAGATTGCATGTCAATAGGCAACAGGTGGCTGTAACTCATGTTCTTTCAGAGAATCACAATACTAATAATAGATAACATTTAGTAGCTCTACCTATTTGCTAGGCACACTTCTGGCATTTGCATCAAACCCTCCCTCTCTCTTTTGTACCTGTTTCAGGGTTCTTCCTGATGTTAGGAGTGGGTATCACCAATGTCAGTGGATCTGAGGGGCTGAGCAGAGACTGTGGCATGGGAAGACTTAATATTCTCTATTGCTCACAGGCCAGGAGTCTCACAGGCAGTCTGAGTTAGATGGGGCATGCTTTTACCCGCACACAGTCTAGCCACCCACCTCACTGTCATCTGTCCTGTGCCTGCCATATAATCCTTGGCTCTCCAGAGTGGGAATTGGACATTTGAGGGTGGTGGCATACAGAGTAATCTGGCATGCTTACCCACCAATAAGAGGCAGAGAAGAATTAGAACCAGTCTTCCCTGCGATTCCATTTTCAAAGCTCATGAGGCAGGTATGGGCGTCCTCGCCATCCGCTGAGGCGCTACAGATATAGAATGATCAGGAGATTTTCTTGAGCTTTTATGGACAGGTGGTGACAAAGTCACAGTGCCATTCTCATCATCTGATACTATCCCACGGTACTGTCCCAGAAGAAATGATGTGACCATAACACTGAGTTCTGGTAAGGATTAGCAATTCTATGTCCTTTTAACATTCTCCAGAAACATCCCTAAACAGTTCCAGGAGTACAGAAGTGTATTGATCAAGCAATGGAAGAAATATGTGGGCATGGTATGTATAAGAGGAGCTTCTCTGTACCTTTGAGAGATTAATGGAGGAGAGAGAGATGCAGAGAAAACAGACAAAGATGGAAAGCCAGCTGCTCAAAAGTATTCAGAGAGCAAGAGATATCAGCCCCGTGGTCTGTGGTGTGGTAAACTATACGTGCATACATGCCTTGGGTCCATGCTTATATATCAGTGTGCACCTGTGTGTACACTTCCTTGAGCATGTGTGTTTCGGGAGACAATGAGTGCATGGACTGAGGAAGTATCACCAAACTGTATAGAAGAGGAAGAGACAGAGCGAGAAAGAGAAAGAGAGAAACTGCTAAGGTGGGTTCAGAGACCAGAAGAATTTACAGGGTATGTATAAATGTGTGTGTGTGTGTGTGTGTGTGCATGCATATGCATGTGTGTGCATTTACACACATACTGGATGTACACACAAGTGGGTGCCTATATGTATATATGTGCCAATCTGTGTGTAATTTAAGTCACATGAACCTCCAGTTCATTTACATTTCTATGTACCAACATAAAATGTATTCTTTGCCAAAGAAAGATATGTTTGCTTGTTTTTCTCCCTACCACAGGCTCTCCTGTTAGCTCTGTGATGGCAAGTACTTTGTTCATTCACCTATTTGGTATTTACTCGCCTAGCGTTATCTCCAGCTAAAAGAAAGGGGAAACCTACAGCATGCTAATTTCAAGAATGAGTTCTAATACTGTCAATGTTTTGCTCCTTAGGACAAACTATGGTTAGACTGATTATGTGAAGAATTTGCTGAATTAGACATGACAAAATAAAATTCCAGGTCTTTGGTAAGGCCAAAGGTGCCATGGCAGAGGAATTTTGAAGCTCCATTTGGGAGGGAATGAAGAAGGTTTCAGCCCTACACACACACACACACACACACACACACACACACACACACACACACACACCTTGTGCTGACAGCCCAAACAACTCTTCACAGAAACATGCCCTGCTTCTGTAACTTGGCCTAAACCACTCTGAACATACACTCTGTGCCACTCAGATCAAATCCCAATGTGTGCAGAATACACACATTCCTACCAGTATATGCTCTATCTTGCCATTCAAACCCCCAACTATAAGAAAATGTCATCACCCTTCTCTAATCTTCAAGACCAATGTCTCACTGTGTCCAGCCACAAGCCCAATGCCTTCTGCAGCTTCATCACATGCTAATTTTTCTACCATCAGCTTTCTGCTGTATTTGAAGAGCAGACTTTGTTATTCATCTTCTATCAGGGCTGGGAAGGCTAAGACAGAAAACATGGACACAACATGTTCCACCTAAGCCCGAATCATTGTATGAACCCCATGGGAACTACAGGTGGGTGTAGCCTGAAAAATCTCAGATAAATTTAAATGTCTTGGAAATTCACGGACCTGTGTACTGAGTCTCACCTCTGAAATTAGCTGTTAAGTGTGAAAGGAGGTAGCTAGCTGAGTTTGCAGCATGAGGCCTGAGGTGTTACTTGTGGTGTCAATCAAGAGGCAATTTCAGAAGACACATTAACAATGTTTAAATAGAAATTTGGGGTAATCAGTAGCTGAATGAGAAATGAGAGAATTTTTTGTTGTTTTTCTCAGGTTCCTTTTTCAAAACACCTTCAGCAATGTTTTTTCATAGATAATTCTCCATAATAATTGATATTTAGAAGATCTTTGACCCTCTATGTGCATTTATATTGATTTAATGTGTATAATCTGCATAATATATTTTATTAGAAGTCTGCCACATGAAGGGAATATAATTTGTCTTACATTCATTTGCTTACTCCTTTTCACCCATTAAAGAGATGTTTAGTGAATACCTAGTAAGATAAAGACCTTGTACCAAGAATTTCCTCTCCAAAAGCCTTCAATTCAGTGGACAGAGATTAAGACCCAGGCATGCAGGTTAACGGTATTGATGGAGATCCATAGATATACAGAAGAGTAGAAGATTGCTTTCACCCAAACCATTGGTTTCACATGGTTTTGTACCTCTTTGGTCTCCAGCCCTTCTTTGCCAGCGCTGTGTTTGGAATGACAGAATGGAATGGCTCCTGCTGCACAAGTTCTCCTGCCTGTTCTTGCTCACATTAACCCTTCTACCTGCCAAATCCCAGTGCCTTGGCAGGTCTCAGCTAGGAGGTCATTTGGAAATGGCTAGCCCTCTTCTGCAAGTGTGTCCCTCATTTCTCTGCTTCTTTCTCTACCACGTTCTGAGTCCTGTACATTTTCAATAAACTATTTTCCTGTGGTCATGCCTACCATAGGAAAAACTTCATTTTATGGAAGAAAGAACTCTCTAAGATTCACCAAATACTGCTTTATCACATGAGCTTGTATTTCATTAGTGGTAATAATGTCAACACTCTCTGTAACACACCAAATGCAACGAAGGGAGACTAGAGGCACAGAGTGATGTGCTGATAGGGTCGTTCAATGAGAAGGTATGATTTAGACCCACCCATTAGTCTCTCACTAAACCTAGAGAGTATACAGGAGTATGAACTTGAAGATTGCTTGATCAAAGAGCACAGCATTAATTAGCAGTGGATATTCCATCTTTACACCAGGTGAAACACACACACACACACACACACACACACACACTAAACACAAAGAGAGAGGGAAGAAATAGAGATAAATAGATGATAGATAGATGAATATAGATAGATGATATATAGAAGAATGATATGTAGTATAGATAGGTATAGATATAACTAGATGATATAGATAAAGATATAGGTATAGATATAGATAGGTGATAGATAGATAGATAGATAGATAGATAGATAGATAGATAGATAGATAGATAGATAGATAGATAGATAAACAGACAGACAAATGTAGATGAGGTAGGGACAACCTCCCCTGAAATTCCTGGCTGCCAGTGGCCCATTTCCTCTAACTAGCTCCTTTCTCTTAAGGTTCCCTGTATCTTCATAAATACTGCCACCAGCTAGAGAATGGACTTTAAGTCCAAGCTGTAGCTGAAATTGAGTTCTGTGTTATTAAGTTTATTACCCTATTTCTCTTTAATAAAAAGAAACATGATGAAGGGACACACTCCCCGAGTGCATCAGGAATAGTAGATATGAGCAGGGACAGATATACTGTCCAGATCTCATTACTAAGAAGAACTACTGCCAGATGCAGAGGTGGAGTCAGCACACAGTCTCTGAAAATTTCCCCTTTAAGAAATCTAAGAATTTAGTGTCCCAGAGAGAGGCTAATTATCTTACCCTTACTAGTTGCGACTTTCCTATAGGTTTTCCATACCTTTAGAAAAGTATTCCTCATTGTGAGGTGCATGGCATGACTCCAGATGAAACTACAGTAACCAAGACTGGCATACCTTTGGGTATTCCCACAATGAGGCGACCTGGAGGAGATATAGTTTATGATCCTTCTCTGTAACAAGTTAGTGCAAAAGGTAGGAAAACCCAGGCTTCAGACATAAACACAGACAAGCCACATGTGTTCTGCTTTGAATGTTATGAAAGGTTTCCCACATGTTCTTATCAGCGCACGCTTGGTGCATTTTGTTCTCTTTCCAAGCAGCCAACTGTCTGTCTTTAATGTCACCTATTGAATGTCGCACTGACTGGCCACCATCAATCAGCCTGGAGATAGTCTCTTTTCAACACTTCATATCTTGCCAGGATCAAGAAAGCATTTGTTCTCTGGGGGCTTCCAAAAATATTGACAGTTCTTGGATGAAATTCAACACTAATTTGGGGACTTTCTCCTTTTCTTTTCCATAGTGACAGCTTCCCTGACAGCATGAGACTGAGCATTTCTGCTGTTTAAATGGTAGCAATGATCTCATCTCTGTGGTTCTTTCTGGGTTGCACAAGGAACAAAGAACTCAGGATCTAGGCCTGTGTCCTGAGCTCCAGAGAAGACTCATCTCACTACCCTACTGCTAACATGACTGTGCTCCTATGGTCTGGCTCCTCTGCATCCAGGAAATCTCTGTGCTCCTTCACAGTGGGTATCTTCGCTTCTGTACCTGGCATCACTTGGCATGTTCTTCACCAACTGACACCTTTCCAGAGAGACTCTATATGAACATATGCTTTCTTTTCAAGGTCCACTGCACATGTCAGTCCTTAGATGTGTCTTTTGCTATATGGTCCTGACACTTGCCATCCCTGACACCTGGGATCCGTGCTTCCCCATGCCAGGTTCCTACTTTTCTACCTTTGTCATCATCCATATGGAGACTCCCATCTCCTAACTTCTCATGCTTGATTTATTGTCTCCCTTTTCTGAACATCCATACCATTATGCTTCTACTATAGCCAAGAAAGTAATGCCTGTGAAATGTTCCACAGTTTTCAAAGTGCTTTACACATACATTATTTAATCCTTAAAATATAGGACTCTATCCTACATTTGTTGCAGGGCTAATTTGCTTTGTCATCCATGATTCCAAGTTCTCTTGGTACATCCCAGTGCCACACTTTCCTGACCTTATGAGCTTAGGTGAAACCACATGACTTGCCTTGGCTAAAAACCTATAACAGGTACATCATCATTTCTGAGTCAAAGTTTTCAAGGCCACCGTGAAAATGTCCCTTCATCTGATTTGTGTGTGTGTGTGTGTGTGTGTGTGTGTGTGTGTGTGTGTGTGTATTTCTGCATGTTCACATATATGGGCAGGTATGCATGTATTTGAGTGCACCTACATGTAAAGGACAAAGGTTTATGTCAAAAGTTTTATTGGATTGATTTCCACTTTATATATTGTGGCAGGATCTCTCACATGAACACAGAAATCATGGATTCAAATATTCCATCTAGCCAGATTCTTCCAGGGATCATCTGTTTCATTCTTCTAAGCACTGGAATACATGCAAGCTATCACAGATCACTTGGCATTTACATGGTTTCTGAGTCTGACCTTAAGTCCTCCTACTTGTGCAACAGTATTTTACCCATCTCCCAATCCATGATTCTTCATTTTTTCCTACAATGAGGATGGAATAACGTTTCTGGCTGTGTTGTCTTCTAGGTAATGAGTAAAGATAGTCCTGTTTGTGGATCTTCATAGGCTAGAACAGGGTGCTGATACAACAGATGACATATTGCTAGTGTCATGTGTCATGGCGGGACTATGAAAAATGTGAAACCCTAACTGTAGTGAGAAGATTTTAAAAATAGTCTAGGTATGTGGAAAACCTATTTTTCCTGAGAAATTAATGGAAATTATCACCTTTCAGTGGCTTCCCAAAAGATGAGTACATGGTAGCTAGGGAAAAAAAGGTAAGAATGAGTACACTCACGAGAGAAAAGGGGAAGAGAGAGGAGGGCTGGAGAGGAAGAGAGAGAAGAGAAGACATGGGGAAGAGGCCTGTCCACCTCTCTCCCCAGGTAAAACTCTGAGGGCTCCTTTTTTCATATTTACTTTCTTATTTGTAAGAAGGAGGGGCATGTGCCTGTGTGCTATGCTATATCTGTGGAGGTCAGAGGACAACATTTGGGAGTCAGTTCTCATTCTCTAGCTTGTTGAGCAAGAGTCTCTCTTGTCTTCATCACCCTTCACACTCCAGAACAGCTGTATCATGAGCTTCTGAGGGATTCTTCTGTCTTCCTGTCCCATCTCTCCAGAAGAGTGCTAGAATTACAGATGCATACCACACATTCTGGCTATGTACATGAGTTCTGTGAGTTCTTGCTTGGCAAGTGCTTTCACTGCTGAACTGTCTCTCTGCCTTGACACTGATGTTTTAGCAAGCATACAAATAATGAGTTTCAATATGACATTTTAATATATACTATAAGTAATACATAATGTATAATAAATTATATAGCATATAATATATAATATATGATCCAAGATATGTGATATGTGATATATGATATATGATTGATATGTGATAAGTAATAAGTGATAAATAGTATATGATGTGAGCTATGAGAAGTGATATGATATAAAATAAATACGTAATATATTATGTTGTATGTTGCATGTTATATGTTATAACATATAGTTATATGTATGTTGCATGTTATATGTTATAATATATAGTATATTGTATATTCAAGTTTATATTTTATATTCCATATTCTATTTTGTATATTATTATATATTACATATTATATATTATAAATTCTATATTCCACCTTTCATATTCCATGTTCTATATTCTATATTTAAAATTCTATTTTATAATTCAAATTTCTCTATATTGTCTACATTTCATGTATAATTATACTTTGTTCTTATTCCCCACTTTCATTACCTTCCATTTCCTTTTTCTTGCTAGTCCTGGTACCCTACATTCCTTGGACTATTCCCTCCTTACACTATCATGTCATATATACTCCATTATCTTTTCTGTTGCCTCTCTCTACTCCCTTTAGAATTCTTTGACTTCTCTCAAAGTCCCCTTTCTACTTTCCTACACTACACATACACATAAACACAAAAAAACTAATAAGACATTGAGCTCAGCATATGCAAGTTAGTAAGTATAATATAGCACATAGACGGATGCATGAACACAAGATACGTGATCACCTAAGCTGCTCTGAGGATGGACATGAAGACTATTCCATAGCCTGTAAAAAAAAGTTCTACAAAGAGACCTGGGTTTCTCTTTACCACTGTGTGTTCCTTGCCTTGAAAAAATAGGCAATAACATCTCGAGTCACTGCCCTATGCAAAAGTGTTGATGGTCCTTTACTACCTTTATAAAATTTTAAAAAGATTTTTATATTAAGTTATGTATATGTGTGGGCACACTGATATATATATATATATATATATATATATATGTTATGTACAGGTACCAACAGGAGTCAGATGATGTCAGATTTCCTGTAGATGGAAAGGCAGATAGTTCTAGGTCACTGATGTGATCACTGGGGACCAAACTCAGCCATCATCTCCTGGACACAGCCACCCGCTTTCCTGTCCTCTGCCTTCTTTCAGAAGCATGGATTGCCTGCCCACATGGATGACTTTTCCCCTCTAGACTGTAGGATGCTTTACACACTGTTTTCTTCCATTTAAAGGTGATGTTCTGATGCGTAGTTTTCTTCTTTATCCTGACTGGGATTTGCAAAGGTTCTTAAATATTTATTGATAAATTAAAAGGGGGTCTTGGATTTGAAAAGGATCTGGGAGAGGTCTTTGGGAAGGTTTGGAGGGAGGAAATGGAAGGCAGAAGCAATGTGATTAAATTACAATCTCATCATGAACAAAAAATTAAAATAAAAAATTAAAAAGTATTATACAAAAATACAATACCTCATTCTGCCTGTGAAGCTTAACATTTTAAATATATTTTTGAGATTATAATATAATGGCATTACTTTCTCCTTACCCCTTTTCCTTCCAGCCCTCCCATGCATTCCTCCATCCAGCTCTCATTCCAGTTCATGGACTCTTTCTCTTTGTTTTTACATGTATGTGTGTATGTTCCTAAATATATAAATATAGCCAATTAATATTTTGTATATATATGTACACACATACATAAAATGTGTGTGGATGTGTGTGTGTGTGTGTGTGTGTGTGTGTGTGTGTGTGTGTTTACCTCTTGTTATTGGATAATCAGTAGTGTTCTTCCCTGAGTTATTTCTCTCAGTCTTAGCAATTCTTAGTTATCTATAGTTCTTTGGGATCAATCCCTTGTAAACTTTCCCCATCCATATTAACATAATTATTAATGTCCTATTAGTTCAAGTCATGGTTATTCAGCCATGTTATTGACACTTGATGGGTGCAGCTTCTGACAATTTTAGGAAACACAGCCTCACGACAAACTTTCTGCTCTTCTGGCTCTTCCAGTATTTCTCCTCTCTTTCACAATGATCCCTGAGCTTCAAGTACTGGACTTGTTTTGTAGATGTATGTGTTGAGATTGGGCTCTAACTTTGCATTTAGATCAGTTGTAGTTTTCTCTTACAGTTTCAATCTGTTGCAAAGACAATTCTTCTTGGGGAGAGGCAAGAACTATACTCATCTGTGAGGGTAAATACTTATCCTGTAGTTAGGGATTGTAGTAGTTTGTTGGACTGTCAACTGTAGGTAATGCTTCAAGATCCATAACCCTTCTAGCTGGTAGTAAGCTAGGTTTCCAAGACAAATTATGATTTTCTTCTTGTTGAGTGAACTTGAGCATAGTTAAGTCACTGTTGATTACCACCAAGGTATATTGCCATAGTAATAAGCCCTTAGGGTTAGTGTGCCATGTTGGTTGTTGTTGCATTTTATAGATGTCATACCTGGTACAATTTCTGGTTATGTATCTCCTTTGGAAGCTTGCATGACACCTCTGATAACCATGATCAATAGTCCTCAGGGAGGAAACCTAATACTTTTAAAGCACCATTTCCCATGAAAGCAATCTTTCCAAAAATAATTATTGATGTGTATAATCTGCTTAACCATTTCTACCTTGAGATATTAGATGATTTGAAAAAGTACAGAATTATAATTAGAGCCAGGAAGACCATCCACACACTGAAATATTTTCACATTTTCCTGAGGGATAGTTGGTTATAGGGCATAAATAAATATCATGGTCTTGCTGCACTTCAAAAATATGTTTGAAAGTACCACACCATTCAAGCTGCAGGCTTCAGTAGGTAGAGGCACTCAGATACACTGAGTTTGAAGGGGAAATCAAAGGCACACAGGGCTTTCCCTGTCCTCAGAGAATGACATCATTTCTTGGCACCCCTGCCAGAACCAATTCTCTGTTGGGTGGACTGTGAAGCGTGACTTCTTTTTAAGCCAAGGAAAGACTGTCTGAAAATGGGATTTTAATTTTTTTCAAATGAGTGGGAGGCCAGCTGGCTCAAGATCTGAGTTTAGATGGAGAAAAAAATTCAACTGAGATACAATTTCTTTTTCTCTTAAATCAGAGATTCACATGAGAATTTTCTCCTTCCATCTGAAAACTGCAGTCGAAGTGTCATACACTGAGTGTCCAAAGATGCCTTCCAAATTAGCTCTGATGCTGAGTCACTAGCTGGGTGATCTCAAAGGTTGTTTGTAACCCCTGCAAGTGAGTTTCCTTCTCTGTTGGTGTGGTCACTAGCATCTGTTCTATACGTTGGAAGGATAGTCTAAGACCACTTACCTAATTTTCTGCTCTGAACTCTGGACCTCATCTGCATGCAGTAAAGCCCATTTCCTTTCATGCTCAAGACTGAACTTGACACTTATTTCTGCCCCAGGAAGGAAGGAAGGAAGGAAGGAAGGAAGGAAGGAAGGAAGGAAGGAAGGAAGGAAGGAAGGAAGGAAGGAAAAAGAAATCCAGAATCTGGTCTCAGTTCCTAGCTGTCACTTCTACCCTTAAGCCCACAGTGCCTCAGCACTATCATCTCCACGTTATATGCCCTTGTCTTTTCTCCTTACCCTATGACAGACATTGTGAAAATGTCCCATTTACAGTTTTCATCCCTCCTGTCTTTCAGTGTTCTCTCTTACTGACTTCTGCATTCTTTTCAAGAACAATAAAGAACTTGGAGTGAGAGGTATGGCCCCACCAATCCTGGCCCCTGGATACATTTCTCTCTCTCTCTCTCTCTCTCTCTCTCTCTCTCTCTCTCTCTCTCTCTCCTTCCCTCCCTCCCTCCCTCCCTCTCTCCCTCCCTGTCTCAACACTTGTTTCTTCTTATCCAGATACATGACCTCCTGGTCAATGTCTAAGTACTTTTAATTTATTCTCAGCACAGGGCCTTCATATCTTTCTTTCTCTCAGTGTTCTTAGTCCCTCTTCTCCAGGAAGTCTCTTTTGACCATGACAGCACTGCGGTCTATGCTTGAGTGATTCTTAACCATAGAAGCAATATTGCCCCTTCCATGCTTCTCTCACTTTCTTCCAGTCTTTCTTAGGACCTCATATAGCATAGAGTTGCTTTGTTTATTCATCTGTCTGTTTATTCTTTTTTTCTTACATTAGAACACAAATTCTGTAAGAACAGAGACTCTTGTCATTTTTACTGATTGTTGTATCCTCAGCCTGAAACTCAACCAGTACTCAGGATTGGCTTGAGACAGTAAAGGTCATAGAGTAGATACCTAACAAATGCTAGTTATCATTATTATCAATATAGAGAATTAAACTAGCCTTACTTAGCTAAATGTATCATAAAACACTGCTGCTGAAATCCATTTTTTCTGAGTTGTCATTTTTAATAGAAGAATATATTTAAAGTCATACTTTAACAAGTTTTCCCGAAAAAGAAAGGCAAATTAAAGCAACCATTCCTAGCTTAGTTAACACTGTTGGTTCATGGACTATACTTCATCTGGTCTAATTAAAAAGCCAGGCAGAATGATAAGCCTTTTCTAGGGAGTACTTTGTAGGAGCTCTAAGCAGACCTAAGAATGGAGATTGCATGGGGAGGTCAGAAGATCCCTGCTCACCTAGGAGTCTGAGAAGTCTTGTTTTTTCTTAGATGTCTATGAAAAACTTGAACCTTTTATTATTTGTGCTGTGATAACCAAGATCCTTGTTATCTGTCCTTCATGTGGTCTGTGTACTAAAATCTTGACTCCAACGACTATCTGCTGGGTGATTTCTAGGTCAGTGATGTGTCTTCTCTGCTCAGTTTGTTTATCCATAGAATGAGGGTCTCAGAAGTGCATGGAGTTGTTTGGATAGAGTATTGAGTGCTATGACCTCAATTCTCAGGGGATCAGAGTCACTGGTGGTATGAATATGCTTGGCCCATGGGATCTGGCAGTATTAGGAGGTGTGGCCTTATTGGAGGAGGTGGGGTTCTTTTAGAGGAAGTGTGTCTCTGGGGGGAGGTTCCGCTTTGAGGCTCCTATATTGAGGCTCCATCTGGTGTAGAAAGCCAGTCTCCTTCTAAATGTTTTCCAATCAAGATGTAGAACTCTCAGCTCCCCAGCTTCATGTCTGCCTGCAAGGTGCCACACTTTAACAAGTTTTCCTAATGACTGAACCTTTGAAAGTGTAAGCCAGGCCCAATAAATGTTTTACTTTATAAGAGCAATCACGGGGGGAGGGGGAGGCTGGAAAGGGAGGGAGGAACATGGGTGGGAAAGGGGACAGGGAGGTGAAGAGAGGAATATGATCATGTATTGGGGGTAGGAAAAGTACTGAAGCCTTGAGGAGCAGCTGAAAGAATGGAAGCAGGAAACCTTGATAGGTAGGAGGTTGAGGGACCCTTTAGAATGTGCCAGAGACCTGGGACATGAGAGACTCTCAGGACTCAAAGGGAGGACCTAAGATGAAATGCCCTACAGTGGAGAGAGGGAACTTGTAGAGCCCACCTCCAGTAGAAAGACAGGGCATCAAGCAGAAGGATGGGGTTGCCATCCCACAGTCAAAAACTGACCCAGAATTGTGTCTGTCTGAAATGGAGAAGAGCCTGAGGGAAAGGAGGTCCAGTGACAGGCCAAAATTGGGAGCCAGCTCAAGCGAAGGCCCCAAAGCCTGACACTATTACTGAAGCTGTGGTGTATTTACAAACAAGAGCCTATCATGTCTGCTCTCTGAAAAGTCCAACAAGCAGCTGAAAGAGTCAGATGCAGGTATTTACACCCAACCAATGAACAGAAACTGGTGAACCCTGTGGTTGAGTTAGGAAAAAGCTGGAAGAATCTGAAGAGGGTGACCCTATAGGAAGACCAGCAATCATAACTAACCTGGATCCCCGAGATCTCTCAGATACTGAGCCACCAACTAGGCAGCATACCCCAACTGATAGGAGGCCTCTAACACATATACAGCAGAGGACTGACACATGTAGCCTCAGTGAGAGAAGATGCACCTAACCCTCAAGAGACTTGAGGCCCCAGGATGTGGGGAGGTTTGGTGGAGTGGGGGTGGGGGTAGGGACATCCTCTTGGAGATGGGGGGAGGAGTTGTGGGATGAGGAACAGTCAGAGGTAGACTGGGAAGAGGATAAAGACTGGACTGTAAAAAAAAAATTTAAAGGATATTAAAAAAAAAGCAGGAGTTCCTGTGGTCATGGTATCTCTTCTCAGCAGTGAAAAACCTAAGTAAGACAGTCACCATTCTCTTTTCAAGATGGTCCAGGTCTAGGTGCCATGTGAACATCAAATCTGCTTCTGTAATTCCAGGTCCTGACACATGGAGCTACAAAAAGATCATCATAGGCAGGTGGAAAGGAAAATAATCTCTCAAGCTCTGTGAATACTATTTTTCTGGAGAAGGCCCATTTGAGAATGTACTGTGCCCTGAATCTAGGCTCTAATTTGAAGCTGAAAGAGGAAATGGCCTTCCATGCTCATATTGAAATTATTCATTTCCTGTATACACAGACTCACAAGAAGGTATGACACATATCCAATCCAGAGTGTCAAGTATGGGGCATAGAGGATTACTTTCCTGCCAAGGTTCTTCCTAAAGTTGCCCAGGTAGTACCACAAACAATGGTGCCAGGAGATTATACTTCATGAACTGAGGGAAATATGATTAAGTAGCTATACTCAGCATATTAACATGATACCTAGTCTTACTCACTATTAAAACATACCTCAGTGGGGCCTGTTCATCCATTCTAGATCAAATTAACTCAAGGATATAGTGGAACTATTTTAATTTTGCCTTTAAAAGAAAAACCACTGCACACACCAGCCATTTTTCAGATGTAAACTTGTGCATATGGCTAAGGTTAAATTTTATTTTCTCCATACAAAAACACAACCAACACAGCACCACTTATTGAAGAAAACACATGCAAGCATCCTCTGCATAAATGCCTTTACACATAAATGCCTTTGCTTTCTATTTCTTCCTTTGTTATAGGTTTAATGATCCAGTGGAGTTGTTTCATTTTTGCATCCTATTTAGTTCAATTAATTCTTTTTAATTCTTTATATAAATTCCTATTCTCTATCTTTACATTAACTTAGCAAGAGTCGCCACCACCACCACCACCACCACCATCATTATCATCGTTATCTCTGACATTATCAGCACCACCATGTTTGTAGTTATATTTGTCACTCTTTTGTTGATGTGATAAAATGCCAGACCAAAAGCAACACATGGAAGGGTTTATTTTGGCATGTTGTTCCACAAGGATCAGTGTTCATCATGGTAGAGAGGTCTGGGTGTTAGCTTACAGGTGATTCCACAAGGCTCCTTGCAGAGACCTAGCAATGGTTTACATCATCATCTGCCACCACTACCTGCTGCCAACAGGTGTGCAGGCAGCATATAAAGAGACATCTTGGCACCCCATCTTTCTCTCTTTCTCCCCTTTTTGTCCTTCTCTGCCCTCATTGCTCTGTTCCTGCCTGTCCACTGTCAGATGTCCACTTCTCTCACTCCTTTCTCCTCCCCTAAATAAACAACATTTATAACATATCTGTTACATGGCATAATTTCTCATAGGGTCACCTTTGCGTGGGTCTACCAGGGATCCCCTCACCACATTATATTTCATAATACTGAGAGCAAGCAGTAATCATGGTCACAGAATTAGTAAGCTGAGAGATCACATCTCAACCACAAGCATGAAACAGAGAGAGCAAGCTGAAAGTAGAGTGAGGTTATGAAATCTCAAACCACACCAACAGTGCTATTCTTCCTTCTACAACCCATACATCCAAAATCTCCCCAGAAAACATCCAAGTCCAACCGTCCAAATATATGAACCCAAGGGGGACATTGATGCCACAGTAAGTGCTTACTGTGTTCCAGTATCCCTAAGTACACTTAATCCCTACACTCTATAATTGTCATTATTACAAACCCTATTCTATATATGAGGATTTTGAGGCCATACATAGAATGGGATAGAATTCAGAGTTCATAAAATTATAGCTTTATCCAGTGCCTTCATGATGACTTGTCTCATCTCTGAAAGATTCCAGGCCAAAAAGGTTTTGATTTAATCATTATGATCCCAGAGAACACTAACCCATCAAATATGTGACCTGGTCCTTGGTGCAGAGAAGGCTATTTGTTGATAATAAAAAAAATTGTGTTTGGCTTATGCTTGCTCTCCTTTGTGAAGAGCTGGATGAGTGAGTTTCCTTATACGTAGAAATGTTAACCCCTGTAAAGCATTTAAAGATCTATGAATGTTTATCAGTGTAGTTTACATTAAGAAGCAGTAATTTCCAATCTAAGAAAAGCTAGTAACACTCAGGCCTACCTGGAGTGCTACTTGGAGTAATCACACACCTTCAATTTTCCCATGTTCCCCTTTCATATTCCCCACATGCTCAAACTCCAGGTCCTTTCCTATGTATAGAAATCCCTGCTATTTATCCCCTCTGTATACCTAGATATTTCTACAGCTCCAGGGAGATGACACATCCAGTTTTATCCACTCTATTTGTTACCTGAGAGTACAGAGATCTCTGTTAAAAAAGGATGTGGCAAGACAGTGAGTGAACTATTACTGTACGTTGTTGGATCATCTCTGGGAAGCAAACTTGGGACCACTGAAGAGGAACTACATCTTTTGAGTGGATGAGATTGCAAAGACACATGTTTCAGTCTTAATCAGATAAAGCCATCTTTTTAAAATGGAAATTTCTGGTAAACAGAAGAGAGGAAATCCCCTCCGCACTGTAGAATGCCCAGTTTGGATGATGCCAACTGCAGGATGTAAGGACTGGGGTAAATGATCCAGGCAAAATGGAAGCCTCAGAATTTATGTGCTGTCTTTTCATCTGTGATCTAGGAGGGAGGGGAGAGAAAGAGAGAGAGAGGAAGTGGAAGGAAGAAAGAAGAAGAAAGTTGACAGATAGATAGATGATAGAGTTGATAGATTGGAAAATAGAATGGGAGGAGAGTACCTCCCTGAGTGGACCAGGCAAGAAATGAAATGAAATGAAAGAAATGACAGGAGAGGCAAAAAACAAAACCAAACAAAACTAGGGAATTGGGGTAATTAGAAAAAAAGGAAAGGAAAGGAAAGGAAGGAAGGAAGGAAGGAAGGAAGGAAGGAAGGAAGGAAGGAAGGAAGGAAGGAAGGAAGGGTGAGCTTTGAATCAGAACCTTGGAGAGCTCCACA
>NC_034606.1:31808760-31814075 GCF_900095145.1 Mus pahari
TCTCTCTCTCTCTCTCTCTCTCTCTCTCTCTCTCTCTCTCTCTCTCCCTCCCTCTCTCTTTCTTCCTTCCTTGCTTCCTTCCTTTTTGTAGATTTTTTTATGTAGGGACAATCTAAGTTAGACTGAACAATTGAAATATTTATATTGTTAAATACACAATTTCTTTGGCTTGCTCTGTGCTGTCTTGTTTGGGGTGTTGTTTTAGCTTTAGTTTTGTTTTTCATTTATATTGGTTTGGTTTGGAGACAAGGTTTTGGCTGGTCAAGCTCTCACCACAGGATATACCTGTCCTGGGTCTTGTAATTGCCCAGACTTTGCCTCTTGAGGACCTGGGTTGTAGATGTGTGCTTTTACACCCTGGTTGTAATATTTAATTTTAATTCTCTTTTTCTATATCTGTATTTTGTCTTCAGTTAAATGAATTTTACTTGTCTTCTTCATCTTTATCCTCTTTCACCTTTCTACAAGATTATTCTTTGCTATTTAGATGTTAATACCCCCTTGTTTTATCTTTAGCTTGATTGAGAAAATTTCCTTACTTCTGAGTTAGCGTTTCTCCTTCTTATTAGTGGTTCTTCTTCCTTCCCCTCTTCTATTTTTACTACTGCTATTCACTCACATCATTTATTTTCTGTTCATATCCATACCAACTAATATCTTATTTCTATAGTGTTATATTTGTTACTTTATTCCCACAAATCTAATGGAGCTGTGTTGATTTTTACAATTGGTTATTAATGCGTTATTTAAATGTTTATTGACTCTTTATGAATTTCACATCATGTATCCCAATTCCACTCATCTCGCCATCCCTTCTAATCTGCCCTTTGCCCTTGCATCCTCCCTTTCAAGAGAATATAAAACTTAGTAATAAATAACAAATATCTAACCTAGTAGGATGCAGTGCATCACAGAGTACCCTTTCATACAAACATCTTTTTATAAAAAGACTTATTTTTATTTATATGAGCAGGTGTTTTCAGACACACCAAAAGAGGGCATCAGATCTCATTACAGATGGTTATGAGCCACCATATGGATGCTAGGCATTGAACACGGGGCCTCTGGAAGAGCAGACAGTGCTCTTAACAGCTGAGCCATCCCTCCAGGCCCCCAAACATCTTTACTTACAAATATTCTTTATAGTAAGCCATTGGTCTGGTCCAAGGGCTCTTGTGTCTGTTACACTATCAATAGCGGATCCTCACACAGATTCTTATTACATATCCGGTTGTTACCCTGTGTGTCATGGAAATCCTACTGCTTTGGAAGATCTGCAGGGCCAGCCCCTTCTCACACTCCAGCAGATCAGAATATCAGCTAGATGTTGGGGTTGGCCATCTCAAAGCCCTAGATCTGGGTTTGGGTATTAGCTGAGTTGATCAGCCCACCAGCTCTCTCTCACATACAGCACTAGGGTCAGCTCTCCAACACTGTCCCATATAGCTCACCCAAGTGCTACAGCCAGCAAGGAGTGGGGCCAGCTCTCCTGTTCTCATTCACTCTGGACCAGCTCTCTCTTGCTTGCTGCAGGCAGTGAGAGACAATAAGTGGCATCTCTCCCATGCATATACCATCAGAAGGCAGATGAATGGTAGGGTCTGCTCTTCCAAGATCACACTGTAGGGGCTGCTCACCCTTACCCCCACTACCAGGGCCAGTTCTATTATGCTATCCAAGAGAGATGCGGGGTCTGTTCTCTGGAATGCTACAACTGGCATGGCAGCAGGCAGGCATCTGGGTGTTCTCTATAAATGTATATTTATGGTGGGTTTGTCTGTGGTTGTTTCTGCAGCACTTTTTATTTTCTCAACGTATTGCTTCATTACATCAAGAAGATACTTGAAGGATGCTAGTTAGTTGGCTGCTAAACTACACTTCCAGTCCAGTTTTTAAAATCTGCATCTCAACTCTGCCATAACCCAGTCTCACCTAAACTTTGGGAATACAGGTCAGACCTCATCAGAGGAGTTTCAGTGTGCTATAAAACTGGGCAATGCAGAAACTTACAACCTGTCAAAGTATAAAGAATAAGTGCCAGTGGAGTGCTTAGCCACAAATAGGTTATCTATAGAACCTGTCCTTCCAGGATCTGGGACTTTCATGGAGCAAGGTTTGAAAAGGGTATGAGAGTTAGAGGTCATAGAGGCACAAAGCAAAATGGTGTCTTCTGGACAGGACAAGACTGCTGTATTTAGGAATTAACATCTGTGGTTGCCTGCACAAGGTCTATCCAACCAACATTCTAGCATGAGGCAGGAAGGTGTTCATGAGCCTCCACCGCTACCTAAGGAGGTATTGGAAGCTAGTGGCTTAAAAGGCAGGAAGAGTCGGTTTTCTTTAATGATGTGACCAGTGGAAGGTCAAACATGCTCCAGTGGATGGCTCTACAGAATATAAAATTTGTGGGAGAAAGGTGGTGGTGATATATCTGCTAGGAGGTAGAGGGAGAAGTTATGTGTGAATTAATCCAAACTACATTGCTTGACATTCTCAGTGCATTAATAAAAAATATCTTAAAAGGAACATGGGAGGTATAATAAAAGAAGTGAGGGGTAATTTATAGTTATAAAGGTCTACATAATCAGGAATATCTCAAGTCAAAATCTAATAAAGCCTTTCATAGTCTTAGATAAACAAGAACAACCCAACTTTAAAAATGAATAGTTGGAAGTAAAGAATGCAGATCAGAGCTAAAATAATAAAATGGGAACTGGAAAGGAATACAATAAATCAATGAATCAATGCATTGATCCTTTGAAAGAATAAACAAACTTCCTAAATTTTAGCCAAAGAACCAAAGAAAAGACAAAGAAAATGCCAATTAATGAAACTATTTACTAAACTAGAGATGGAAATATGGTACAGACAAAAGGATAATCCAGAAGTTTATTAGGCAATATTCTAAAACTTGATTTTTCTAGAAGTAAGGACATTTATAAGAAAATTATAGCATTCTAGACACAAAGAACCTTACAAAATTAAAGCAATAAAATTCACACTACAACTAAATAGAGTTGTAATGAATAAAACTACTAAAAGATTGATAGAGAAAACAATCACTCAAGATGGATTCAATATACTGCTGAATTCTATTAGGCATTTAAAGAAGAATTGATGAAGTGTTTCTTGAGCTATTGTGTAAAAAGAGAAGAAATATTTAAAATCTCATACTAGAAAGTCAGGATTATCCTGATACAATAAGTGAAGGAGGACACATACAAAGTAGATCTGTAAGCCAATTTCCTTGATCATCATGAATATAAAAATCCTCAGTGAAATACTTGCAAACAGTTTTCAGCAATACGTCAAGAAGTCATAGATCATGATCAACTTGGATTCACTCCAGAAATGCAACTATGTAACATATACAAATCAATAAATGCAAGACATTAGCATGGTTAAGAATGAAAAATCACATGAACATCTCAACACATACAGAAAAAGCATTTATCCAAATCCAAGGTCCTTTCACAATAAAATTCCTAAAACACCAAGACCAGAAGATCATACATTAATAGACATTGGCTATATATAACAGAACTATAGCTAACAATATATTGAATGTCATAAAAATAAAAGCATGTCCTCTAAAACCAGGATTGAGACAATGTTGTTCACTCTCACTACCCTATTCAATACAGTGCCAGAAATCTTAGCCAGAGCAATAAAACAAGACAACGAACCAAGACAGATACAAATAGGAAAGGAAGAAGTCAAATCGTCTCTCTTTGAAGATTAAGTGATTCTACATTTACAAGACCATATATATTCTACTAGAACTCTTGTATCTGAAATAATACTTTTGTTGTAGAGTAGGGAACAAAATTAGCATACAAAAATAAGTAGCTCAGGCTGGAGAGATGGTTCCTTGGTAAAGGTGGTTCCCACCAAACTTAAAAACCTGGCTTTGATCCCAGTATCTACACAGACAGATAAAACTTACTTAAATGGTCTCTTGGCCTCTGTTGTGAACACGGTGGCATGTATTCACACACACACAAACACACACACACACACATACACACACACATGCACACACAATACATATATATATATATATATATATGCAAAGAATTAAAAATAAAAATATCAGTACCTTTTTTTATTTAGTAACATTAGAATTGCTGAAACGTAATTCAGAAAAATAATCACATTCTTAAACCTTGAAAAATGACAACACCAAGATATGAAATTAACCGAAGAAGATATAGAAAGGAATCACACAATGCATCACTCCCCACACATATATCAATCTGCAGAATTAACTGTGCAAATGCTTCAGAAGCAAAGGCAATATAAAGATTTTATTAAATTCTCATAAAACTTCCAGTAGAGTTGTTTTTTTTTTTTTTTTACAAGCACTAGAAAAGCAATCCTAAATTTCATACGGAAGCACAACAGACCTCAAACATCCAAAATAATCCTGAGCAACAGGTCCATGCAGTACTCACAATAGCATCTGGCTTTAAGCCATGGGATAGCATAGAGTTTTACTAACAGAAACAGACACGTAGACCAAACAGTAAACGAGGATTCCATTTCACACATGTCCTGATGGCTACCGTCAAGAATACAAAGAAAATGCTGGTGAAAATCCAGAAAGAAGGCACACTAACTTTCATCCAGTAGAAATGTGAATTATTGCAGCCACAGTGGAAATCAGTATGGAGATTTGTCAAACAATGAAAAATAGAAGTCCCATATGATCAAGACCACACCTCTGGGTATATAGCACCCACCCCAAATAACCTATGTCATGTTATTAGAGAGATGCTGCTAGATCATTTATTGCCACTCTTTTCACAATAGATAAAATATGAAATCAGCTCTAGTTCCTATCAGCAGAGTCGATGAAGAGAATTTGTTGTTTAAATGTGATGGGGTTTCACTCAGTCTTAGAGAGGATATTATATTATTTGAAGGGAAATGTGTATTACTAGAGATCATCATGTTAAGTGAAATAAGCTGGTCCCACAAATCAGCGATGGGTGTTTTGTCTCCATGTATAGAGAAAGTTGTGACAAGAACAAGGTCTTGAAGCTGAAATGTGGAATGTGGAAGTCAAAGGAAGAGGAATAGGGGAGAACAGGAATCTAAAAGTGAAACATAAGGGTACATTATATGCTTGTGTGGGGAATTGCAGCCTGGTATCCAGTCGAGCTGAGGTCTGAACCCCGATGATCATAATTCACCCTCATGACAGGGTAGGTGTTCCCTCATACTGCTGGAACTCCAGCCCCTGCCTAAAGTACCACCTCCCACAGCCCCCACAAGAGAGGCATGGTCAGTAGTCACTTAAGCAATGGCCCAAG
>NC_034606.1:31814680-31826768 GCF_900095145.1 Mus pahari
CTCTCTCTCTCTCTCTCTCTCTCTCTCTCTCTCCTCTCTTTTTCCCTGCATTTCTATAATAATGCTCTTAAACCATAGTCTCTGCTCTGCTCCATCAAGGCCCACTGCCCACTCTGCTCATTGTTGGGAACTTCTTTCCCTATCTCCTCTGTCCTGTAACCCTGAGGGGGTCCCGATTGGAGCTGCCCCTTCTCTACCCCTCCCCCCGCCACATGGATCAGAGGCAATGCCCACCCGGGCTGAGAGGAAAGCGCCTGGCAGTCTCCCCACGTCCGCCTGCCCAGAGCACAGGAACTCTGGCATGGCGTGGGCATCTTTTTCCTCACAACTTTCCCCAGGGGCCCCCCCTGGGCCCCCTTTTATTTCTTTCCCAACATGCTTATATGAAAATGTTGTAAAGAAACCTATACTTTGTACAAGCAATACGCGTTAATTAGAAACTTAACAGCGAGATCTAAAACAGCAATAAGAACAAACGAAAACATGAACTAGACAAGCAGGATTCCAGACAAGACCAAACATCTTGGGTGGGCCAGGGTCCTGAGAGCTAAGAACTGCAGGAGCAGAGGAGAGGGCACCTGTGGTGAGCAGAGAGATGGAATGGACACTGGGAGTCAAAGAGGACTTGGCCTCCTCTGACCCTGAGATGGTGCTGTTGTTTCTGCTGAATGACTTTTCTTGGCCAAAGTCAGCCACAGAGGGGGTGCTAACTACATTCGGGCAGAGCCTCAGAAGATAATTTTCACGCCCTGCCTCAGTGCTGATGGGGCACTATTAATTTGGGGACACTTTAACACCACTTCACCATGGCAGCTTAGCAAGATGGTTAATTAATAGGGCAAAAAGAATAAGGAATGCATTTAAAGAGACATCGTGATAAAAATCATTCTTTGCAATATTTTGGTAAATGGAGGCAGCTTGGGATCTATGTATGTACACAGTGAAGCTATGATCATGTTGACACACAGCTATTTCGACACATAGAATTTTGTGTTTTCTTTATTGTCCTGTATGTGGAATACATATTTAAAAGAACATACATAGTGTGAAGGACCTGGGTCGGAAATGAGATGGATATGAATTTGAATTTGGACTCATTTTTTTCATTGAAATAATGTAGAAAATCATTCAATCAAAGAACCATCTTCCATACACTCTTCCATTGCTGGTGGGATTGCAAGCTTGTACAACCACTCTGGAAATCAGTCTGGCAGTTCCTCAGGAAATTGGACATAGTACTACTGGAAGATACAGCGATACCTCTCCCGGGCATATACCCAGAAGATATTCCAACTGGTAATAAGGACACATGCTCCACTATGTTCATAACAACCTTATTTATAATAGCCTGAAGCTGGAAAGAACCCAGATGTCCCTCAACAGAGGAATGGATGCAGAAAACGTGGTACATTTACACAATGGAATACTACTCAGCTATTAAAAACAATGAATTTATGAAATTCTTGGGCAAATGGATGTATCTGGAGGATATCANCCTTAGTGAGGTAACCCAATCACAAAAGAAGTCACTAGATATGCACTCACTGATAAATGGATATTAGCCCAGAAACATAGAATACCAAAGATACAATTTGCAAAACACAAGAAAACTAAGAAGGAAAACCAATGTGTGGATACTTCATTCCTCCTTAGAATAGGGAACAAAATACCCATGAAAGGAGTTACAGAGACAAAGTTTGGCACTAAGACAAAAGGATGGACTATCCAGAGACTACCCCACTCGGGGATCCATCCCATCATCAGCCACCAAACCCAGACACAATTGCACATGCCAGCAAGATTTTGCTGAAGGGACCCTGACAGCCTCTTGTGAGGTTATGCCAGTGCCTGGCAAATACAGAAGTGGATGCTCACAGTCAGCTATCGGATGGAACACGGGGCCTCCAATGGAGGAGCTAGAGAAAGTACCCAAGTAGCTGAAGTGGGCTGCAACCCCTATAGGTGGAACAACAATATGAACTAACCAGTACCCCTAGAACTTGTGTCTCTAGCTGCATATGTAGCAGAAGATGACCTATTTGGCCATCATTTGGGAAGAGAGGCCCCTTGGTTTTGCAAACTTTATGTGCCCCAGTACAGAGGAATGCCAGGGCCAAGAAGTGGGAGTCGGTGGATAGGGGAGCAGGGGCTGGGGGAGGGTATAGAGAACTTTCGGGATAACATTTGAAATGTAAATAAAGAAAATATCTAATAAAAAAAAAAAGAACCATCTTCCACATATTAATTTGGGTTATCCTGGGAATATGGAATGGGATCATATGCAGCATGTATTGGCCAGACTACCATAAAGTTTATAAATGAGAGGCATGTATGATTCTCTTCTCAACTGGCAAAAGCATTCCTGAAGTAAGTTCTATGAACGTATAATCCATTGCTAAGTTTTCCTCTTTCTGAAATGTTGATATGATACTTGAACTTTCAGCAGAAGTTTTGTGTCAGTGAAGATGAAAGTTGTAGGCCCATCATGTTGGAGTGGGAAGATAGTTTAGAATCATCAATGTGTCCCTGACTGCTATGTTAGACATATGCACTACAGTTTGTACTGAAGTGTTGCACATGTGGAGTCTAGAATTGGACATTGGACTGAGACAGGGTTTTTCAGGGAACCTGGATCACACAAATTTGGCTAGATTGACCTCTGGATTCCCATCTTTGCCTTCCCAGAGCCAAGAGCATGAAGCTGTGTCTTGTTTTTTTTCTGCTTGTTTGTTTTGTTGGGATTTTTTTTGTGTTTTGAATGTGGGTCCTGGGACTGCCACTTCAGCTACCCATGCTTGCCTGACAGGCACTTTACTGATGGAGCCTTCTCACCAGTCTCATTAGTATAATTTTGACGTTTTAGGTTATAGTAGAGAAAGCAATTGACTTTAATTGCTTAGCTTATAGGGCACAGCTTAAGAAATTGTGATAAGCTATGAACTGGCACAAGGGACACTGTGAGCTGCATAGAAAAGCTGAGGGTCAGAACATGGTGCCAGAATATTCTCACTGGAGAGATAGCAGTGGCAGTTTTCAAAGTTCATTCATGCTTAAAGCAAGTGACACGTGATCGGCCTGGGAAGCTGAGAATTTACTGGATCCTTTGAGAAACTCTAAGGAGCAAAACCTCAGGGAAGCAGTCCTATGGAAGACAGAAGGGAAATGTGGGCACTAGAAAAAAAATGAGTCATGTATGTCAAGGACTCACTTTTCTCCTCAGTTAAATGGGGCAAGAATCAACATGGTAAGGAAAGGTCTTCATTCTGGTCCATGTAAAGCCATCTCCTAAAGCGAAACTGTGACTGTGAAGAGGTAGGGGCCAAAGAATATGGTACAACAATATCCATATTGGATATTGTCTCTCTATTGCATATGCATGAAACAGAAAGGTTGTACTTCAGGGTGAATGAAGTTATCCTATGGTCCTAAAAGAGGAGTTTAGGACTGGATGAGCTCATAAAGGGTGATACTACGGGATCACGGCAGCACAGAGACCTCTCCGATTTTAATTCAGTTCAGTTCCTTATGAACTCATGCTATCTGCTATATTTGGTGGAGACTGACAGCCTACATTTGTGAATATGCTTTTAAGGCAGACAGGTTGTTGTGCAGAACATCCCTCACCTGCCTGTGAGTCCATAATTGACATGTGCGGAAACTTTTGTCAGTGAGACGGACATATACATATAAGAACTTCAAGAGGGGGGCTGGTGAGATGGCTCAGTGGGTAAGAGCACCCGACTGCTCTTCCAAAGGTCCTGAGTTCAAATCCCAGCAACCACATGGTGGCTCACAACCATCCATAGTGAGATCTGACGCCCTCTTCTGGTGTGTCTGAGGACAGCTACAGTGTACTTACATATAGTAAATAAATAAATCTTAAAAAAAAAAAGAGAGAAGAAAAAAAAAAGAACTTCAAGAGGACTTCTGAGAGGCAAGTGAACCATAGACAAGTTATTTTTTTCCTTTGTCTAGATGGTCCATGAATATTGTGGATGGCACTGGTCTAGCCAGGAGATACTTTGAAGTAATATCCAATAGGGAATTCTGTTAGTGGACATAGGAACAGGAACTTAGAGGATTGTTCCTTGATGAGGCATCTACAAATGTTTCTGTTATCTGATAAATTTCTTTAATTTTGTTATACGTAACCAAGTGGATCATAACTAAAATATGTAACTCCTAATTAACAGAGCCAATGCCCCCATTGGTACTCTTGGCTTAACCTTAGCCTAGGAGAATGGGGTCCAGAGTTAACTCCCAGGGGCAGTATCTGAGTGGGACAGAGCACATGAAAGGGCGCATCCAGATAGCCTAGCCCTCTGGGGGAAGGTACTTCTGGGTCCTCCTTGTTACTCCAGAGGCTGAGCCTCTTGCTGGCTTGTGGTGCAATGAAGATAGGGGAACAGGTGGCAGGTACATAGAGTGATTAATTCTGACTAGACACACTGAAAAGGAGGAGGATGGCAGAGTCACGGAGCAATAAATGTGTGACTTCCGATCTGAACCTGTTTTGAATTGTGTGACGGCTATCTCGGATTTTCTATGCAGACCGTTAGAGACAAAACCACTGAGCAATACACATTCTCCTTTGCGCTGACTTATGGTCTAAATATACTAGAGTGGTTCCCGTTTATTCTATCATCCTTTTCATTGCTTTATGAAACTACAGTGTGGTTTATTTCATGTTATGTGTATGGATGTCTGTGTTTCAGTTATTTTCTCTGTCACCCTGTTTCCTCACCCATTCCATTCATTCAAGACATCTGAGCTACTGTTATTTTCTCTCTTTCAAACTGTTATTTCTTCCATTGATTTTGGTATATATATGTGCTTTGAAGGCTGGCTGGCTGGTTCGGGGCTTAGGAGAACTTTCTGCTCTTCTAGGAGACCCAAGTTTGTTTCCCAGCACCCACATCAGGAAGCTTCACAAACACCTATTATTCCAACTCCAATGGGTTCAATTTTTTTTTTTAGTATGTTCATCAATTTTCATCCTATCTCTTGCTTTTCATTTAAAGACCCTTAAAGACCCAAGCTTGTTTTGTGCACAATTCTCACTGTGATGTGTGACCCTACAAAGAACACCATCTGAGACACACATCATGCTAAACATCCATTGTCCCTGATTATCAGGCATAGATTGCTCTCCCTCCTTGCTATTGCAGACATCAGTGTTCTCCTAGTGTTTCTATTGGAGGTGAAAACTCCTCCAGGGTTAAGAAGTAACATGCATCATCTACTGCGCACCCTCCGTACTCAGTGCCCACTGTTTTATTGTCTACATCTCCTGGATACGTACCAAAATTGCAGACTCCTGGAAAGGAACCAGGTGTTTCTTATACACCTTTGGTTCGAAAAAATTGTTTCATCATCCTGATCCATCTTATTGGTTCTGAGAATGTTTATAATTCTCCCAACATCCCAGGTTCCAAGTACCAGCGATGCAATCATGCTTTTCTATGGATAGAGGTCTCGGGTGTCTTCTGGTCATGTCTTTGAGCATTTGGAGTGTCTCAGGGGAGAAAACAACACGCTGTGGCAAGGGACTGACGTTTAGAACAACTTCAGACACAGACTTCAACCTTCTAGAATAGTACTGGCTCGGAGTAGAGCCTGGAGACTATTTCCAACTCTGCTTCAGCCGAAGAGATTTTAGAGGAAACTGGATGGATCCTAGGAAAGGCAGTGTTTTGTGCCTTAAATTAAAATCACAACTTACTTAATAACCTGACTGGGGATGCCTGTTAAAATTTGGTAGTGCCTGGGCATAGAATACATCTGAGGGTGTTTCTCACTCAACTCACACAGTTTCTCAGTTTTGTTGAGGGGCAGGATCTGTGTGAATGACCTCTAGACATATGAAGTCCAGGGCTGTTCTGAAAAATGAGGCTAAACTTATGCAACTATCATATAAAGTCCAAATAAGAATGCCAGGATCTAAATGGTCATGACATGGCATAGATTTAATAGAAAATTTAGGCTTGGTCATTTTTGTAGAGAAATCTAGTACTTCTAAGGACATGGGGAAACTGGAATCACCTTGGGGAAGAAGGAACTAGAGAGGTCAGAGAGATGACTCAGAAGTTCAAAGGCATATTACTTTTTGCAGAAGACTGGAGTTCAGTATCCATAACCCATGTCAATTGGCTCATGAACGTCCATAAATCCAGCTCCAGAGGATCCAAGACATTCTTCTGGCCTTCCTAGGCACTGTACTCATGTGTACATGCCCCCTCCAGACACATGCACATAACAAAAATACTCAACTGGTGTACCTGAGAAGGAAATTATGAAAAAATCATAGAGGTTTGGGGAAATCCTGCAAGTTCTAGGGTGCAATGCCTTATACTAGGAGAGGGAAAAGATGTTGATGGAACCTTGTTCTACCCCAGCAGGACTTCCCATGCCTCCCACCACCAGTCAGTACAAGTAATGGTCTCAACTCACACAGAATTAGACAATCTCCTGGGTTCTCTTATGTCCAAAATCAACTCTTGTCGAACTCCTTCTAGTAAACAACTTGATTTCTTGGGATGGTCACAGGCTGGAATGTTGTGGTGGTCTAAGGACCAGCATGGAGGATACGGGGCAGAAAAGAGAGAGTCCCTCTCCAGGAGAGCCTGCAGCAGCACAGATGAGTGCCTGCTCATGAGGAATTCCCCAGGAGCATCAGCACTCTGCCTGGCTTACGTCCACCAGCAGGTAGACAGGAGCTAGACAAGTCTGAGCGAAGGTTTTTTAACAGTCACTTCATATAAACCCTCATACTCATCCTTGAGGCCTTGGAAAATGTGAATCATGTTAGAAATAATGTAAGGATATTAGCAGGAAAAAATGTCAATCACCTAATAGGTAAACAGAGCCACATAGTTGAGTGCTATTCTTAAGGAAATATAGTCAGAAGTCCCTTTTATCTGAATAATGTAAGAATCATTAATTCTTAGATAAAATTAATAATTCTAAACAACCTAAAATACTTTGGAGGATTTCTACTTGTATTGATTTGTAAATTTCCATTTATGGATTCCTCTGGGTGAGAGCATGCATACAAATAATGTGGGTTGTAAAAAATGGTCCCGGGATAAAACTAAAGGTGCCTCTCTCCTTCCGATATTTTATTCACACAAGATCAAGCCAGCTGACACAGCTTTTCTATATCCTCCAGGGAAGGAATATCTGATGTCACTTTAGCAAATATGAGTTTTATTGAGGAGAAAGTGAAGGTCAGCATTGAGGGTCACCACCTTTTCCAAACTTCTCCTTGCAGTCAATCTCTCTTGTTTTGAGGTAGATATGTTGTCTCCTCCAACTGAATCTGGAAATGCCTTTGAATTTGGTCTGTATGGCAGAAGGGAGCTGTGGAGCCTCAAAGTCTAGATGATACAAATGCCATACACTTCTCCAGTCCAGCACCAAAGATGATAATACCTCTGTGGACCCATGCCGTGCTCAGGTATCAGACCAACTGAAATCTGGTCAAAATCAGCATCAGCTATGAGGTGTGACGACACCAACTTCCAGATTTTAAGTAAGCATTGGTGTCTGGGTCATTCAGGCTGAGGCCCAAGGTTGTTTGCCAAGGTTCTACCTCACTACCCATTCTCCCTATAAATACCCCCTTGACTATTACCTGGAGAAAAGACAAGTTGCCTCCATTAAGTATGTCAGTTTCTCTGACATAAAGAACCTGTAAATATAATAACACTGGTGGTTTTTATTATTAAGCACAGAATGATTGTTAGGTACCCACAAGATGAATATCCAAAGTCCATTCTTTGATGGTGGAATGGAACAGATGCACAACATAATTATCTGTGGCCTTGGGTGTTCAAGATGGAATGCATAACCGACCATGGACAGTGGTTTTTATTCTGATGGCATCATGGACAATGTATTGTTCCAGCATAGCTTTAGCATTATGGTAGTCTACCATGTTAGAATTAATTTAGTTCTGAAAAGAATTCCATTTGGTCACAATTATTTGAACAGTGAAGGCTTTTGTCAAGTAAATGGTCCTAAATGGTCCTTGTGTGTTTTATCCAGACTTCTCCTTTACCTGACAGCCCTCCACTATGTTCATGGTTCTTGGAGTACCTACAGGCTGCTTGTACTAACCCTGAGGTGAGTTTACATCTCACATGTTCCTGTCTCCCTCATCAGTAATGCCATGGTATTCACGGGAATATTCAACCACTCTCTGGGTATTAGATGTGACAGAATCCTTGGAGGTGTGGGTGCATGAGGATGTAAAATTGGCCTCTTCAGAGTCATCCTCAAGGTGGTAGTCTAATTGAACATACATAGGGATGATGTATAGAAAGGGGGAACCATGGCAATCAGACACTGGAAAATTAAAACAGACACAGGGAATGGATTGGGAAAAAACAGAGATGGGTTTCATGAGGTAGACTTGAAAGGGTTGAGTTAACAACTGATTATTAAACATAGGAGGCCATGGTGAGTTCCCCCTACCCATGGATAATTTAAAGATGAATTCCTAAAACAAAAGCCAGGTGGTAAGGTGGGGCAGCAAGAAACCATAGGAGAATGTGGCACTGAGCAGACAGGAGACTCCAGAGGTAAGTTTATCTATCTGGAAGCAGAAACCATGGAAACAGGGTCTCCGGCTTACAAAAATGGTAAGAAACACAGTAGCCTGGGGACTGTCTTCTGGTGACTGGTTATGACAAAGCCCTCAGTAGACAGACAAGAGAAAGAAAAATAGGCTCCGACATCTAATAGGTTTCCTTAAACTAAATGGTTACTTATGTGTGTACCCACTGAAGAGACACTGCAGCTGAAAACACAGAAATTCTGTTACAACGAAACATCAGACCAAATGAGAAAGAATACTCAGGGGGAGACACACAAAAGAAAAGCTAATTTTAGCTTAGGCCTGCTAGGATGGCAGACACCCTGGCCTGACAAGCATCAATTGCAGATGGCAGATCCCTTCTCATCACAATGTGTCAGGTGGGCTGTGAGAAGCTGTGAACAGTGACAGACACACGTAGCCTGTCACAGCCCCAGCTGTCAGACAGAGGGCAGTCTTTCTTCCTGTGAGTGAAGACTGGAATCTGAGTACCAGCCTGTTGTCTGGAGCCTCATTTCCTTCTCCAAGGGTCACTGCTGGTGAGCTCATCTTGACCTTTGCTGTCTGCACACACGATCAGTCCTCTACATGTCTCCTAATGGCTTTGATCCACTTCCAGTTTGTTTTCTCTCTCTGTGTGTGTATCTTATTCGTGACTGGATATTCAATTTCCCAGATTTCTGCTCTGGCCATCTCCCCCCACCACTATGGACTAAATCCCAGGATCTGTAAGCCCCAGTAAGTAATCCTATCTGAAATTTGCCTTGCTCCGCATATTTTATCACAACAACAGAAAAGTAACTACTTCAGGGGGTCAGCCAGTTGACTTCACTGACATACTTCTATCAGAGCAGGACAGGTCCTGTGTCTCACTGAAGATTCCCTCACTGGAAGAAGGTGGACCTTCCTTCTGTTCAGAATTTCCCTTGAATCCACTCTCTGTAGCCTTAAATGACAAATACTGTCTTCACTGCCACAATGTTTCATGGCATGTTGCTTAGGTCGGGAAACTCACTGTTGCAGCAATTGAAATGAGCCAATGGAATGATGTCATAAGTCAGTGGATTTATTGTGTTCTTCGTTATCCTGGATTAGATGGCATGATACAATAGTAAAGTGGCCTTTTGAAAATTCAATGCCAGTGCCATTAAATGGTAGTATAAGACTGGGTGCGGATGATGTCATGTTCTAGGACAAAGCTTATGCTCTGAGGCCCCATGTAATAAAAGATGCTGTTTCTCCCATAGTCAAGATGCACAGATGTGGAACAAAGAGGTTAAAAATGAAGATATTCCTCTCATTATTATGCCATATGTACACACAGTCTATATATTTCTCCATGTTTCTACAACTCTGATAGCTATATTGCCTTAGAGCATGGGTTTCAAAGAAAATAAAGCATCTTTCTCAACTCTGTCTTCCCACTAGATGCTGAGAAAAAATGGGCCATTTAGCATCCTTGTACCAGTGAACCAGAAAGCAGTGAAGAAGCTGATAGACTGTCTGACTATGCTAAGAGGATCATATAACAATGGATTATTTCTACCTGAGGGGTGGTAAGAAAATGAAAGATTACCGTTCAAGTAGGGCAGGTTTCCAGAGATTCTCTATCAGGATATGGGTAGCCAAATACATCTCAATATATGCATACCGGATAGTGGTATAGGAGTGTGAAAGTGAAGGTTGTATATGTCCTCAGAGCAGGAACTGGTGCCAGGTAAAAGGCTTGCTAAGAAAAAGATCAGCGCTTGTCTTGTGTTCACAGATCATGACATGTTCATAACTGGTAAAAGCACATCGGGCACTGGCTTCAAAGCTACCTCAGAAACTTGGTTATGAGCCAATGACCCAGCCACTCAGTATGGACAACACTTTCAGTAGATGGATGGTTTCTGTCCACCTAACTACCAGCTCCCTGCCTGTGGTTCTGCTTCAGCAACTGATGTAGATTCTGGCCCTCCATCTGTACCTCTGCTTCTGTCTTCATACTCCATCTTGCTTCTTCATCCTCTCATGCTCGGGTTAGGCAGCATTCTACAACTAGCTCTTTATTCCCATTACACCTGGAGAGGTTCCATTCTCTTGATTCAACACTGACTTACACATTTTTATTTTCTACAGACAATATAATCAGCACAGCCTTCTACTGGAAAGCCTCTTTGTTGGAGTGTGGCTCTACCTGAAAGGGAACACTGTTGCCCTCTGTCCCCTGACAGAGTGACTCACTTGTGTTTATTGGAAACATTGGCACATGTTGCTGCTTATTACCTACCGTTGATATCATCTTTTCTGTTTCTACAAAGAAACCCAGGAGAGAGACAAGGTTTTTAAAGCTCATAGTTTTTAGAGGCTCATTGTGTACAACTGAGTGGATTTCAGTGCTAGGGGGCATAACCACAGACAGTTCTACATTGTGGGAGTAACATGTATAAGGGAGGAGCTACATGTCTAAACGAGAAACCAGAAATGACTCCCAGGCCAGGCTCAACCTTTTATAGCCACTGTTTTTGTGAAAATCACTGCAGGTCACCAGCATTCCCTTCTCAGTGCTTCCAGACCTCACCCAGAGATAAATTGTGTGTAAGAAGGGTAAGCAATTGAAACCTATATACATTATACATATAAATACATATATATGAATGTGTGTATTGTATATATGTATCTGTATATAATGTATATTATTTATATGTATCTAGTATATACTAGATACATACATATGTATGTATGTATATATGCTAGAATGATGTGGTCTTGACCATAGGCTATGGTCCAACTAGTCTACCAATGGCTGGATATGTATGTAGAGTCTAAGAACCCATCCAGAAGTTGCTCAATCTACAAGGCTTAATGTCTCAGCTAGTTTTCAGTAGACACTGGAAACCCAAAGAAGTTTCTAATGCCATTGAAGGAATATGCTTTCTAGCAAGGTAAAAGCAATGAGGCAACCAGACAAAGCTTCTTTCTCCCATGTCCTTATAAAGGCTTTCAGCAGAAGGCGTGGTCCAGATTATAGATGTGTCTTTCTGCCTCAGGATCTGGATGAGAAGTGGATCTTCCTACTTCAAATTTAAAAAAAAAAAAAAAAAAAAAAAAAAAGTCCCTCAATTGTTTGCCTCTTATTTTTGAATTGTAGTTAGTTCCAGATATAGGCAAGATGACAACCAAGCAAATCATAATCCTGGAGATCGGAGTTCTCATCCTTGGCTAGCAACACAGCAACTATAACAGGGAAGCAGTCCTGGAGGCTGAACAGCCATTGGCTAAGTCTCAGCACTCTACAATAATCCCCAGACTGTATTCTCTGTAGCAGGTCCACAGCTTGCCACAGGTAACAAGGCAGCAAACCACCATACCCTTCATGAACTGAGTCTTCTCTTGCCTGTACTTTTCAGCATGCTTTTTTTTTTTTTTTTTTTTTTTTTTTTTTATTTTTTTTTTCTTTGTGGTGCCTAGGCTATGCATGTGTATCTGCAACCAAAAACTAAGCCAGGA
>NC_034606.1:31826855-31867232 GCF_900095145.1 Mus pahari
CCATACCCTTCATGAACTGAGTCTTCTCTTGCCTTTACTTTTCAGCTTGCTTTTTTTTTTATGTTTGTTTTTTTTTTTTTTTTTTTTTTTTTTTTTTTGTGACAATGCTACGCATGTGTATCTGCAACCAAAAACTAAGCCAGGATCTTCCCAGATTCTCTGAGACACCATGGTCAAACATACCTAGGCATTTCAAGTTGTGATTATTCTTTACTTTTAGGTCTCCATAGCATCTGTATCTAGAAGAGTTGGTACCTTCTCAAGATACCTGTGTACAACAGTCTAAGACATGGGTAATGACAATGTGGGGTTCTCTGATTCTGACCTGATGTAAAGAATGAATCACATCTCTCCTGGTTATCTTTACTTAACTTGTCACATCCTAGGGTCATCTGAGAGGAAAGCCATGGGTAAGAAATTGTCTAGATCAGATTGGACTACAGGCATGTCTATCTATGATGATCAGTACCCTTGAGTGAACTTCTCTCTGGTTCACTTCAACAATAAGAAAGTCTTTTTCACAGGATACGTGCACAGAAGCTGTGGTCCAAGGTGGCCAAAACTACAACTCATGCTGGCTGCTCACTTTGGTAACATAGGAGAGTCTCCCATATAGTATTGGTTTAAAAAGCATGAAAGTCACAGGACATAAAGGATCAGGGAAAGAAGACGAGACTTTGGACTGTGCAGAAGGATTAGAGTCCATGTGGAGAGGCCAGGAGATGCCTGTGGGGAAGGTGTAGCCCTAGTTACAGTGGAGGATCACAGGACATTGGATGATTGCTAATGCCAGAGTCAGGTGTGAAGCGATGGAGCCAGTTTAAAGCTCCAGTGCAAGTGGTATGTGCTGCAGATACAGAGGTGAAGAAGGGACCCGCCCAGACACTTTGTAGCACAGAGGGTCATAAGTGAGTCCCAGATGTCAGATATTGAGCTAAAGAATTTGGATTTTTCACTGTTAGATTTTGACTTAACTTTGATCATTCTTATTATGCCTCATTTCTTTTATTTTATAAATGGAAAAAAAATGTAAGTTTCTACTTTTCAGGATTCCACAGGTGAGAGAATTTGGATTTTTAAGACTGGGATTAAAAAAGTTGGACTGTGATTTATATTAGAATATTAACATGAGATATTACATACAGAGAATGAGCAGTTAGAGTCTAAAGTGGCGTGTTTGTGTGTCAAGCTGACAATAAACAGAGCATCCTAATTAGCTTTGCTTGTCAACTGGACACAAGCCTAGAATCACTGAGAGGAAAGCTTGACTCAAGAAGGGCCTAGATCAGATTGACCCTCAAACATTTCTGTGAGGAACTCTCATGATTATTAATCAAGAAAATTTAGGAAGATTCAACCAACTACGTGTGCCACCACTTCTAGCCAGGTGGCCCTGGGCTATAAAAAATAAATAAATAAATAAATAAATAAAGCTTGCTAAGCATAGACCCATAGACTAGAGGTGGAAAATACCATTCCTCCATTGTTCTTGCTTCCCAGTTCCTGCCTTGAGTTCTTGCCCTGTGATGGATTGTGACCAAGAAGTGTAAGGCCAAATAAACCCCTTCCTTTGCAAGTTTTTGTTATGATGAGTGTAACAGCCACTTGATTCAAGGACTGAATGAACTATTATACTATATTGCTAGCACAGATCATCTGTGGTCTGGGGTTTGCCGACTTACTTTGTAGTTGTGACTTCTGATCCATCTGTGCTGAGAGTTGGGTTTGGAGCTGTGAGATCTTACCTAGTTTTTGCTGCATCGTTTGTGACTAAAACCGATTGTCAATGATTAGATTAAGATATACCTGTGGCAGGGGCTAGAGAGGTGACTCAGTTGTTCTGAGCACATGCTGATCTCTGTATTTTGTCTCTGTTCCTGTCATAAAAAAAGCATGGCCAAGGCGACTTATAGAAGAAAGGGTTTATCTGCCTTACAGTATCAGAGGGATAATAGCACAGGGTGGCACAACAGCAGAAAGCTGGAGCAGCAGTCAAGACCTCAAACCTCAAAAAATGCAAGCGGAAAGCAGAGACAGAGCAGCTGAAGAGAGACGGAGCAGCTGAAGAGAGACGGAGCAGCTGAAGAGAGACAGAGCAGCTGAAGAGAGCACGTGGATTTCTGAAATCTCAAAGCCCACTCACAAAGTGTCTCCAGTTAGGCCACACCTTAGAAAGAAAGAAGAAAAGTAATGGGGTGAGCAAGCAAGGGGATGTCAGGGTGGCATTGTGTAGGGTGAGTTGCATGGCTGGCCTTGAGAATAACCTATGAGGCAATCGTTACTATCAGCATAGTGCAGGTGAAGTCACTCTACCCTGTGGAAATCAAGGACCAGCTGAAAGTCTTTATTCGGTGACTCGGCAGGAAGCCAAACACAGGGAATCTAATGTCAAAGTTCTTATTCTTGCCATTACATCATGCCACTAGAGAAAGCAGAAACGTGAGAAGAAAACTGAAAAACACACACACACACACACACACACACACACACACACACTGTTTAAAATCATGTCAGGGCATTTTTGTTAGACCTGAGAGTACAGTTTTAACTTCTGAGTTTGAACAATTTGCTAAAGACCTTTTCCATATAACACAATCTATTGCATAAGCGAAGACTAAATGACTTATTCTTAATGTTGAATGTCATCGTTCTATTAAATCACTTTACATTTTCAACCTCGAAGTTCAATTATAGATGAGTGATAATTTATAGCCTATTTAAGGTAAGCAATTTAATTGTAAACTCACTTAAGAATATTACAATGCAAAGAAAGCATTATAACATCAGGTAAAAATGATAATGAACTATGTTTACCCCATGAATGACACAGACCCACTGTCAACACCAAGCAACATGGGTCTGTGGATCAAATCAGTGGAGGCACCTCTGGGTTATCCTCCAAGTCTGCGTCTCCCTCACTGGGTCCCACTCGGGGTCGAGATTCCATTCTTTTGGGTTTCTGTCTTTTCTCTTGTACTATGGTAGTCACATCAGGGCAGGAATGCTTGCTGGGGTCAACCTCCAATCTTTCTATCTGCTTTCTTCTACAACAGAAAAATACAAGTAGGAATTAGTTTTATATTGTTTAAAATGAAGCTTCAAACAAAGTAAGCCCATGTATTCATCCGGTGAATGCTTAGCGTGTGGTGTCAGAGAGACTGCAAAGAAACACTGTCCTTGGTTTCAATAATTATAACCAATTCTAGAAATAAGATTTTGACCCATAAAAGAAAAGCTAGCAAACAGGGCTGTGCTACTATTATACAGGCAGTAGGAGATGTGGAATTTGAGAAGCTCTCTGACCTAGGAAATTAACAAGCAGAGTTACAGGCCAGGATCAACTGAACTCTAGCCAAGTTTAAGCCCTGAGCTTTGTTATGGTGGAGATATTTAGACAAGTTCAGGTACACAGTAAAGCTCAGCCCACAGCTTCTGCCAGCACAAGTACTTACACCTACTGCCCATGCTCAATACTCGTAGAGGTGGTATGACTGCAGAGGACCAGCAAGAAACTGCATTGTCAAAAGCTCCCAGTGTTTCGATGAACCCTGTGCATGACACACATTCCTGTGCTCTTTTAACAGCGATTTGTATTCGTTGCATCTAGACTCCAGACCAGTGAGTGACCTACACATTTCTAACTCTCCCCAGTGATTCCTCAGGTATCCAGACACATTGTTTTGCAATCACTGCACCATTCATTCATTTATCCACTTAACAGACACAGGTCAACCGCCTCTCTAATGCTGGAACCACAGTAGACTAAGGACACCCTGCTCTATAAAACACCAGATTTCTGCTCATAGTGCAGTACAATGCAAGAACATGGAATTTACTGAAGCATCCTGGAATTCTATCAGACTGGTCTGCTTTCAGAGGATGCGGGCATCCTCAAGGCTGAGATTTTGCATTTCTAAATTTTGTCCCTTGACATCCAGTTGTCTTTGAATAAATGATTATTTTGTAAGTGAAAAACTATTATCCTTCTTGGGAGAAATAATGGATTTGTGTAAGAAATTGTCTCTGCTTTATGTTGGAGTTACAAAGTGACATCCTTAGGTGAAATGTGTCCAGCAGATTCTGTCGGTTGGGATTTGGAAAATCTATTCTTGGGAAAACAATGCTTGAAATCTTCGCCTTAATCCTGGACTCTGTTCATCACTTCAGGACATCTGAATTAATTCCTCTCAGTGTTTTGAATAATACCCATGGACTTGTTGAGGGAGAACACCAAGCATATAAAGACTACAAAACATACATTCTGTAGTCCAGCCTGTGGACTGTAAATAAACTCTGTATGCTGGGGGGGGGGGGCAAGAATGGATGGTGCCTTTGCTGAACAAGTGACCCAGGTAGCATCTGAAGAAGGGAAACCAGTACTCAGACAGACAGTACTCAGATAGACAGTACTCAGACAGACAGTACTCAGACAGACAGTACTCAGACAGTACTCAGACAGACAGTACTCAGACAGACAGTACTCAGACAGACAATACTCAGACAGCACTCAGACAAACAGTACTCAGATAGATAGTAGTCAGACAGACAGTACTCAGACAGACAGTACTCAGATAGACAGTACTCAGACAGACAGTACTCAGACAGTACTCAGATAGACAGTACTCAGACAGACAGTACTCAGACAGACAGTACTCAGACAGACAGTACTCAGACAGACAGTACTCAGATAGATAGTACTCAGACAGACAGTACTCAGATAGACAGTACTCAGACAGACAGTACTCAGACAGACAGTACTCAGACAGACAGCGATTGTAGAAAGATGAGACCTGGCCACACCTCCCCCTCAGAACTAACTATAGGTATAAAGACCTGCAAGATTGGGGCTGGCTTCCCTCCATCTCTTTAATGACATGAAACTTCCTTGACAGACAGGATGTGCACTGTGCTAGCAGCATGTATGGACAGCATACTGTGTGCTTTCCTCCTGGGAGGAGAATTTTAGCATGTTGCAGACCCCCCAGTGAAAATTTCAAGTATGGAGGCTCTAATGAGAAGACTCTTAAAAGCTTGCCCCTAGTTATCTTCAGACTTCCTTTTGGCTGATGCTGTTTTGTGGGTTTTTTTTCCTGTAATAAATATTAACCATGAGTACAATTGTTCTGAGTCCTGTATTCTTAAAAACCGTAATCCTGGGGTCCTCATGGAGATGCGAGACACTGCCTTCCAATGCAAGCCTTTGTTACTCCCATTAAGTCCTCAGATGACTGCCACTGCTGCCACCTTCTAAAGCAGCTGGGCAGGAGATGTCAGTCAAAGTCTCAGAGATAAACAATCAAGGCCGGGGAGCAACTCCAAGTGTATAACATAGGCAGTGCATATACTGTCACTCAGAAAAAGGAAGGCACAGTCAGAGCTTTTTATCCTCAGACTTTGCTTCTAAAGACTGTCAGAAAGGCCTCCAGATCAGTGTTAGTCATCTCCCTGGTTTTTTAGTCATCCCTGGTTATACCCACAATTCATCTTTAAAGCTGAATTAATGACATCATATACAAAGTACTGTCCAGACCAAATTAGTTCATAGATGTGAAGGAGACAAAGCACCCAGCAGACATTTAGTAAGGCTGGGGAACCATGCAGAAAAGAGGGCAGAGGTCAAGGACATTACTCCAAAGGTGGGAGCAGGTCATTTAGTTCAGTGTGATTGTCACTATACTTCTTTCAGGCACCATGTGCTGTGGTCAGTACACTTAAACTTAAAGATAAAATATGACTTGTGCGACAATCTAAGGAAAAAGGCACAGATAATGAACACTCAACTGCTATGCCCCAGGCTACTTGGCAAGATCTCTGATGCTGGCACCTTTCATGCTGCTGAAGTACCAAGGAGTAAACATAGAATGGCTGGACAGTGGGAGGTATGGAGGAAGGGCATTGATGCTTTGTGAAATTAAGTTTTGTAGTTAGAACGCAAAGTAATGTAATGTATATATATATATATATATATATATATATATATATATATATATACATACATATATCTTATTTTACCCCTCCTTCATCTCCTTTCTGGCTGATTCTCCTGCACTCTTGAAATAGTCTTTCCTTCTGCTTCATGTTACATAACATTAGTTTATCTACTTTCATGTAACATACACAGTACATGTAATATTTATCTTAGCCTGAATAATTTCTCTTAACATTATGATCTCCATTGTTATGCATTTTCCTACAAGCATCATAATTTCATGGCTCCAAACAGATAAATAAAATTCTATTTTATAGAATATATATATATATATATACACACACACACACATATATATGTATATATATATTCACACACTCACATACACACACACACACACACACACACACACACACACAAGCACACTTTTAAATACTCTTCTGCTGACTTCAAGGCAGGTTCCTCTCATCTTCTCATTGCTACAGTGAAAGGGATCTTGATCATCGCTCTCTTCTACAAAATCTCAAACTGGTCCACTATATTGATGACATGATGATTATACCAAGTAATTGGAGGTCGCAGCCACTCTGGACTTGTGGGTAGCACATATGCACATCAGAGGATAGTTAATCCAACCAAATTTTAAGGGTTTTCTACCTTAGTGAAATTTTTAGGAGTACATCGGTGTAGCACATACAGATATATTCTTCTAAGGTGAAGGATAAGTTATTGCACCTGGCCACTCCCACCACCAAGAAAGAAGAGCAATGTGTGCCTGTTGAATTCTTGGGAAAACACATTCCTCACTTGGGTGTGTTACTCCAGCCCATATACCAAGTGATTCAGAAAGTGATGGCTTTGTATGGGATCTGCAATAGGAGTAGGCTCATCAACGAGTTCAGGCTATGATGCAAGCTGCTCTACCGCTTGGCCCATATGATTGAGCACACGCAATGGTACTTAGTGTGTTAGTGTCAGATAAGGATACTGCTTGGAGCCTTTGGAATGCCCCACAGGTGAATCACAAAGGAGACCTTAAGGATCTCTGAGCAAAGCTTTACCATCATCTGCCGACAATTATTCTCTTCACTGAGGGAAATTATTCATGCTAAGGGAAACTGTTTCAGTATGGCCCAGGAGGGCTGAAATGTTTATCATAAGCTGTCAAACTTACAACACCTTGTGTTTTTAAAACCTCTGTCTGGAATTTAGGTGATAGCACACACTGGCCTGTTCTGATCCACCTGTCATGAAGCATGCATGAAGCCCCCCAGGACAAGCACCTCTTTGGCTTCTGAGAAGGCGATAGAATATAAGGCAGATTGGCTTTGTATTGCTTAACATCTTGCCTAAGTCCAGTGAGACTGAGCACACACTACACACACACACACACACACACACACACACACACACACACACACACGAGAGAGAGAGAGAGAGAGAGAGAGAGAGAGAGAGAGAGAGAGAGAGAGAGTTACTTCTTAAAAGCCGTTGAAAAAAAGTAACAAGAGGAGTCTAGAATTCACTGGGAGGTGGCCCTACAGAGTTTATGAAGCTGCCCAGGATTAGAAAAAGTTACATATGTGTCAGCTCAGCTTGTACCGTTGTTAAAGTATCCCAGAAAGCTGTTTACTTGGATTTATAACCCAGGAAACACAACCCAAGCAACCCAAGCATTGAACGACACAATGTTTGTGGAGAGACTGAAACAGGTCCTCATCTAGTACACTCAGTTTCCTCTTATCACAATATGTTTATTGCATCTTCCATGTTTTCTCAGTTATTCTTGACAATTGCAAGCAAGAAAAGAGGGAAAATGGAATTGGTTGAAGACACCAGTGAATTGTCTTGAGACACAATACAATATAAGAACTTGAGGCAGGGAAGATGGCTCAGTCACTAAAGTGCTTGTCTCACAAGCATGAGGACTTGAGTTCTGTAAGTCAGAATCCATGAAAACAAGTCTGGCATGGCATCATTCACTTGTAATCTCAGGGCTGTGGAGGCAGAGATGGACATATAACTACACCACATACATGCATGCATGCATACACACACACACAAACACACACAGAGAGGGGAACATATACAAAGCACTCAAGTAAAAACAGTATTTTGCACTAAAACAAGAGGACCAGTAAGAGCAGAAATAAAAACAGAAACAAAAGAAGAAGCGATCAGCTATTGGAATATGAAAGTGTGCATTATACAACCTCTATTATATTTAAACTGCCTTGGACTGCATAATAAGATACAAACTTCCCTTTGAGGTGGGCAGTAAGATAAAGATGCTTGACTTCACTCACTATATTAGTTACTTCACATAGCTATGACCCTTTTTTTTTTTTTTTTTTTTTTTTTTAATAAGAAAACCTGGCAGAAAAGCTCAGTTACTGGTGGTTAAGAGCACATGGCAGAGGCATGCCGGTATCAGGAGGGACCAGAAAGCAGAGAGAATGAAATATAAACTAGGAGCTAGGCATAACCTCCAAGGACCTCCCCTAGTGACCTGCTTCTTCCAGCTCAACCCAACACTCTCTGACTTAGTCAGGGTTTTAATCCTGCACAAACGTCACGACCAAGAAGCAAGTTGGGGAGAAAAGGGTTTATTCGGCTTACATTTCCATACTGCTGTTGATCACCAAAGGATGCAGGACTGGAACTCAAGCAGGTCAGAAAGCAGGAGCTGATGCAGAAGCCATGGAGGGATGTTCTTTACTGGCTTGCTTCCCCTGGCTTGCTCAGCCTGCTCTCTTATAGAATCCAAGACTACCAGCCCAGAGATGGCACCACCCACAAGGGGCTCTCCCTACTTGATCACTAATTGAGAAAATGACTTAGAGCTGTATCTCATGGAGGCATTTCTCCAACTGAAGCTCCTTTCTCTGTGATAACTCCAGCTGTGTCAAGTTGACACAAAGCTATCCAGTACACTCTCTAAAGTTGTACAGCCTCCCACTGAGGAGCAAGAGTTGGAAATGTGAACCCAGGGACTTGAGAGACGGTGGCTCACCAATTATAGCACTTGCTGCTTTTGCAGGGGACCTTATGTTCAGTGTCAAGATGTGATGTGGTAGCTTACAACCATCCCCAATTCCAGTTCTAAAGGACTTACCATCTGGTTTCTGTTGACAACTGGTATACAAGCAATGTACTTATATTCTTTCAGGAAAAGTACTCATACACATACAATAAAGTAACTCTTTAAACACTATGAACCTGTAGGAGACATTACAAATTCTAACCATAGCATTCCTCACTTGGCCTCCCAAAATCCCATGGTCATGTGGAAAAGCAAAATGCATTTCGTCAAACTTCAAGATTCTCCACGGTTGCCAGGCACAGTGACTTGGGCCTGTAACCTCAACAAGGTCTGTGTAGATGAAAACATGTGTTCAAGGATTAGCAGTACAACTTAATGAGACACACACTAAAAGTAAAAAGGAGGACTGCGGATGTAGCTCAGTGATAGTCCAGATGTGAAAGGGGCCAGATTCAATCACAGAAGTCTCAACAGCTCCAGTAATGCCCACAAACCTCAGGTCATGCTTACTCTCTGCTAATACTCAAGGAGATATCTTAGCTGTGAGCCCCTGTAAAATCTAAAATAGCATTAGATATTTTTACTCTACAGTAGCACAGAGCAAACGTTCCATTCCAAAAGGGAGAAATTCTTCTATGGGGAGTGGGACCAAAGCAAGACCAAAACCCAACAGAAGAAAAAGAATTAATTTTTTTTTTTTTTTTTTTTTTTTTTTTTTTTTTTTTTTTTATGTTCTTTGGATTTATTTTTATTAGAGACTGTGATGAGGGTTTCTTTGTATAGCCCTGGCTGTCCTGGAAGTCACTCTGTAGACCAGGCTGGCCTCGAACTCAGAAATCCACCTGCCTCTGCCTCCCAAGTGCTAAGATTAAAGGCATGCGATGCGTCACCACTACCCATCAAGAATTAAATCTTGATTGTCATGAATCATGTGAATCCCAAGGGACTGCACAGCTCTAAACACATGGCCTCCCTTGATGGTCCCCATGGTCATGGTAATTTAGATTTTACTATCATAGCTTTGTACTCAGATCCTTTAAGGACTTCCTGCATGAAATGTGCTAACACACTGCATAGCCATCACAGATTTCTCTGTAAACTTGGTAGAAGCTTCCACGGCTCCCCAAATCTCTCCTTCTACATATCAACAGAACCAGAACAACACAAACAATACCACATTTAGCCACATTACAGCCTCATCTGTAACTACATTCCTTTGGACTATGTGGAGCCAGAGAATCATGGGATGGAGTGAGGAGCAGGCTGGAGCAAGAGTAAGTTGAGGCATGTTCAAACTCTGGAAATCTTGTCCTGAAATTGCCAGGCTCGTGTGTCCTGGGGCACATAGCCCTGTGCCTCTACCTTTGCCCTACTGGAGGAAGTCACATTCCCTGGTAGCCTTTCCTCTTATAAGGTCATATCCAAGATCACCTAGAATTCCTCCTTTTGCAAATAAGGTATCCCCAGGTTCCTGGCCCCAGTCAATAGTATGCACACATCCCAGTTGCCCCTACTCACCCACCCAGCAGGTAGACATTCAAGTAGCCTTTGTTCCCCCATTAAAATGAGCTGTCTCACTGAGCTGCCTCCTAAGAGTCTGTTCTCAATGTGCTCAGTGCTGCCTGAGGTCTCAGAGCTCCTCTCCATCCCGCCTTGCTTCCCCTGTCAGGATCCACTGGTTGTGATCACAGGCAGATCAAATTGCTATGGGTTGGGAAACGGAGCCTGAACAGCAGGACCATGGCTGTTTGTCAACTTGGCATCCTATTATCTTTTAATTCAGACTTACTTGAAGTTTCAGAATAAGGCAAATTAAAAAAGAAAATCTTTATCCAAATGTAACATGAATAATGGTTAGTAGACAAAGTATTTGGAGGTATGTCTCTGGGCATGTCTGTAAGGGACTCTAATTAGGTAGGTTAAATGAGTTAGGAAGGCCCACCCTTTTGTTAGTGCCACTGATTCATGACCTGAGAACAAGCGTTCCTTTCTCTCTGCTTCCTGACTTTGGATGCAATTTGACCAGCGGCTTCTTCAAGCTCCTGCTACTGTATGTCACTTCCCAGCCATGATGGCCTGTTCCCTGGAACTTTGAGTAAAATTAAACCCATTGCTCCTTAAGTTGCTTTTGTCAGACATTTTGTCACATCAATTAGAAAAGTTAATGTATATATACAGGCCTCTAGCCCAATTTCCAGTACAATTCTTGTTCCACCTAAAGTCTCATAAACATATTCTTCGTTGTGCTCATTTCTAGTGCATTCTGGCATTTCTAATCCCAACATAATCACATGTTAATCTCTGTTTATCCAGTGCTTTTCAAGCCCACGTTTCCAAACTCCTCCAAATTTCTCCCATAGACTTGGTTCAAAAGCCATGGATCCACATAGCCAGGTTTTGTCATAACAAACCCCTTCCTGGTGCAAATTTCTTTATTAATGCTATGAACTAAATACCTGATAGAAACAACTTAAAGTGACAAGGGTTCATATTTGTTCACAGTTTTACCCTACCGCAATTAAGAATACATGGTGATGAAGATTAGGTCATGGTCACTGGATATGTGACAGAGGATGCTCACATCATGGCAGAACAGAAATCAGAGGATGACAGAAGTTGGTGACAGGCATCACCCCTAGAGACATACTTCTGCCAATTAGTTCATACCTCCTGAAAGTTCTATATATAGCCTCTAACTCCCCCCCCCCCAAAAGTACCATCAGCTACAGATCACACTGGATCTGAAGAGACATTTTAGCTAGAGATCATTAACTTTCCTTATTTAATATTGTAGTGTAATACAGAGCAAGGCATGAAAGAGAAATCATGAGAGGAAACTTGTGAAGAAATAAGCACTCTTTGAAGATATGAGAAATCTAAAAGGAACGCACAGATAGTAAAAGACTGAGATACTGGGAAGTATTAGTAATATTGTTGGGTGATATTGACAGTACAATAGTGTGACGATAGTAAATGTCACTGAGTTCCACGGTTTCAAAAGGTTGGTTTAAGGTTGGAAATATTTTTCCACAAAAGAGCAAATTTCAGTGCTGCTTACCAGAAATAGATAATAGGATGTATTTATAATAGTATATGAATATTATACCCCTAAAATTAATAAAACATTAATATACTTATTGAAAAATTATAAACACTTTGAGACATCAAATGAGACTGTAAAAATGCTAATTCTAGAAGGACTAATCTCCTTAATTGATTTATATATACAATTCTAAATATAACATCTAAAGTGTGGGGGTAGGGAGGGATAGAAGAGAAGACCCAGAGCTAGAGAAAGATAGAGACAGAGATGATGTGCCATAGTTTCGACCCTTAAGTTTCCTGTGCTGGGGCCTGCTGACAGTTTCTGAGGTCAGCATTCAGACTTTAAAAGGGAATGCAGGAATGCTGGACTCCTCTTTGGACTTAATCCTTCTGGGGCCAAATAAGTGGATCTGAACTTGTCTAGCCTCCTGATTGGTGATGCGATTTTTTTCTTACACATGTGCCTCAGATGCAAAGTCACATACCTTTACAAGACTTTGAACTTCCACAACTGTGAGCTGCATAAAGCTCATCTGTTTATAGTTAGCCTGCTTCTGGTTTTTCCATGTAGCAATGACAAATAGACTGATATGATTTGCATGCAAAATCAGAAAAAGTTGATTTTAAAATTAAGTAGGTATACAAAGAGACAAGAATAGCCAAACTGCTCTTCAAGAAGGCAAGAAGACTGGCTAAAAGTTATAAAAACTCATTATAAAGCTATGCAAGTTAAGGAAGTGGAACAAGTACAGTCCAGAAACAGAATCAAGACATGCATATTCAGATATATGATTTGTGACACAGGGGCCTTGATGTACAACTTTTTGAGTCATTGAGACTGGAAAATATACTTTAAACAAAATTCAATTGCTGATAGAGCACACCTATACACAAAAGGCAAGATTATAAAGCCCTAGCACAGGAGGGTAGGAAAAGATTCCTAGAATAAGGCAAAGAAAGCATCAGCCATAAAACCATTGTAAATTTCAACTCAAGATCTTACATTTACTAGTAGAGCAGGAAGGCAATGATAATGGATCTGGATTGACTGACCTTGTACTTGTTTTGTGATCTTGGATGAATTCGACTTTGCATCTCAGTGAGAGAAGCTTTTTTGTGCAGTGCTATTTTGATGATGAAAGATTGTTTTGTTGAGGGTCTCAGCACCTGAACTCACAAATACCTCCACCTTGGAGGACCCTGTGCAATTTCCTCTGCATCACAGTGTTAAGAGCCACACGTGCTCACCAGGTGTCCTGCTCTAGCCATGATGGATAAATCCAACCCCTTTTCTCCCCAACCTGCTCTGTCTATACAGCTTGAGTAGCAGACTGCTCCAGTTAGGAGAAAGCAGGAGTCTCCTCCAGCTCTCCCAGACTTTTGCTGCATTGGTGTCCCTCTTCTCTAAAGGCCAACAACCTGGTCAACCTCAATCCCCATGTGCACCTGCAATTGACAGATGTTTAGTTAATAGAGGCATCAGAAGAACTCCACAGCTGGGACTCCCACAAAAGCTACAAAGGAATACGTACTGGTGTCCACGGGCAGAGGTCGATTCCTGGGGAAGGCCGATTGGAGGCCTCTGAGGACTCAGTTCTCCTCAGCCTACACCTGCAGTCTTTATTTCAACATACACTTCAGCATCCCAGGTGGGATTGGTGAACACCACTTGTTCATAGAGATTCTGTCCACTGTTGTTAGGGGAGTCCATTCAGAAGCAATACACAAAGAAGAGCTGAAGTGTACACTGAAGTTTGCCAGCGAGGAAGGCTCCACAAACAATCTGCACCTAAGCCCTGGATGTGGGCTTGTGAGATGAGCTTACTCCACAATGAAAATGGGAAACACTTTGTAGAAGTACTTTGCTAAGACATCTCCAATTGCCAACAAACCGTGGTAATGATAGTTTTCCTGGGTTTGATAAACACCTCCAAACTGCAGTGATTTGTCTTCCTATCCCACGGTCGCTTCCCAATTAGTTCAGATTGTTTATATGGCTTGAGGGGGTTGGGGTTGATTATAACTAATATTCACATAAGTCGTGGTACCCTAGAATCTGTTGTCTGCAGTAAAAACCACCACATTGGGAATTATGAATGGCTTTCCAAGGTTAAGAACACAGAATCAGTTTTCAGTAGAATCTCAATTCCATATATGTTGTTCAAGCAAATCCAATATTTAAAAATCACCACGAAACCTCCATAGTTGTCTTTGGCTATACAGATAGCTGAGGCTTTACGATGCAAAGCACAAACAGAGCTCTTGTGGAGTTATGTTTTATGATGTAATTCAGCATATACATTTGGAGCACAGAGATAAGTTTGCCTAAGTCCAAAATAGATTTTTACCATCTGGATGTTAAGAGTCTGGAATTCATGAGAAGTAGGATAGCTCAAGGAACTGAGGTCTAACTCCAGAGCCTGGGAACCAGGAAAGCTTTGGATAAAGTACGTTTTGTGCTGGAGTGTTTAGGAGAGATTGGCTTTGCCCTAAAGCTTTCAAGGAGGCAGGGACAGGGCATTGGAGGAGAGGTTTCTAACATTGTGGAATACTGGAAATGGGTGAGTTTTCCTTTGAGAGAAGGCAGGTTCCACTGGAAAATGAATTTAGACAGAGGCCTAAAGATGACCTCAGTGTCTCAGGACACTACAAAGTGGGCAGTAATAGAGGGTTCTATCTAGAGAACCCAGAAGCTTGGGTAACAAGGGAGTCATGCATGGATGTAACAAGAACCATGTTATGAACTAATCTGTTTCAACAGGCTACTCTTAAATCCCCTTGGAAGTGGGGCTTGAATAGATTAATGTGAGTACAAAGCAAGTGTTCAGCAAATGTCAGCAGTCATGGTAGATATTGTTGGCCTCACTACAGTTTACATAAGCAGTTGGCACCAGCGTGGACACAGGTTGAAGTTTTGAGATCAATAGTCTTGAAAGCCAGAGTCTAGGGAGTTGAAACAAACAGGAACATGGATGATCTGAAGCATTTTCAAGCATTAAATGCTTACACCACCCTGAAACTACATCCTGGACAACACATAATAATGAAGAGAACAATGTGATATAGATAAAGACAGTCACAAATATCATACCTGGGGTTTGTTTGTTCCCTGCTGCTCACCGAGGTCGTTTTCACTGATGTGGGTGTTCGTTGACCTCCTGTGATCATTTCTCCAACCTAAAACAAAAACATGACATGTGTAGAGTGCTGTGTTCTTCCATGATATGCCCTTAAAAAAAAAAAAAAAAACAAGCAGCAGAGGTCTATGTGTAATTTTTAAGCTATAAAGCATCTAAATTTTTCTCTCTACGTACTCCACGAAAGAGTCTTAATTTAAGCCTCTTAAACACAACAGTCTTGCAAAATCTCAAGCTAACGAAAGATTGCCAAAGCCAAGCATGCAGATTTGGTGAATTAATTTATTCCCAAATGTATTTTATCTGAGAGCCAACAACATGCCAACCGATTGCGGGAAGTGTTGAGGCCAGGATGCTGATTTGAACAGACCCTGGCTGGGTGTTGCTCCCTAGGAACATGCCGTGCAGAAAGCACCCTAGGAGAGAGTTTCAGCACCCTAATTCCAGTTAGACCTCTCGCTTCTGCTTTAGAATTAGGAGGGAAACAAACTGTGCTCTCAAACGTCCTTTCTGGGTCTGAAAACTCTGTAATTCTATTACTTCTACTAGGCAAGTTCAGTGTTAAGCATGTTCAGATCTCAGTAGACAAATCCATCGAACAAAGGCTGTTTGAAGGCAAAGAGAGGTCATCTAATTTGTGTTCTCAATAAGTGTCTAAGCCCTCTAGTGGAGGAGGAAGAGGACTCACTGCTCTGTATCGGGTCCTAGCTGTGCAACAAGCCTAAACTTACTCTATTATCTTTGTTGCTTAACTTAGACTTCCTTCAGCCTTAAGCAGCATTAGCATCCTGAGACCGATTATTTGCAGGCGGATTGGCGCCTTTAAAACCCCCTCTTTGTATTACTTCGGTCTGGTAAACAATTTAGGGTCATTTGTCCTTTCCATTCAGATGCCAGGGAGGGATATCGCCCATCATGCAGCCTCATCATCTCCTTCACAGAAAGAAGTCTCATTCTGGGACACACCTGCCCAGGAGGAACAGGAGGAAGTCATCACTTTGAAAGCTGACATCTACCTGCCTAGACTTGGTGTGACACACAGCTGTGACACCCCTGGTCCTAAAATTCTTAGACTTGGGACTCAGAGGTCTTGTCACCACCTGGGTCATCTGCTGGCTCACCCAAGCACACTGGACTCACATTTGCATTCGGGAAGGGAGTTGGTGGCCTGGTTTAGCCACAATCCTAAATTTGTCCACCTGGATGAATAACCAAATTCATACATAGGAAAATAATTTTTTGCCATTTGACTAAGGATTTGGTTTGCACTCTCCTCTGAGATCACAGAAGAGTGGTGGGCCAGGCCTTGGTTAAGGCTGCATCATTGTTCAGCTTCTCTCATCTCCCATATCCCCCACTCCTGGTACCTTCTCTCCCTTCTCAGGAGTTGATCATTAGATGCGTCTTGATATTTTGCATAGTCATCTACATCTTAGAATCTGCTTTTTGGAATACAGTGGCACCTTAGCACCTTTTATTTTTAAAATACTTTAATCATTTATATGCAGAGTTTACATGCATTAAAATATCAGACTTAAAAATAAAATAAAATAATCAGCTTTGTTGTGAGGGGGGTGCAAATTTTATATGCCTTCCCGTTGTAAACACACTAGCAAGAATGAGAACCTATACATAATTAGAGTCTTAAAATGCTGGCTTCTAACACTGTTATTTGTCACATATTAGGCACACAGATTCTCTGTTTTTGTGGAAATGCAAATAGAGTCACAGATTTGGAACTTTTCTTCACAGAGAATTTGCTGTGCACCAGAATCTAAATGTGCTTCTTATTTTTAAAAGATATTTTCAGCACAGTTCGTTTCAGAGACAATTTTAAGTTTAAAAGTTACAAGGAATCAAGACATCAGCCATGAGAAAAAAAAAAATACGGACGCTAGCATTCTGTTAACATGGGAGTCTATCACCACCAGCATTCGCATCAAGCACAGGGAGACCCTGTCTGGTAGGGTATACACTCAGAGGGCCGGGGTCCTGGTATTCATAATCAACATAATCAACTCTCTAAAAATTCAATTCTAGGATAGGCGCAGAGGTCCAGATTAACATTTTAACGCTGGCACATTGCATTAACTCTTGGGGGCCGGCTCTGGGGAGCTGGGGTAGAACACGGGTGCAGAGATATGGCTCAGTTTTCCACAGAATACTCAAACCCTACCTAAGGCTTTTTCTGAGCACTGGTTTTCCAAACCTTGCTTGGCTAGCAGAATGAGTTGGGGCAGCAGCCTCAACTCAGATCTTCTGTATGGATGCTAATAAAGTACATATGGCTGATTTACTAATAGTAATTGGCACTCACCCTACGACTCTGTGGCTGAGAAGCAGCTGTAGAAGAGAAACTAAGCTCTTGATTCCCCTCCCCCATTTTTTTTTTTTTTTTACACAGAAACATGCCAATCTATTACTATTTCCAATGCTTAGGAGAATTTAATATGAATTCAAATCAATAGTAACTCACATGAATCTAGATAGATAAGCATGGACAATTCATGTTTTAGTTGAAAACTTGCTTATAAATTAAAAAAGTAAACTGATGGGAAGAAATAAAACAGGAGGATACTTACTGAGGAAAGTTCACAACCATCTGTGGTTAAACACATTAATCATAAACCCTGAGTCACCAATAATGCATCAGTGCTGCCTTAAGGAAAGAAATCACAGCACTTGAAGTCAAAAAAGCACGTACAAGCCCAGATTTGAATTCTCTGCTTCATTTTCTCCTTGTCTTCTATCCTTCCTCACAAAGAGCTGCTCTCCGTATTTATTGAGCCTCACAAAAAGCACCACATGGGCAAGGGATGAGGGATACTTTCCAGAAATCTTTAACCAGTTTTACCAGTGAACAAACCACTGATGCTAACTGATCCCCAATTGACCCAGAAGACAAAACGCATTGCAAACATTATTGTTTATCAAGCAATATCCAAATGTCATCTTTAACATTGATGGTAGATAGCCATGGGATAAAATTGCTTTCAATGTCTATTTTTGCTGTTTCCAGCAAATGATTATCACAGCATGCTGGTGTTACTCTGGGTCAGGAGCACAGGAGAGTACATAATTCAAGATTATAGCTATGCCTTGGCTTAGGCTATAAAAGTTGATTACTTGGGAAATCCAAGGTAAACATGGTAGGCTGCTACATGGTTTTCTAAAGGGCAGGTTAAACAAACAGGCTGAGTACGCAGTAGGATGGCAGTCTTAAGTCTTAGGTGACCTTAGGTGTTATTAACTCAGCTATTAAGTCCTGCAGGATGCCAGTCTCTTAGATATTAAGAGACTGGTTTATCATAATGCATTGCGACAGTAATTAATTATTTACTGTTTCTTACAAATTTGACCCTGCTTCTTAAATATAATGTGCACAAAAAAAAGACAATAAATTTCTCTTGGAGACTTCACTTTTTCTTCACAGTTTTAAATGTTACTTCCATTAGGTTTGCTTATTAAAACGTTTGGTGAACACCTACTATGCGTTAAGCACTACGGGAGAGATAGAAAAACTGATAGATTAGAAATACTCTCTGGTCATTTCACAAGGGAAAAATGACACAACCAACTGAAATACCTGGACGGATGTAACTGAAAGACAGACGTATGGCCAGGGATCTGAGAAAGCCTATTAAAGGACATGATATTTCCTAATGGAAAGAAACACATATGTTTTCCAGAGACAGAAATAGAGAATGTTCCTGGGAAAGAAAAAAAAGCAGGATAAAGACAGTAAGGAAAATGAGCAGAGAAGTCACGTGGGGCCAGACTGGTCACTGTTGGGGATGAGGCTGGAGACCTGGCAGCACGCTTCCTGCATCCCTGTGAGGTGTTCAGACTTCTCATAGGAGGTGACAGAAGCTTTGCAATCGTTTACTCACTTGTTCATGTCAGATCATGAGGAATATTCAAACTTCCTCATTCACTCAGGCAAAGTGTGTGATAGCAAGAAGAACACTTGTAAATCCTCATCAATTTAGCCTGCTTTGTAAGATAACAGTGAATGTGAAAATTACATTTCCTTACAGACTTCATTGTCTCTCAGTTTTAACTTTTACCTCTATTAAAACTTGGTAAATCAAAATGACTCTGAGATTCCATCTTACACCTATCAGAATGGCTGAGATCAAAACCTCAAGGGACCACACACACATGCCCTTGGGAAACATTCTTCCATTGATGGTGGGAATGCAAACTTGTACAACCATTTTAGAAAGCAATTTGATGATTTCTCAGAAAACTAGGAATAGTTCTACCTCAACACCCAGCTCTACCACACCATCCAAACAATGTTCCACCATACCTCAAGGGCACCTGATCATAGCAATTTTATTTGTAATTGCCAGAAACTGGGAACAACTTGAATATCCGTCAACAGAAGAATGGATAAAGAAAATGGGGCACATTTACACAATGGCATATTACTAGGCCTTTGAAAACAATAACATGATGAAATTTGCAGGCAAATGGATTGAACTAGAAAAAATCATCCTGAGTAAGGTAATTACAGAAAGACAACCATGGTTTGTACCCATTTATAAGTTGATCTTAGTCATAAAGTACAGGATAACTATGCTACAATCCACAGACCTAAAGAAGCTAAGTAAGAAGGAGGGCCCAAGTTGGGACACCTGAATCTCACTGGGCAGGAGAAATAGAATAGACATTGGTGTGGATGGATGGAGGGAACTGAGTTGGGAAGGGGATAAGGAGTGGAGCAGGAGGGATCTAGTGAGGCGAGGATGGCGGGAGAGAGTACTAGGAGAGAGCACTGGAATCATGGGGTGGGGGGGTAATCCCTGGGATAAGCTAGAATCCTAGGACGATGGACACTCCCAAGAATCTATGAGGGTGACCCTAGCTAAGACTCCTAGCAATGGGGCCAATGGAACTTGAACTAGTCATCTCCAATAAGCAGAAAAGACTCCAATATAGAGATGGGGACACTAACCCAGCCATAAAATCTTTGACCCACAGTTGTCCTGCCTACAAGATGTGCAGGTGTAAAGATGTATCAGAAATTGAGGGAATGGCTAACTAATGGCTGGCCTAGCTTGAGACCAATCCCATGGGAGAGAGCCCATCCCCGACACAATTACTGATATTCTTCTATACTTGCAAACAGGTGCCTAGCATACCTGTTATCTGAGAGGATTCGCCCAACAACGGATGGAAAGCGATGTAGAGATGATCAACCACATATTGGGCAGAGCTTGGGACATCCTGTTAGAGGGTAGGAGGAAGAACTGATGGAGCCGGAGAGGTCAAGGACACTACAAGAAAGCCCTACAGAATCAACTAACTAGCCTGGGCCCATAGCACCCCACAGAGACTGAACAGCCAAACAGAAAGCACGCATGGGACCCATCTAGGCTCTCTGCACATATGGAATAGTTGTGCATCTTGGTCTTCACGTGGGACCCCTAACAGCAGGAGCAGCAGCTGTCTTTGACTCATCTCTTTCCTTAACTGGTCTGCCTTCTCTAGCCTCGCTAGAAAACAGGGTTAGTCCTACTGCAAATTGATATGCCAGGATGCACTGATCTCCACGAGAGGATTCTCCTTTTCCTAGGAGAAAGGAAGGGGGTGGGGTGAGAGAGAGGTACTGGAGAAGAGGAGGGAGAGGAAGCTTTGGTTGGGATATAAAGAAAATTAATTAATTAATTATAAACCTTTTTTGTTTTCAATGAAAAGTTTACTTGAAGCCTTTCAATATGCTTCAAAGTGCTTGCTGGTTTCCATCTTTTTCTTCTTTTTTTCCCCCATGTGGGCAGCCCCATACTCACTAGACCACTGTATATGCTCCAAGCTCTTATAACTACTGCCCTTACTGGTTCTGTAGGAGATGCTAACTGGCCTGCCCTGTGCTTCTCAGGCCTTTAGGTACTATTAGAACAAAGTTCAAATACTTTCCACATGAGTCTGCCTAGGAGTTCAGTCTTTCAGCACATGTTTTCTAGCTGATTCTTGGCTTCTGGCAAGTTTTGATTTTGTACTGACTGATCATAGAGCCTTTAGGTTTTTCTGGTAGTTGGTGGTGGTGGTACTAAGCACACGGGGGTATGTGAGTATGTGTGTTTGTGTGTGTGTGTGTGTGTGTGTGTGTGTGTGTGAGTGTATGGTACTGGGGTGAACCCCAGCTTTGTGGGTGCTGAGAAGATGCTCTAATATTGAACTGTGACTCATCGCTGTATACTTCTCCATATGTAATTCACTTACATAATCCATATTTAAGGGAGGATGACAGCTTTCCAGGAATTGATGTAGGATCTAGGATAACATGAAGCTATGGATGAGCAATAACAACTGTCTAATGTTTCATTATATACTGCATGTATATACTGTTCTGTAATGGACTATTTATAGAAACAAGATACTTCACAATTTCTCAATAATTATACCATGTTAGCTACCCATTATACAAATTTGGATCATTGATTTATTTTTTCTATAGAGTAAAAATTATTATAATTATGAAGTCATAGCATACATTTTAAGGTTTGATATATGATGACAGTTTTTATTTCCAAAAGGATTAGGTCACTTCCTATTTCCCCTAGCAATTTATGAGAGGACTCTTCCATTGTAGTCTCACTGGCATTGAATTTTTAAAATGTTTCTGATAGAAAATTGGCAGTGTTGTTTGCTTCTGAAAGAGCAAAACTGCTGAGGAAGGGGGATGAAAAGATGGTTTGCTTTACCCTACAAACTTCTCAATACCCGTGAATTTTTTCCTATAGAACATATCTATGCAAATAAGCATAAGGTATAAAAGTTCGTGATCAGATGAATAGGCATAGCATTTCTATTATAAAATATAGTGCATATTTATCTTGCCTTTGAGTTTTTCTTGTGAGGACTATTCCCAGCATGTCTGAATGATTTTAAGATTTTTCTGAAACATTTTTGTGATGTATGAATATTATCTCCCACCTGATCTTTTATGTATGCTTTTCTAACCAGTGGTGCTGCAGCATAAAAAAAAAAAAAAAAAAACCTGAATACTGAGTTGCTTATTTATTTAATGTATGTTTTACCCTCACTAAAATGAAAACACCACATGGGCAGAAATATCTGTGCTGAGCACACACTAGGGCCTCAATAGCTTTTATTAACTAATGGATAAAAGTTAAACAAACAACAAATCCTGTAGCTTTAAATTAACTATTAAACCTTAATTAAAACTACAGGAAGTGGCCACCATTTAACATCTGGAAAAATGTGTCTCTACAAAGAATAAAAGTAGGTATTTAACTTTATTTCTGCATTAAAATAATATTAACTACTATCGATAGGAAAATTATTTTGGTGTATCATGTAAAATAAGACGATGTTTAATAAAAGTGGCGAGGGCAGAGACTGCTCAGTGATTAAGTGTACTCGCTGTTCTTCTAGAGAATGGGCATTTGGTTCAGCACACCCATAGGGTACTTCGCAACTGCCTGTAACTCTAGCACAGGGGATTCAGTTCTATCTTCTTGCCCCAGGCCCTGTACACATGTGGAATACACAGACAGCACACATATATGTAGATATATATTTTTAGAAATCTTTTAAAAGATGACAAATTATCTCGAATAGAAAATATTCCAAATGCTTATTGCATAATCATTTATACATTTTCTGTGTTTGCTAAATATCCAACCAGTTTCAATCAAGGAGTCAATATAGGTTTCTGGTTGTTTCAACTTGCCACTGGAGTAGGCACATTGCTTGTTTTAGGGAGCTTATGGTCTGGTGAAGGGGGGAAAGGCCATGGCAGAAATAAGTCCATGGAATTTAGGCAAAAGGTACCCAGGAGTACTATGTACCAGTGTCTATTGGCCCAGGTTCAGTTCCCATGAGAGTGTCATTTGAGCAGGGACTATAGGTGGAAAAATAGGGAAATGTCTTGCAAAGAAAGGGTGAAATGCTTGAAAGTGGGAGAGGACTGAGAGTTTCAGAGCGGTATGCAGCTCCAGGCCACATAAGTCTGAGGCATGAATACTGGAAAGGGGTGGAGGTGAGAGCTGAGCTTACAGACTGAAAGCGCACGTTGATAATCCACCAGTTCAGTGGGAATCTTATTCTACAGATGAAAAGGACACACTCATAGGTTTACAGGACAGGAACATGGCACCCTGACGCTGGCAGTTTTCGAACATTGAAGAGCAGCATAGTGTGTACTCAAGGAAAGAAAGCCTGAAAAGAATAGTGCCATTCACAGGAAGACTTAAGATATGATGACACTGCTGACAGAGGAGTCAGTGAGCTATAAAAGGCAGAAGCCAGCAGGCTGGAACATGGAGAGCAAGGGCAGGGGAGATGATGACAAACGGAGTCACGAAGAAAAGTTATGGGGAAGGTATAGGAAGAACAGAAAGGAAATGAGCTCATCCTTTAACTGAAAATCCTGACATCCACATTCAAGTTAGCAGTTAAAGAGTATCATAAGCCAATTTATCAGGTAGGATCAGACAGGAGATGGTAAGGGGGAAGAAGATACAGGATAGAGGAGGTAGGAGAAGAAAGATAAAATGAAAGTAACCAGCAAACAGAGCAGTGTGTGCACAAGAATGGTCAGGGAAACAATGGGGAAAGCACATGACTTCACAGAGCTATAGAAAGAGCATGGGTAAGGAGGGGTACCCCAAAGAAGCTCGTACAGTGGAAAGATTAAACAGATTATAAAGAACATGTACAATCTTGTATAGTATGACATGCAGACAGACAGACATAAATACAAACAGACCTGAAGGTGTTAAAGACAACAGGAAGCAGACGCTAGAGAGTGTTTGATCCATGGTGGAAGAGGTAGCAATAAACAAGAGGCATGTTTATATGAGTTTTTCCTACAAAGCTCTTCCTGAGCTGCAAGACATAAAGAAATGTGTGCCCCTACTGACCTGGGGAGTCAAAAGCTGGAATGTGAAATCACCAGAATGTTACAAGATTCCACAGAAAGAGACTCCAAGCTAAGCATGTAAATGCTACTTAAATCCTTGTCTGTGTCTGGTCTACATGCAAGGTAATGATTGCAAAGCACAAATGCAAGGACCAGAAGAAAACGAGGAAGAGACTGTGGCTAAAGTCAAGCTCAGGAACTGTGTATAGTCTAATAAAATGCCACCAAAAGGTCAAGTGTGACATTTGCATCACAGGCATTCAAGGATCAGGGAACATTGTAAAAGAGTGGGTACAAAGATCTATTTGCCAGAAGTTAAGAGAGGACTACTACAACATGGTATATTCTGGATATGACAGGACCACTGCAGCTGTGTATGCCAAACAGCTGTGCTTGCCTGCACAAATCAACCCACTCAACACTTCATGAAGGAAATGAAGTGGGGAGAGCTCACAAGTTCTCACCCCATGAGGAGCGACTGACAATAGGTGGCTTCTAGGGAAGGGGCACTCCATTTTCTTTAAGGGTATAGTCCTTGGTAGGTCAACCATGTGCCATTGGATGACCCCAGATCTGCGAATTGGACTAGGTATGGGAGCATGAAGTTGGGGGGGGGAGGGGGGCGTGGGATGCGGATCTAGGAAAAGGGAGAAGTGAGTGTGATCAAAATACTTTGTATGTGTGCAAGGAGCGGGTATGGGAGGGTTTGCGGGGAAGAAGGGGGGGGGGAGAATGAGGCCATTATAATTTTGAAAATAAAATCAAAACTCTTTTTTTAAAAAAAAGAGTGAATACAATTACATTTAAAAGCAAAGACTAGTGACAACCCATATCCAAAATAAACATCCTTCAAAGGCGAGCTCCATATATGGCCATGCTGGAGGCACTAATTCAGGATGTGATCTACTTCAAGAAACACCTGGAAAATTTAGGAAAGGCAAATGAAACCGCTGTTGTGGTATAGCGTAGATTACAGGCAAGGACTGTAATCTACAAGGGTAAGGAGATAAATGAACTGAGCCCTATTGAACAGCTTCTCTGGATCTATGTTAAAAATAGAAAATAAAACTTCTAAACACATAAGGAATAACATGTAAAATGAAGGAAACATTGATTTTTCTTAGATAAGAAATCCTAGACAAAATTTGGAAATAAGAAGGGTACCTTTAGTAACTAAAAATTTTGATTGTGGCTAGCAACTAAGGACCTTTGTTAGGGCCCACTTTTTTTCCCCTAAAATCCCTTTTATTTCTCTATATGCCAGTGTGTGATCTTGGTTATGTTATGGTGAGGTGGCACCATTTCCTGGCAGGGGATCCAGATCTGGGACTGTGTAAAGATGGAGAGAGCGGATTCAGCAGAAGCATGCATGTATCATTGCTTTATGCTCCTGACTACAAGATGCCATGTGACTACTTCCTCGTGCCCCTGCCAATGAGTCTTCTCCACTATGATGAACTGCAACCTGGAAATGGGAGATGATTAACCCCCCCCCCCATAAGATGCTTTAACTTAATCAAAATAATCCCGACAGACATGCTAAAGAGGCCCATTTTCCAGGCAGTGATTCTACCTTTTGCCAAGCTGAAATTTATCACTGACCATGGCAGTGACCAACTGCTTCTACAGAGGGCTCAAGGAAACTCAGAGAGGAAAGCAAAAGCTGTGGTGCTCACCTACATATCCACACAAGGAACTGCTTCCTGTCCTATAGCAGATGTATTTGAAATGGGTCGTGTATCTAAGGGAAAAAGCTAAAATGATAAGAGTCTAGAACAGCTTAAAAAAAAAATGTCATGAACAAGAAAGCAGAGAGCAATCACCCAAATTGAAACAAAACATCAAAACTATATGCTAAGAGCAATGTATCCAAGTTGCTTTTGGGGGGAATTTCATTTTATCACAGGAGGTGGAAAAGAGACTAAGGCCTTGTAAGTAAAGACCTTCATTTAGCCTTTTTATTGTGTACATTGATCCATTTACCCTTGTGCCACACTAAGACGGCCTGATGCTACCCTGAAGCCGAATTATTCTGGTTGTTCTTTGGGTTTTCTATAAACTCGAGAACCAGTACATCAGTTTCCATTCCAGAGCCTTGTTGGTATGATGCTGGGAGTGTACTGAATCCGCAGGTTAGCCTGAGCTCTATTGAGCTCTTAATAGGATGAATTTGCCCACGGTCATGGGACCTCTCTCCATTAAGTGTTTTAAAGTGCATAGTGCTTATCTCTGCATAGAAACTAAGGCTCTTTCATACCATTATAATTACCTTGCTGAAACTAATCATTATGAGTGAAAAAGGTTACTGTATTTATCACCTTACACTCACAATGACAAATATACCCATATCAAACAACTTATAAGTAATAAAGGTTTATTTTTGCTTCAGAGGTTTCAATCCATTGTCACCTGTCCCTGTTGTCTTGGGACTGAGATAGCATAGTAGGTTGTGACAGTAACATGTGTTATGTGTTTCCAGAATGGGGGTGGGGCAGTGTCTGGAATATATAATGAAGGGGAAAAAGAGGAGTGGGGAGGGGATAGGGGATTTTCAGAGGGGAAACCAGGAAAGGGATTAACATTTGAAATGTAAATAAAGAAAATATCTAAAAGATACTGTGCACAAACTTAAAACAAAAACAAAAAGAGGAAGGTTGCAAAAAATTATGCCAATGCTGGTCATAACTGGACCACAGCAGAGAATGTAAACATCACTCCAAGTAGTATGGAAGTCACTTAAGCACCCATAATTTTAAAGGGCCTCTGGCTTTTCTATGGAGGATGAATAGAATGTGAGGAAGAAAGGTGAGAAGGCCTGGGGGTAGTCTAGTTGAGTGCTCACAGTGCTTTAAACAGAGGTGCCATCTTCTGAGAGAAGATAGAAGACTTAGAGAAGGAAATGGCTCCTTTTGCTAGACTGTGCATGGATGGGAGATGGAACGTGCAGTATGTGCTGACCTTGTACTTATGGACCTTAGAAGGTGCATATAGTGTCTTTGATTCTGATGCCTGCAATCTTTCATGATGTTTATGCATTCTATATCCCAAGTAGCATGGGACTACACATGGGACTTCAATAGCACATTGGAACAGCATTTCTATTTCTTCCAGTTTATTTGTTGGTTTCCTCTACATTTTACATTTCGTTTTATTTGTGTTGACTATTAAGTGTAATGTCTATAAGTTTTTCCTTTGGGAATGAAAATCAAAACTTTTCCAAGGTTTTGTTTACTCTGAGGCTATAGTCTATAAAGTCATTAATATTTTATAAGAAGACTTCTGGCAAGGGATATGTTCGTTATATTATTGAAATACTTCTCACGTTTTGTTGATCATATCCATGAAAGAAAAAGCTGCGTGTGTTTTCTAATACAACTGATTCAATTGATATTTCTAAATGTTATGGCTTGTACGCTATTAATGAGCAGCCCAATGTAGAAGGGGTATTTGGAAGTCATCTGTATATTACCTTTCTAATATGGACACTATAGTGCTATATAGTTGCTTCCCTTATTGCTGTAATAAAATAACCTACAAAAGCAACTTCATGAACAAAGGGCTTATATTAGCTCACAGTCTGGTGGTCCAGTCCATCATAAAATCAGAGTGATAGCAGGGAGAACATCTGCCCCAATACTAGTAAGAGCATGAGGCAGCCAGGCACACTTGGTCCACAGTTAGCAGGTAGACAGAGATGACTGCCTCTTCATGGCTGGTTTCCTTTTTTTCCCCCGTGTTATGCAGTTCAGGGACCCTGGTCCCAGGGCTACAGTCACCTGCACTGACAGTGAACCTCCTCTCCGTGGTAGGAACTTTTTGGAAATTTCCTCAAAGATGCTCCCAAAGAAGTGTCTCCCGGGTGATACTAAATCTGGTCAAGGGGATAATGAAGGTCAAGTGTCACCAAGAAAAAGACTCTACCTGCGGTCAGTGCTACTTGGCTTTAAGTTCTGTCAGTGGATACGAATTTAGCTGAAGTGACCCTGGCTTTGCTGAGGTTCACCTTGTGGAGCTTCCTGTGCCCTTTAGACTAGAGGGTGTAAGCTATGTGGCAGCTGGTTACCTCTGTCACCTACTTACCAATGTTTATTGGTTTAATGTTTTTCTGTACCTGTCTCAGCTCTCTAACACCATTTTACTGTACTGGTCTTTGCAATTAATTTCTGTGAGGCATGTAATTTACATGTTTTAATTAAAATCTGCTTACTTTCTCTGATTCAGTATCAGCACGGATAAGTGCGATAAAAATATTTGGGATAACAAATAAAAGTATTTATATTTGTTCCATAATTGTCACCATAATTTTTTCTATTTCGTGTGTTAACCTGAGTCCCCTAGATCAGATGTCTTTCTTAAAATATCATCTTTACCATTTTTACAAGGGAAAGTCTTCACTTTGGGGTGTTTTTGTGAAGCAGTTTATTTAGAGCACTTGCTACTATGTATGAAACTGCTCAGTGCACTAGAGAGATGACAGCTCTTCAGCAGTAGAGAGTGAGTGATTGAGGGCGGACCAAGAGCAACTAGAAAGCAGGATCACTTCCTTGAGGTATCCTGGCAGTGGGAGAAAGGATGCATTGAAGCCTCCATGCAGGCTCTCTGTAAGGATAGCCTGGGGGAATCTAAGTCTGGGCGGGCGAGAGAACTGTTTTCTCTGCATTTCTTTTTTTTTTTTTTTAATTTTTCATTAGATATTTTCTTCATTTACATTTCAAATGTTATCCCGATAGTCTCCTATACCCTCCCCCCACCCTGCTCCCCGACCTACCCACTCTTACTTCTTGGCCCTCGCATTCCCCTGTACTGGGGCATATAAAGTTTGCAAAACCAAGGGGCCTCTCTTCCCAATGATGGCTGACTAAGCCATCTTCTGCTACATATGCAGCTAGAAATACGAGCTCTGGGGGTACTGATTAATTCATATTATTGTTCCACCTATAGAGTTGCAGACCCCTTCAGCTCCTTGGGTACTTTCTCTAGCTCCTCCATTGGGGACCTGTGTTCCATCCAATAGCTGACTGTGAGCATCCACTTCTGTATGTGCTAGGCACTGGCATAGCCTCATAAGAGACAGCTACATCAGGGTCCTTTCAGCAAAATCTTGCTGGTCTGTGCAATAGTGTCTGCGTTTGGTGGCTGATTATGGGATGGACCCCCATGTGGGGCAGTTTCTGGATGGTCCTCCTTTCATCTTAGCATCAAACTTTGTCTCTGTAACTCTTTCCATGGATATTTTGTTCCCTGTTCTAGGGAGGAATGAAGAATCCACGTGTTGGTCTTCCTTCTTGATTTTCTTGTGTTTTGCAAATTGTATCTTGGGTATTCTAGGTTTCTGGGCTAATATCCACTTATCAGTGAGTGCATATCAAGTGAATTCGTGATTGGGTTACCTCACTCAGGATGATANCCTCCAGATACATCCATTTGCCTAAGAATTTCATAAATTCATTGTTTTTAATAGCTGAGTAGTATTTCATTGTGTAAATGTACCACATTTTCTGTATCCATTCCTCTGTTGGGGGACATCTGGGTTCTTTCCAGCTTCTGCTGCTATGAACATAGTGGAGCATGTGTACTTATTACCAGTTGGAAGATGTTCTGGGTATATGCCCAGGAGTGGTATTGCTGGATCTTCTGATAGAACTATGTCCAATTTCTGAGGAACTGCCAGACTGATTTCCAGAGTGGTTGTACAAGCTTGCAATCCCACCAGCAATGGAGGAATCTTCCTCTTTCTCCACATCCTTGCCAGCATCTGCTGTCCCCTGAATTTTTGATCCTAGCCATTCTGACTGGTGTGAGGTGGAATCTCAGAGTTGTTATGATTTGCATTTCCCTGATGATTAATGATGTTGAACATTTTTTTCAAGTGCTTCTCAGCCCTTCGATATTCCTCAGTTGAGAATTCTTTGTTTCGCTCTGTACCCTATGCCCAGCACATAGTAGATGGTAGTGAAAATTCTGGGCTGAACTGCAGAATATACAATGTTACAGGCTAGCACTGTCAGTAAAGACCTCTAGAGTCAACTGTCCCTTCCTGTTATGTCGATGAATAGGGGGAGAAGGTACTGCTGGGGTTGGATATAATGAGAAAGGGGAAGGATTTGGGAAGCCATCAGAATCCTCACAACTCATGCCTCTAATCTATGAGCACACAGTGCAACTTTAAATCTAAGTGGAAGGGAACAGCCTCCCCAAGAATCCAAGTCTACTCCAAACACACTTGCTCCTTGACACATCTGAATCTACTAGGACGATGGCTATGGACTGAACAGGGAGGGGACAGACAAGAATGAGCACCGGAGAGACACAGATCCTAATTCCACAGTAATTCACATAGTGCTTCATCTAGGCCGCAAGCTTAACAAATGTCAGCTGAGTTTGATAAATATTTTACTTGACTAATTAATAATTCAATTGTGTAAACTTTTTTCAGAATTTTGCAGAAAGCTCTCTATTGCTGAGTTCTAGTGCCTTACCTTCTACATCTGGAAAGACAAGCGTGCTAAATTATTCCCTCATCTGATATTAATAACTTCCCTATTAGTTATTTATGGGTTCTGCTTATCTTCCCTCCATCATCATTTTGCTTAAGTACACACATTTAACATCCTCACCCTTGCCTGGTAAATAATTTCACTTTTTTTTCTGTATGAAACTTCCAAACTGTCTACATCCTTTAGATATGAACTTGCCTTGACATAAGCCAATTATAATACTTGGGAATCTGGGTGAGTTGAATCACATTTTATAAATAGTGCTTAGTAATGAGGCCTAGGCATGCAATTAAAATAGACAACTATTTTCTAACAATCCTTATGTCAACTGCAGAGGAATTTTTTCTCTTGTAAACAGTTCATCTTATTACATAATTTCTGGCATTTATAATAATTATATATATATATATATATTGAGCTATATATATACAAGAGATATTTATATATATATATATATATATATATATATATATATATATATATATATAATTCTCTTGTACAGCATGTAAGCTCTGACTGCTGGAAAGAAGTATTATTTATATTAAAATATGGAAACAAAATTTCCTGTTTACCACTTAGCATTAAGTGTTTATATATATAAATTTCCCCTGGACATAAATAATATTCATATGCATGCATATTTCTATATATTTGATCTTTCAATTTTGGATTTTTAGAAGAATCTCTGGATTTTATTTTTATCTTTTCCTTTATGTTTTTTCTAGATAATTCATTTGTTAAGAAGTGACATGAAACAGTAAGAAGAGGTTCAAAGTTATGATTAGTATATCCTATTTATACAAAGGAATGAACTTATTGTGACATTTCTGTACGTGGTAAAATGAACTTTTATTGTATTTACTTACACAACATTCTCTTTTGTGTGTTTATATATTTATGCATTAATTTATAAATGTAACATAATTATTAATGAAAAAGAGGCCATGAGATGGATTGAGGGAGAGAGAGTTTGGGAGGAGTTGGAAGAAAGAGATGTGAGTAATGTAATTATATTTTATTTTTTAAATGTTCAAAAAAGTAAAAACAATTTGAATGATAAGAAATTACAGGTATGATGTCTGGCTTGAGTTTTAGCTCAAAATCAATTTCCCTACATTATACTGTATTTATCACTTTTATTTATTAGCAAATATATTAATATCATAGGAAATGTGTGCTTATTCAATCAAAAACATATATCAAAGTGTTGATTTGGATTTTTCATATCATATATTTTGATCATATTCCCCTCTCCCAACTACTCCCATATTCTTTCCATCTTCCTACCCACTTTACATTCTCTCTCAATAAAAAACAAATCAAAAAATAAAAATCAAACCAATCAACCAACCATACGAACAAACAAACAAAAACTAGTAAGAGAAAAACGAATAAACCAAATAAAATGAAACAAAAAGCTTCCTCCCCTAAAAAAACAAGCCACTCCTGCAAACAACACAAAACCAAAATCCATGGACACTAAAAACCATGGAAACCAAAATTCATGGACACTACTTGGTCTTGAACAACTATTCCTGAGCATGGCGCCTGCTCTGCTGAACTGCTGATGCACCCAGTGATATTCCGTTGGGGGAAAAAAAAAATGATTTTCACTCTTCTGACAGGTAAGGTGTCAATTGTAAATAACTTCCTGGCTAGGGGAGGAACTTTGTGTCTTCTCAGGGCTGGGAGTTTGTCTGGTGTAAACCTATGTGATCTTATGCCTGCTGTCACAGTCTCCGTGAGGGCATATAGGTCAGTACTGTTGTGTCTGGAAGTCAACTGTTGCTTTGGCATTACCCACCACCTCTGTATCCTATCACCCTTCTGCCTCCTTTCCATCACAGAACCCTGAGCACTGAAGGGAACGGTTTGATGAGACATCCCATTTAGGATTAAGTGTTCTAGATTCTCCCTCCCTGCTTTGTCCAGTTGTGGGTCTCTGCTTGATCATCCACGTAAGGAAGAAGCTTCTGTGTTGAGGGCTGGACAAGCAGGACTGCCTTCTAAACGAACCATTTAATATTCTGCTAAGGAAAGCAAGTAATTCGCCACTCTTCAAGGAGAACTCTTTTTCTATTTAAAGAAAGTTATTAATTCACAATATTAGAAAAATATGTAAATTACCACTGGCATATTAACATCTGCAAACAGACTAAAATGTACTTGAACCAATCAAACATGTTTTAAGTATATTCCATCTCAGGTCAGTGTGTAACTGCAGCGAGGAGAAGCTCAATTTTGAAAGAGTGATCAGAAGAGCAAGTGGGATGAGGCCATACAGCGCTGAGCAAAGCTCACACCCCAACGGTCTATGAAAAAAATGTTAAAAATGAAGTTATGGATAACTCATATAAAAAATAATATTCTTAGTTATATAAAACAGTGATGTGCTTTTTAAACTGCAGATGAGTATTACTATCTCTAGGTTCCTTTAAATTCTTTCTTTTAGGCATGTGTAACCTATCTGACTATTCCCCAGGAAAGCCATTCATGCACTGCAGGCTCAGAACCAAAGTGGATTTTATTAAGTTAGGGCAAGCACCAAGAATGTTGATGATGTTTAAAAAGAAAACATTATTTTACACCCTTGACAGAGACAGTAATGATGGAAGCGGCCTCTCTTCAACTCTAAATATTCATGGTGATTATTGTCATTCATTCATTCAATCACCCATTCACTTATTCATTCAATAAACATTTGTGGAGGTGTCTGCTATGATCCAGCCAACTTTCTAGGTCTTGGGAATTGAACATTGAATACAACTCACAAAATCCTTTGCCCTCATGATTGTATATTATAGTGGGAAGGGAACTGTTAGGAAACAAATACTTAACTATGTAGCACACGAGCACTACTGTGGTGATCAGGAAAGTGACAAGAAAAAAGCTGTGGTGGAACAGGGGGTATGGAAAGTGGCATTAGAAAATTATGTTTTAAGGAACTATTGAGATTAAGGGAAGACTTAAAGAGTAAACAAACCCATCAGGGACCTTGGAGGAATGGAGACCAACAAGTACAAAGGACATACATTAGGTATTCTTCTAGCTGCTGTGATGGAATGGCACAGAAACAACCTAAAAGAAAAGATTATCCCGGCATATAGGGTCAGAGGGAGTTGGGTGGCTGTGATGGGGAAAGAAAGCGTGGCAGTACAAGCGGCTCCACCCATGGTAGTGTGAGTGCTTGCTGCTGGGGCTTCACACAGCATGGGTACTATCAGGGTCTAAGGAAAGCCTACCCCGAGGAACAGCCACATGGGGCCAGGATGTTGGTGGCTTTTCAGTGTGGTCAGCAACAGGGAACAGTGTCTCCAAGGAGTCTCTGGGGTACAGCTGAGCCACAGACTCAACACAAGACTTGTGATTGGTACAACACAAGGCTTACTAGCTGTAAACACTTTAGGCTTCTGATAGGTGGCTCAGAAAGCCTTTCACATGCAAGGCCATGATTTCTAGCAATGTAGAATCCATTTCACGCACTTATGGAGTTAGTCCAAGAGGCATCACTGGTCTAGCCTTCCTTTCAGGTTGCACTGTTAAGTACAGTGAAGGTTCTCTTAAAGGACTCTTGGTGGTCATCAGAGTTATCTGGGACAGTCTTAGAGCATCCTGAAGGGAAAAGGGATAAGGTCAGATCTCATTTCCACATGGTGGTCTTCTGGTCATCTGGGTCAAAGAAGAAGTGAGAGGCTTATCAGAAGGCCACCACAGACTAACAGGAAAGGGGACGGTGGCAAGGGATTGCCAGATTCTGAATTTAATTTTGAGACAGCACCAGTAAGGCGATATAGAGATGTACGAGTGATGAAGTCTATGCTGTCTTTAAGCCTTATCTTGCTGGTTGTGGCCTCTTCTGAATCCTATGTACTCTAACACAGCAGGTAATATGTATTGTTAACTCTCATTAGAATCCTTTTTGATGGTAGTGTTTCCAGTTGTTTTGAGCAATAAAGGCTAGACAGTTCCTATCCAGAGCCACCCACAGCCCTCACCATCACGAAGTGCACTGGTCTTGCAGGTTCTCTCTTCCACATCTCTCACACCTGAGAACCTCTGATGTATTACCCTGAGAATCTCCTCTACAATGGTTCCTTATCTTCCTCCTGAACTGCGATGAGCCTTGTTTCCAGGTGTCTCCTCCACCTACACTTTCCTTTACATTGGGAGTCTCTTCTTTATATGAAGACTGGCATGTGAAATCTACATCAGACTGTGCTGATAGCTAAATACTCTGTTCCTTTTTTAATAAACATAGAAGATTTATTAAATTTCTCTTTGGGATCAATACAATGATGGCATAGAGCTCAAAAGAGAGAAATCATCATTTATGCTTTCCTAAAATATTGGTTTAATTATGCTTAATGAAACATCAAGTACCTACAGAAATATTTTCTTCATAATAGGAGTACTATCACTTTCCCCTCAAGTCGAATGAAGTCTGATGAGCTAATAAGGACAAGATTCCACATTGCTCAGAGTGCCCAAGGAATAAACACAACATGGAAACTGGTGTCTTTTCTGATGCAGAAAACTCCTGGGATGGAGTTTCTAACTAGTCAGCATGACTTTATGGGCAGGAGAGGCTGTGTGGGAAGTGGAGGGCTGGAGACAACAGGGCAGGACCACCTTAATAAGCAGCTTAATTTTGACTCTTTTTTTGTTACTAAAACAGTATGGGAGCCTCAATAGTGTGTAAGGGGAAAAATGTTTGTTTTGTCTCATAGTCTACAGGCAAGAAAGCATAAGCCTACGGGATGCATCTGCTGAGGGTTTCATGCTGCTTTGCACATGGTGGAGGTTGGGAGGGGAGAGGGAGCTTGACTGTGTGAGAGTAAAGAAGACCGCACTCTGCAGTAGCTAATCCATTCCTGGGCAAAGGCAGCAAGCCACTCACGAGTGTTCCACCCCTACGACCCAAACACCTCCCTCCAGGACCCACCCTCTACCATATCCACATTAAGGAACTAAGGTTCTGACAGTGAGTTATGAGACATGTGTTCAAAACAGTTCATCTAGAGACAGATAAAAGGGACTCAGCCCTCCTCAAAGGCACACGCTTACCGAATTGGCACTCTTAAATACTACAAAGAATGGTAATTTCTTAGGCTTTTTTACTCTAAGTGCCCTCTAATTTTTCCTGCGTAGCAATGAGTAAACCAACCAATCAAGAGTAGGCCATTCCTTCCTTTAAATGACAGCTGACAGGTCCTTCCCTTGTGCTTGACTACGTTAAATGGGAGGCTGTCAGGCTAAGCAGCCTTCCCTTTTCCGCCCCCCCCTCAGGAAGTCTGGCTGTTTTGCACATTCATGATCACTCTCAGGAAACTTCATTCTAGCTTCAAGAGCCTCTCAACCACCATTGCTGCCCAAAATGCAACCCGTGCTCCAGCAGGCCTTCCTCCTGCCACGATCACTCCAGGCTACTAGTATTAATTTGGAAGACTCAAGATGATGTTGCTCATCTTGCAATTGTTTTCACCTCAGAGTGGAGGACTAGCATAACCTTGGTGACACAGCGGAAAGCCTCTGATTGGTGTAATGCAAGACTTATGACCTGTAAATAATTAAGGCTTGTGATAGGTGACACAGAGAGCTTTCCACACACAAGAGTCTAAGAAGCCTCTCCAGAATACCTTACCATTCATGTTGCAATGTCTAGTACAATGCAGGTTGTCCTCAATCATTTTCTCCTGCTTACTTACCTTCCTCATGGGTAATGTCATGTAAGATTATGCCCTTCCCCCCAGCCTTGGGCTACCTGAACAAGTCTCTGACACTAGAGCCAGGCAACTGGCTTTGCTACATTTACATCTTCCTGCCAGAGAACTGAGGACTGCCCGCCCACTGAGCTGCTGAAGAGCCTTCTTTTTAACTCAGTCCACCTGAAACAAGCAACAGAACCCAGCAGATAGAAAGGGACATGTCCTCAGGTTTTCCCATATATGTTCAGTGCTGTACATTAAAATTTGAGCCTTGATCAGAGAACTTTGGTCAGGGAACTTTGTCTTGGCTCATTATTTCTCTCACCCTGTCCTTCCCATCCATCCCCAGCTTTCCTTTCAGGAACCCAGTAACCGTGGCCATTGGCAGCTATAGGTGGCACCAGAACGAGTGGCCTGGTAATGGAAAGGCCGACTGAGCGACACTGTCTCGATGGGGCTCCACAGAAAACAGAACAAGATGGTACCCTGCCTGGTAAACAACATACAGCATTAATGTTAGCACTACAAATTTCATCTTTTGAAGGCTGTTGATTGCAAGGATGCAAAAAGAACACATGCTAGACTAAGTCAGTGTCAGTCCAATACTGATATCAGCTGGGGGTTGACAGTGGAAAATATGACTGAAAAATTCTAAACAGGCATTTGCCCACAGTCAAGAACTACATCAGGCGAGAGGAGTAGGGCTTAAAATAAAATAAAATAAAATAAGTAAAAAACAAAAACAAAAACAAAAAGGGAGAAGCTAGATACACAAGTGAAATGACAGAGAGAGAGAGAGAGAGAGAGAGAGAGAGAGAGAGAGAGAGAGAGAGAGAGAGATCAAAAGAGAAGGAAAATGGATTTTGGAGCTCTCCTAGGGACAGAAGAAAATCGGGAGCCATCCTGCTTTTTCTCTGGTCCCTACTGGAGACATCTTTAGTTCTGGTTACATCAAGTTCTCTACCTTCTCTGTATTGTCTGTGTTTGGTGCACCAGTCTGTCCATGTGTCAATTTGTGTCTGTTTTTGTTTTGTTGTCTGAATGACTGTTGTTTTATGTTTCATGTTGAAAAGAAAAAAACTGGTTAAAACTTTATCTGCTGGCTTTCCATCTCTTGATTCAGTTTCAGTTTGCACGGTGGAGGCTGATTTAATTTGCCCTGCACCCTTAGCCAGGAGTCAAGCACAGTAGGAGAGGTCCTGCTGAAAAGCTGCTTTTAAAAGGGGCCAGCAGCTTCTTAAGTTCTAAGGCAATAAGCTGATAGTGTGTTTTCCTAGAAAAATCTCTGCAATCGTGATTGTTGGGTTCAGCAAATGACAAAGCGCTTTTCTCTTGAAATTATACCTAGGAAAGTAAAAATTCTTGATCTGGTCTAAATTTATAAGATTCATGTAGCCACATCATTTGGTTTCTGGCTGGTCTTAAAGATATAAATATACTCTGTATGTCTTGGTCACAGAGTATTGGTTTATAAGTTAATGGGTATGATTGAAAAGGTATAACATTGGTAAGAAGAAAGTTAGCTTAAAACTAGTAACTCAGGGTTAGAATCATTTTAAACAACAACACATGGCATGAACCAGACCAGGAAACCAAGCCTCTAAATATACTCCTAAATTGAGATAATATTTTATGTAATTCTTATCCTAGAAACGAGACTTATAAGGGATAAGATTTAAAACAATGTCTCTTTAATGAAGCATTAAAAGTTGCACGGCCATGCATTCATATATAAGAATTGGCAGCCAAACTTTGTAATGTGAAAGTAATGCTTTTGGTATTGATTTTAAAGAGAATGGATTGTTTAAAATTGGGTTTTGCTTTCCAAAAGTTATGCTTATACCTTAATATTGCAAAAGAAACTTAAAAATTATAGTTAAAATTGCCAGTGTTCCATTGGTTGCAGTTTGCAGTTTGATTGTAAGCTTAGGATTTTTAACTCACCCATATTTTGCAATTAGGATGATGGTAAGAGTAGAAAAAGTTACAAACAGCTGTGGCCAGTGTGGGGTGGCTGCCCCTTTTTACACAAGCTTTATTGGATACAGTGGTAGAAGCAATTTTTAAGCCCCCAAGATTGGAAAGGGGATCTCTGTGAGAATTTATTTGGTATCAAACAGGCTCCTGATGAAATTTTTCAGGATTTTGTGGATATGCTACTAAAAACAGCTAGTTGAATTTTTGGAGATTCTCAAGCAGGTGCTCCTTTTTTTTTTTTTTTTTTTTTTTTTTTTAACACATTTGTCTCATGAGAATGCTAATTCAGGTCTCTGTTGCCATCTGGCCATATAAAGCAAAGAAAAACTTATGTGGCTACATCCATCTTTGTACAGAAACTGGACCCTCGTACATCAGAGTTTGGCTGTGGTTGCTGCCTTGCAGAGGACTATCGTACGTACAAGCAATGCTTTCAAAGCAATAAGGTTATAAGGAATGTTTTAAGTATAAATCGTCTTAGGAAAGAGTCCAAAATTCAGAGGTATAGACAGACAGTAGAATTGCTCCCCTGGAATCTGTCTTCTCTGAAGGAGGGGTAGTCACTGGGCCAAACCACAGGAAAAGGGCTCAGATTAAGAAATTAAGTTAATGGAAAGCTCAGAGCAGTCTCAGCGAGGCTTGTGTGGCATTTCTTTTATTTTGCAAACCCTGCCTAGGGAAGTTTTGGAGGCTTCACCTCTCCTTGCCTCCGGGGGAAATATTTTTGAGCCAAAACAGCATTATTTCAGATCTATCCAGGTGTTGCTCAAAATAAAGTTTAAACTGAAGATGTATGAAAGGTCAATGAGGCTGTGGAACTTGTAGAGACATTACAACTTGGCCAGCCTCTTCCAGAGGTCCTGAGTTCAATTCCCAGCAACCCCATGGTGGCTCACAACCATCCAATGGGATCCAATGCCCTCTTCTGGTGTGGCTGAGAAGAGTGACAGTGTACTCACATACATAAAATAAGTAAATAAATAAATCTTTAGCCGGGCCTGGTGGCGCATGCCTTTAATCCCAGTACTCGGGAGGCAGAGGCAGGCAGATTTCTCAGTTCAAGGCCAGCCTAGTCTACAAAGTGAGTTCCAGGACAACCAGGGCTATACAGAGAAACCCTGTCTCAAAAAACAAAACAAAACAAAAACAAAACAATCTGGCCAGCCCACTCCATATAGACTTATCATAGATTTGGAAGGTTGTAGTTTTTTCCTTTACATCCTGATAATTTTAAAGGGTTTGCTTCTAGTGAGCTTGTAATCACTGAAAAGTTTTGCCTCTAGGAATGACTTACATACAAGCAGCTAGAACTTTAAATCTTTCAGTGTATATTGTTTATTATGTGGAGTGTATATGTATTTTATTAGCTAATCCCTCTGAAGGAGAATTTTACTACCTTTGCTCTTTTACAATGAGCTTTAAAGTTTTGGGTATCATTTGTTGCTCCAGAAAAGATTCAGAAGCAATATCTTTTTCATTATTTAGGGCCTCAGTTATATCCTAGAAAAGTTATGGTACAGAAAATTCAAGAAAGAAAAGATGATTTTCTTACTTCAAATTGTTTTCAAAACCTTCTAGATGTTAATTGGCTAAGACCTCACCTTAAGCTCACCACAGGAGAACTTAAGCCTTTGCTGGATGTTATCAAGGGAGATGCAAATTAACTGGTGAGAGACAAATAGCTCTGCAGAAAGTAGAGGAAGTTTCTGTAATCAATTGTTATCAATTGTAATCAATGGTAATCAAATGTTAGCTGCTTATTTTAGTTATTCTTGTTCAGTGTGTCCACAGTAATTCTTTGGTAAAGGGAGCATTAATGTGGATTCATCTTTCTTTATTTCCAAGTAAAGTTTTAACATTCTATTATGAAGCTCTTGTGGTATTAATAAAAAACTGTAGGATAGAATCATGAAGGTATATTTGGAAAGAATGTCTTATAAACCTGACAAGACATCTATTCCTTGTTTCAAATAGCAATTAAATTGATTATTGCAGAATATTGGTATTTGGCCTATCACATAGTAAAATTTTTAGGCAAAATTGTAATCATTATCCAAAAGACAAGTTGTTAAAATTTGCTTCTTTACATGCTTTTATATTTCCTATAAATTTATGCATGCATCCCATAAAGAATACATCTACTGTATTTAA
>NC_034606.1:31867867-31891788 GCF_900095145.1 Mus pahari
AATCATATTTGGCAAATGGATGTAACTCATTACGCAGAATTTGAAAAATTGAAATATATGCATTTGTTTTGACAAAAAGGATTCCTTTTTGCTTCTCTACATACAGCAGAAGCCTCTAGAAATGTAATTGATCATTGTTTACAAGCCTTTAATGCTATGGGATTACCTAAAGTCATTAAGACAGATAACGGGCCAGTCTATACTGGTAACAATTTTATATCATTTTGAAAGGTATTTGGTACTGAACATAAAACTGGAATTCGTTATAACCCAATGGGACAAGGAATCACACTCTGAAAATTGGCTTTTAAGTACAATAAAAGGGGAAATTATATTATCCCTCAAGGTCACCAAAAGCACATCTTGCTTTTGTCTTATTTGTTTAATTTTTTTTTTTTGTTTTTTTTACAAACTGATGCTAAAGGTCAGTCTGCAGCAGATAGCCACTGGCATCCAGTCACTTCTAGTTCATATGCCATGGTTAAATGGCAGGATATGTGGAATGGCCCACATCCCGTTTTAATATGGGGGAGAGGTTCTGTTTGGTTTTTGTTTGGTTGGTTTTTGTTTGATTGGTTTTTTTGTTTTTCCACAAAAAGAAGAAGAAGGACAGCTGCCTGAAGATTGATTCGTCAAGTGGACACAGGTTCAGAGTCTTCTAGTAAGTATGATTCCAATTATGGTGATGGCTAAACATCTTTATTAGCCAGCTGAGTTAACTTGTAACATAGCCTCCACTATTTCTTGAGAAGTAACATTTTTTCTGCTGTTTCTCAAATCCACCTCCACCATACTGGAAGGCCAGACCTTGGGTCTGATGGTTGCTAATTTGCAAATGAACTGAGTGCCTGGGACATCCCCCCAGACAACCTTAATTTGGTTGCATTTAACTTTGGATTTTGTATTTCAAGCAGATTGGTTATTTCCATACAGGCTTGCCTTCGGTAAAGCTCAGTCATGGAAGTTATTCATCACTCTGAAGAGATGCATTGAGTGCATATTGTGGCTTTTGTCTGAATGGGAAAATGGTGTGCTATGAAGGCCACCGATGATTCTATGACTTTTATCAACCTAAGACAGAGGCATGTGCGAAAAGTCCATGTTCATAATAAACACTAAAATGCCGTGTTTGTGCAAATAAACACAAACAAGCTGCATGTTTTCTCCGGCACAGGTCAGGAGTATAGACATTCAGACCCAAGCCAGGTGCAGCCGCCAGCCACCATAATTCCCAGACAGGACCATGGAGCATAAGTAAATGTTATGCCCCAGTCCAGCTAATTTTTAATAAATAAAAAGGGAGGAATTGTGCCCTTCCCCCACAGCCTTGAGCTGGCTGAACAAGTCTCTGACACTAGAGCCCAGCAGCTGACTTTGCTACATTTGCATCTTCTGCCAGAGATCTGCCCACCCGCTGAGCTGCTGAAAAGCCTACTTTGCAACTCAGTCCATCTGAAACAAGCAACAGAACCCAGCTGGAACAAAGGGATGGGTTCTTTGGATTTTCCATATATATTCAGTGCTGTACATTAAAATTTGAGCCTTGGTCAGGGAACTTTGTCTTGGCTCATTATTTCTCTCGCCCTGTCCTTCCCATCCATCCCCAGCTTTCCTTTCAGAAACCCAGTAACCTGTGGCCATTGGCAGCTACATAAGATGGTTGTTCAAAACTCACAACTTCTAGAATCTTTCATCCTAGACCACTTTAGCAGCAGCACAATGGGTTCCTGACAACTGACAAAAATTAGAAGGTAGGGATACCGATACCCTAACTTTGGGTGCTTTAACACAACTGTTGTGTGCTTGCCTGTTATCACTCAAAACTCAGAGCAATAGCTTTTGACTTAAGTACTTACAGCTCTATGTCTCTGACTTTGAAATCTTATAACAATGAGCTTTGCATTCTCAGGGTCTTAAAACCAAAAGACAATGATTTTGAAAATCTAGAGCTTGGTCTAATCTGAACACCTAGATAGACACCAGGTTTCTAAAGCTCGTGGCCATGAGCCTCAATTTCTCAGAGCCTAGTGCTGCAAATTTCTAGACTTGTGAGTCTAAACTGTCAGATTTTGGAGATTAAAAACCTCAGGGTAACAACGCTAAGGGAGCTGTGCCTTTCCTATGTACAATCTCTATGTGAATAGAGCAAAACCATCCCCAGTAAAATGCTGATGACAATTTGATATAGACAGATGATAAATGGACAGAATGTTCTTCCAAATGGTGAGAGGGCTGGCCAGAAAAGGCTTACAGACAGAGAAAAGATCAAGGTCAATATATAGAACTGAGGCAATTAAGTGACCAAGTTTGAGGGACTAGCATTGAGAAACTGTGAAACCTTAGAAGGAGAAAACAGGAGGGAAGCAGAGGACGAGGAATAAACAGAATGATAGAATTGTTGTAGCTTGTCAAAAAGACCCTCACCCACAAAGAGCACAGAGACCTCCATTGTTGTAAATCCCATGAGGATTTTACTTATCCAACATGTTGGGGAACCCCCTCAGCACCAAGGTTGGATAAGAGACCCAGAAGAAAGAAAGAACACACTTTTTATACCTTTGTAAGGGCGGGATATAGGCACCAGGGTAGTTTGGCTTATTTTAATTGGTGTAGCCAATAACCTTTTTAGACATTGGTTGGTTTGTATAGAGTGACTCTTATTTTTGTCTGTCCTTGTGTTTTTTAGAGTGAGGTGGGGTGTTTTTGACTGTTAAAACTATGTTTCTATATTTGTTTAGTCAGCCAGCTTTTTATCTGGCTCTGTACGTGGCCTGCTAGTACAGTTTGGAAAGTTCTTTTGAACGAGGAAGATACTGGGCAGTCTTGAATTTATTTTGGATATTACAGAATATTTTCCAGGAGCTCATAAACTAGGGAAGAATGCTGAACATCAGAGCCACATGATTCGGGTGCCACTTCTGGTTGCCCAGGAAACTGGACCTTATAAGTGATAAAGAGACATGCACAACTAGCAAGTAACTATAAATTTTGAGTTGTTTTGTGAGCATTACCTTGGAAAAGTATCTCAAAGTGTTTGAGGTGGCTTTGAGCCACAGATAAGAACAACGTCCTGAGATTAACTCTTTGTGGATCCAGTTGGCATCTAAGTACACATGGGTTGTTGCACCTATCGACAATGGTGCCATTAATGTTAAATAATAATGTTAGTAAATAACCAGCCTGGAGTTTAAGCATACTCCAGTCTTACCTAGAGAAAACCCTAAGAATCAGGGTCTCAGGGTAGTAAACAGCAGGTATGTTTTTCTTCATTTTTATAGTTCCTGGTTTTTTATGAGACATTTTAAAGTTGACTTTTCCATCCTACTTTATCATCAGTGTCTAAAGGAGGCATTGTCAATGTCCTAACCATAACCTTTGAATGTTCACTGTTCTCTAGCAGGTTCTCACTACTGTTATCTGCAATTCTAGGGCTGGGGTCTTTTTCCTAAAACAGCTCAGGACTGCATGAACTATAATACCAGCATGTCTGAAGTCTTGGGAGCTTATCACACAACTCCCACCTTATACGAGGTAGTAGTCATCAAGAGCTGGTAGATTTAAACAGTCAGTTTACAGACATCCTAGTCCATTGCTTCTCAGTAGAACTGTCCTGATACATGTTTCTGGTACAACATCCTATAGTTTTCTACGAGGGTTATTGGCCTAATGTGGAACTGTTTACAGGTTCTTTTCCTTCTCTAATTCCTGACCAACATCCCTCTTTACTCCTCAAACAAACTGCTATATTCATGTACCTAATATTCAATTCCTGAGAGTCAAATTTTAAAATGTGTTTAAAAGTCTATGGCCTACAATTTAATAACTACAGTGACCATGAAACTCTGAGTGTCATCTCAAGGAAGAAAAACAAACAGAGGGCATGACCAAATTCATTGGACTTCTAGTGTATCTGTGAATGTCTGGGTTACTTCTGTGTGATGGATGCTCATTTGAAGTAGATTAATATTCTTCAACTTCCCATGAATCTATGTCCTGATAAACCCATTGGAAAATAACAGTGTACCCAGTTGAAAATGCACTTAGTTCATGACCTACTGAACATCATAGTTTTGGATATAGTATAGAGAGTCTCAGTTGTTTGCCATTATGACTATGTAACTAATCGTGACCTATTATCATTGCATTGTAAGAGAATATAATTATATATATATATATATATATATATATATATATATATATATATATCTGAATATCTCTATATATATATATATATATATATATATATATATATATATATATATAAAATTAAAGAATGATTTCAGCTGAATATATATCCATTTCTCATCACTTTGAAGTAGAAAAATGTAAGTTGAGTCATCATAAAAGACAATTTGTATATTAGGAGGAGGGGTATCTGTCCATATATAATCCTTCTAGACATTTACAGGTAGCATTTATATCATATTCCCTTTCTGCACATTCAAGACCCATCTGAGAACCATTTTAAGATACTATAATGACAGTCCAAAAGTCCTCCTGAAGAATAGCTTATTTCTTGTTTTGATTTGAAATTACAGTCCTTCAGAATAACAACCCAAGCTAGGAGGTCATTTATGAAAGCCCCCTCACTGACTGGATACAATTTTCAGAAGTTTTTCATGTAATTAATAAATGCAAAGTTTTTCTTCAGCCTTCCCTCTGGATCAGTGGATATAAATTGTTTATTATATTCTTAGGTACTGATTCTTTTAAAATTTTAACTCTCCTCACAATGATTGCTGCTCCTTCTTATTCACTGGAAACTATCAGAGGATGGCGTTCTGGTGACTTTTAAAGTCACGAGATCATACATACATTGACTATAGAGAACAGAACTTGTCCCAGATCTAAATTGAACATTCCCACTCTCTGGCCTTGGTATGAGAAAGAAGCGTCTAATTTATAATGTCCAAATACATCTAGAGACCAGAATCATCTAGTGACACAGGGAGACATCCCATGAGAGTAACATAATAAAAATAAAGGAGAGGGATGTTTGATGAAAAAGCAAAAACAAACAAAACTCTGCACAAATGTCAGATGAGCAGAGGGTGAGAGATGATCACAGGAGGTAATAGTGGAGATAACTGGAAACCTCAGAGGTTTCAGGGGAGGGGAGTTGGGGAAATGATGTCTTACCAGAGTTGGTCTGAGAGAATGTGAGAAAAGACATGAAGAAATCAAGTGACAGCAGTGATGATGAGGATGTGGGCAAAGAAGAACCTTTGTTTACTGCTCCAGTGATTATGGAATTCAGTATGGTGGTTTTCCAAAAGCTAAAAATAAGACCATCATGTGGCCATTCTATATCACTTCTGGGCATATACCCAAAGGACTCTATACCCTACTACAAAAATACTTGCTTATCCACATTCATTGCTGTTCTATGAATAACAGCTAAGAAATGTAATAAGCCTAGATGTCCATCAACAGATGAATGAATAATGAAAATGTGCTGTGTATACACAATGGAATTCTATTCAGCTATAAGTAAAGGTGAAATTTGAAGGCCAAATGAGGGAACTATTTTTTTTAAAAATCCACCGAGTAAGGTTATCTAGACCCAGAAAGACAAATGCCACATGTTCTTTGTCTAATGTGGATTGTCACTTCAACTCTTTAGATCTGTAAGTTAAACCTGGAGCTCCTGAAGAATCCAGGAAAACAGAAAGGGGCTATTGGTTGGTGAATGCCTTAAGACAGTGGAGTTAGGTAGATGGAGCAAGGGTACTGGAGGTAGACAAGATTAAGCAGTTATGTAGGTTTGAGGCAATATGGGGGAGAAGAATGTGGTTCATTAAAATAAAGGTTATATTAAAAAAGATACAGGGAAACCTTTTATTTGTAGGGCAATTAAAATATAAATTAAAACAAAAAATAAACTAGAAGAGTTTTATTGTATGACTGGATTGCACTAACCCTAGAAGCCATGGGTTATTAAACAGCCCCCTCCACATCATCAGGTATGTTGTTTGTTTGGGCTGCTTTTTAGTGGTCATGGGTTCTCTAGAGATCTTTAAATATATAACCTCTTGTCATTCCTCTTGGTTATTCATTAGAATGAGGTAAGACTGTACTGCTGAAAACACCATACATCTTGGTCAAAATACACAAAAGCCAAGCCCTGAGCTAAAAGCTTCCTCCTTTCTCATTAGCTCTCATAATGCTGATACTGGGGGAGAAAAGGCATCAGGGGTCTTAACAAGTTGTCATATGAACTATAGTTCTAACCTAGGCAAGATGTGCCCACTGCTACAATAGTGGTTCATCCGACAAGGCAGCAAACAACAGCTCTTTTACTGGAATCGAAGAATGCTTTGTTGAAGGGAATTCATGTCAGGTATGTAATCCTGATAAAAAGCTATGCTTGTGAAGACCATAGACCCTAGAGTGGAACCAAATACCATCATTTAGCTAAATGGATGTTGAATCAAACTATAATGGCTATTCTCTCTTTAGAGTGAATGGTCTTAATACAGAGGCTCCTGGTTGCTCAGTGTGCTGAGAATAAGGTACAATTGAATGCTCAGTCCTGAACATTTATGTCATCCAGTTTAGGCTTAGTACTATCACAGAAGATGGGACAAAAGAACTCAAGAGACAGAAGAAAGGGAGAAGGGCAGTAGGGTGCTATTTTCTAGGCATGACACAGACATTCAATCATGAACGTACAGCAGCTGAACTTTCATGCAATGGTAAATCACAATACTGTACTTGCCAATAGCTAATGATAGATAAGGGAAGGGCTTTTGAAGCAACACCTCTCCCCGCTGTACTATTTGGCTACTAATGGATTCTGGGGCTATTAACTACAAATTTATTTATACTGATAAGTCTATCAGGCTCCATAGGACAGTTCCATACCTGTGGTCCTAGTTAATTACATCTATTGAGTCACAAAACAAAATAAAACAAAACAAAACAAAAGGGAAATAAAAATTGTAAATGGAGGATTTTTGACAAGGTTGGGTAGTTAAGAAAGGGTATAATATGAGAGTAATCAGAATGCATTGTATATATGCATGGAATTATAAAATATTCTTCTAATTTCTATTGCTGTGATAAAATGCTAGGACAAAAAGTAACATAAATGAGGTTTATTTGGCTTGCAATTTCAATTTATTTTCTATAATTTCAAGGAAGTCAAGCAGGAATACAAGAAGCTAGTAATCTCGCATTCCAGTCAAGAGCTCAGACAGAATCTATCTTTGCTTGGTTGATTATTCTCAACTAGTTTTCTCCTTTCTTACATTGTTTAGTACCCCTGCCTAGGGAATGATGCTGTCCACAGTATGCTAGATTATTCTTTATCAATTAACAATCAAGAGAGTCATGAACAGACATGCTCATAGGCCAACCTGAGTTAAATAATTCCTCAATAAGACTCTCTTTCCAGATGATTTTCAGTTGTGTCAAGTTGATATTTAGAATTAACCACCACAGAGAACAAATTTAAATAATGAAAATATAGTATATAAAGAAAATATGTTCATTTTAAGAGTCTTATAAAAAACAAGGTCTGGGCCATAAACAAAGGGGAAGGTGTTTTTCATTGTCTTTCTTTTTGTTTTTAGATAGGAGGTGTTTCCAGGATGTTTTTTAGTATAAGATCCAGATAAACAAACTTCAATGAAACAGTACAGAGAAATAGAATCGCCAAAGAGAAAGAAAAGTTTCTCTTTGAAACTTGAGTGGAAATAGGATCTAGTGCCCCTTGGACGAAAGGAGTTGAAAAGACTACAGGGTGAAGTAGGTAGGGATAACCTTTCCATGTTTCCATTTTTTCAGGGATTGAAGCTTCTGGAATGAGTTTGAACTGAGAAATATAAAAGCAGCACTTTGGATGTAATAGACAAGCCTGGGGAGATGACGAGGGACACTCCAGGCCCGCATAACAACCAGAGTGAGCCTATATGGGCTACAAAACTTGCATAGTTGAGTGGAGAAACATGTGCCTTACTAATATGGAAGAAGGTTGTCTGGGTTTTACACAATTATCCTCTTTTCTATTGGCTTTAATATGTGATCTTCATCTCCTGTGTCTGGTGTAAGCAGAGTCAAACGACATGTTCTCCAACCAAAATGGAAAGTCATTCTGCTGTTCCGTTCCAACAGCAACTTCCTTAATCTCAGTTAATTATTCCAAAGGAAATCCCAAAGGAAATCATGAAGCATAGAGTGTTTCTGTAACTTGTCAACTGAGAATCTAGATGGGAGTTTAGCTAATGAATCAGTTCAGTCTGATTCACATGAGCAAGCCCTCTCAGTGCATGCAAAAATTCAGTTAAATCTTGGTAAGCTAGACCATGGTGTGATCACATACCCAATGTCCCTAGGAAAAATAGTAAAGAGACTATCATATACATATTACTGGGTTTAGTGACACATCCAAAGACCAGGCTGAAGGACAAGCATAGGCTTTGGATAATGTGGAGAATTGCCTCATTCAAAATAGCAACTAAAATTATATATCTGTAAACAAACTTACAAATGTACAATGACTGTAAAGAGAAAATAAGTACAAGATAAAACTTTCTGAGGGACATCATGTTACAACAGGAGAGTATGTTATTGTATTTCAGGTTTTAATAATGTAAACAAACCTATTTGTCCCCCATACAATCTACAAACTCAGCTAAATCTAAAATATTGCCATGACTTAGATGTGGTTGTCCCAGTCAAAGCTTATTGTCCAGTGCAATGACATGGGAAGTGGTAAAGCCTTTAAGAGGTGAGGCTTTTTTGAAGGTGACTGGAGAAGGCCCTGTGAAGGGATCATGCAAGTCTTATGAAGTAGATTTGTCCCCAAGGGCAGTCTGTTATAAATGGGCAAGCCATAAACCTTTTCCCATTATTACTGATTCTCTTTTACATAGAAGTCTGCTCATCTCTCTCTCTCTCTCTCTGTGTCTAATCCCATGAACCCTCCACTCCACTCCACTTATGATGTTGGGATCTACTCAGGGGATCCTTGTCATAGTTTTGCATTATACTGTTTGTTCTTCTTGAATTAGAGTTATGAGTCAAACTTACCCATCACTAGGCATTCTGTTATAGCCCCAGGGGAGGAGCTAAGATAATGTGGGCGTTTGAATAGGGTATGGTTCCTGTAGATTCAAGTATTTGAATGCTTGGCCATAGAGAGCAGCACTGTTAGGAGGTGTGTTCTTCTTGGAGTAGGTGTGGCCTTGTTAGAAGAAGTGTGTCACTGTGAGGGTGTGCTTTGAGGTCTTCTATGCTCAAGCTATACCTAGTATAGCACAGAGTCTCCTTCTGCTGCCTTCAGATCAAGATGTAGAACTTTGTGCTCTATCAGTGTCCTGTCTTCCTGCAAGCTGCCATGCTTCCACCCTGATAAGTGATGGACTAAACCTCTGAAAATGGAAGCCATCTCCAACTAAATGTTTGCCTTTATAAGAGTTGCTATAATCATTGTCTTTTCATAGCAGTAAAGCCCTAACTAAAACAGATGATTACAAAACAATATGAATATTTCAAGACAATATTAATAGTAACAAGCAATATTAATTAAAATTATGTATGTCCCAATACAAATAGGCATTATATCCTAAACACTGTTCAATCGCTTTGTTTTTTAATCAATGTATACCATATGTCATGCTTACAACTTTTTGAGGACTGAACTAGTATGATCACTTTATAAATGATACACTAGCAGCATAGATGAGTTGATTTTTTCTAGAGGTAACACAGATGCTAAGTAAAAGTAACAAGATTTGACTCAAGTTCTCTAGCTTCAGAGCTGGTGCCTTTAATGATTGCATTCCATTGTATCTACATGAATGGCAAAAGAAATTACAGTGGGCTTGCTTTGGAGGCAGAATCTGATAGGCTTATTCTAAACATAATATGGAAATATATATACTATATTGGAATATAGTTTATATAATATAATATAAATATAAATATATGTTCAGGCTTTAATGGGCAGATGACATCAGTTGTGACTATCCAATGTAATAAAGACATGGACCCTGATGACTGAGATTCTGTTTACATCACTCACAAAGCAAAGGCTGATGGACAAAGTTCTGGAAGCCAGGAAAAAAATCTCACTGAGCAGTAGACAGCCAGAGAAGCCTGAGAAATGAGTTTCCCACTCTACTGTCCACTGCCTGATGCTGCTTTTGTGAACAGTCAGAGGGTCTCATCACCTACAACCCCATGAACCACTTTTAACCAAATGGCAGTCCTTGATTACACAGGAGGTACGGTAGAACACAGCATGCTGGAGATATGGTGATCATGATGTAGGATACAAAGATGAAGAACAGAGACAGGAGTCTGGCAGCATGTACAGGGTGGTAACCTGAACATCTGCAATCCAGAGTAGTTTACATAAGTAGCACAGATGGTGTAGCTGGTGTGGGACATTTCCAGATGGCTCTGACAGCCAAGGCAGGATGACAAAACTGAGCTGGGGGCTGGAAGCTGGGAACTCCCATTGATGTTAGCAACAGAAAATTTAACCTTGACTTATGTGATGGGACCAGACCTGACCTGGTACAATTTACCAACTGGTCAACACTCTGTACATATCTGAGATTCTTTGAGTAAGGAAAGAGAAAAAGTATCAGTTTGACATCATGAAAACAATGTGTCTAATTCATCGCTGGCCAAGCATGACAGCACAGTTCCACATTGCAGCAACTCAGGAGGCTAAGGCAGGATTGCAAGTTCAAAGCTTTTCTGAGATACATAGTGAGTTCAAGGACCAACAAGGAAACTTAGTGAGACTCTGTCTCATGTAAATGTGTAGAAAAAGGAGTCAGGGTGTGTGGTTCAATGGGAGAGCCACAGCCTATCATGTATGTACCAAGTCCTACATTCAAGTCCGAAAGTCTGAAAGAATATCGTGGTGTTGTGGACTCAATGAAAATTTCGTGTCCTGGAAAAAATGGACACAAATTTCATCACCAAAATTCCCACAGATCCACATGTTATGGAGTCAGAGCCCAATCAAGCAGGGTCAGCCTTTCACGGTGTTCTTTTCAAATACACCACAGACAGACCTACTGAATACCAACTCACGAGAAACTCTTGATTTCACTCATTCTAAGTAATATAAGATACTAAAGACTTTCTTAGGCATTCCTGGGAATCCTAGTTTGCTTAACATGCTGACAATACTCTTCTACAAGTAAATTGAAATGCTGCCTCTGACTGAATTTATTTTTTTGTTTTTGTTTTTAGGTAAGACGATGTATTTTTGTTAACTATGCAAACTTCTTGGAGTCAGAATTTCCTGTTACTTGAGGACCAGAGCATCTTAATTGTATGGGTTCCTTTTATCAGTGAAATATACTGTGCATATCCAAGGCTTACACGACCTTCAGCAAGCAGTAGAGAGTGGGAAGGTCAGCGCGGTAGAATAAGCATACCCACCATCTCAGAGTTACCCTTCAGGTCAAGAGCGGCTACAGCTCGCTCATACAGTGTAGATCTCATGTGCAGAGTTCCTAACGCCGGTTCCTGTGTTGTAAATTGACTCTCTAGACTTTATCACCCTACACGTATTCTACTCTGTTCTCAGACCTCCCTATTCCGCCTCATTCCCTCTGTATATTTGATTTTCAGAAACATTCTACATAGAAGTAAGCTTGTGTGTGTTCTTTCTGTGCCTGGCTTGTCTCACTTAGCATAATGTCCTCCAGGCTTGTCTACCCCTTGACAAATGTGCACACATATACCTGTGTATGAATATACAATAGATATGATATAGATCTATAGAATTTACTCAATTTGCTCATGTATATATACTGAGGTTTATTCTTACACTATGTTTTAATACTCCAAGGGTTTTCCTTAGCAATTATAATGCAGGCCAGACTCATACAACTACTGGGTAAGCCAGCAAATTCAGACACAGGATATATCTCTCTGGATTCAAGATCACTACTTTAAATGTTTCAAGTGAGAAGAAACATTATGAAGGTATTAGCTTTAAGTAGCACTGACTTTAATCATGATATAAGTGAAGCCAGCTCTATTTATCAGCATTTGATTTTTAGAAAAAATAATTGTTGTCAAATTTATATGCTTAAGAATGAAAAAGTACTAATTTTAGGCAAGAGTTCTTTATTCTCAGAAGTCTGATGTCAGGCCTTCTCTTAGCAGTGATAGAAGGTGGCTGGTCTATATGTGGATGCCTTTCCCATGATTTTTAAAGACAATCCTTCAAAGAAAACACTAAGTTTATCAGTGAAGACAAACCAGAACCAGCTCTACATGGTCTGCCTGCATCATCTCACCTCTACTCTTCTCTAAAGAAGCCATTTGCTGTGATTTTTATCATAAAACATTTAGGCAACTTTGAAAACAAGAAGAAATCCTAGTCCTCAGGAGGCAAGGGTAAAAGGATCTGGAATTTAAGTCTCATTGGGTCATACAAGTAAGATCTACTCCCAAAACAATAATGATAACAATAATGATAACAACTACTACCACCACAAAAGGCAATGTAAACAAGAGGAAGTGTTTATTTAAGACACTCATAAGCAGTGACAACAGAGACTTTTTGGTTCCATTGCCTGCCAACCTGAACAAGGGACATCATGTCTCTAGCTTTCCCTTTAAGAATAGCAGTTATAATTTCACCTTTGCCTTGTCAGTTATACTGGAAGTTTCCAAATTAATGGGTAGAGGTTGAGGGGGGTTGATGCTCATGGTGTCACACAAATGTCTGTAATGAATGTGGAGGTAATTATGTGTTCTTTCAGATTTCCCTGTAGATATGTTCTAGTTAATATAGGCACACTCCTTTAATTTGCTATGGCCACCAAGGACTACATGATCCTCACAGTACTGTTTGTTATTTTCTTCCCTGATAACACATTTTACGTTTTATTTTTTCCTTCAGAATAAAAATACACAACTGGTTACCTTTGGTCAATCTGTTGGGAAATTGGCTATGAAAAATGAAGGACTATTTAATCATTGTGGAAGCCTTATTGGTTAATCACATTTATATACTTCCTTGCAGACACTCACTCCTCATTATCCTTTCTTTCCCTGGCAAATGAAACCTGTGGCTGGTTTATCTATTACTCTTCTGGAAACCTAAGGGTCACTGAAGAAGGTAACTCTACCCTAGCTCAAAGGATGAGGTGAAATGCGAGAGGTCAATGCAATGGCATCCTACCTGTGGTCACCTTGGTTTCATCTTTCAGACTGAGGCTAGTCAAAACTAGATGTGTTCTTCATTTAATTGGACCACTTATTCTGAGGGGGTATTGTTCCAAGGTGATAACAGATTCTCTCCCTGTGTCTCTGATTTCTTCTCATTTCTATTTCATGTGAGGTGGAGGTGGGTAGGTAAGAAGTGTGACACTGGCTACTTCCTGTTCTCATCTGATAAGAGAAGTTTGTCTGAAAGTAATCTGACATTAGAGAAAGACCCTTGCTCTGCCTCTCTACTCTCCTATGTTCCTCTAAAAGACAAAATCGTTTCCTCATGGTTAAAGTCAGTTTTGGAGTGAAATTCTAAAAAGGACTGCAGAAAACATTTTAGCTCACTCAGATTATAATAAAGAATTTGGATACTTCACAGGCACAAGTAAAATTTTAAAGTCAGACTCCTTTAACGTTTTTTTTTCAGAGTTCTCACCCATGTTAAACCTATCACAGTCTCAAGCTCTGTCTCAGATGCTCAACTTTGAGATCAAAAGAAAATTACACAAAAATCTGAAAGTAAACAGAGACAATCCTTCCAGTCTTTAGAAGTTGTAAATGCTAGGACTTTAATCTACCAGAGAAGCACAGACTGTATATTTATCTCCAATTTCCACTCAACATTCAAGGATTCATTTATAAAACCATCTATATCCTCAAAGCCCATCCTTGGCTCTTCATCCCTAGCTTGTTACTTGGTTCCCATCTTGAGCAACATTTCCAAAACCAGTTGTCTGCAGCTTCTGCCATGTTTTTGATTCTGAGAGTTTTCTCTGTCCTGCTGAGATGACTGTCACCAAGGTGGCCTCCATTCTGACAGTTAAATGAACATGAACATGTCCTTCTCAGACTCAGCTTCCTTCTTGAAAAGACTTTGATTTGTCGATCTTCCCAATTCTTTGATTGCTTATCATAATGCTGCATGCTGGCTCTTGCCTCAACCTCAAAATGCAGCGATGTCCCCACTGCCCCACCCTGAACTCTTTCCTGCCCCCACCTATACTCCACCCTGACAGAAAACTTTTCAGCACCCCCATTTCTTACCTACCGTCTCTATCTTCAATAATTTCCAACTTCTTTCCATTGAATTCAAGACGGATGTATGTGAGATATCAGCTAGATGCCCCGTGGCACTTATTATTTAAAATCACTATGTGAACCTATGACCTACTTTCCTCGAATCCTTCTGGAGGCATTGCCAACTGAGATGACACCAGAATATGCCTGTTAGTTAAAGCATCCGTGATTTTCCGGCAGCGGTTTGGCACTCCCCTCAAAATATAATCTCAGTTTGGTGACTCATCACCTGTCTGGCAGCTCCCAACAGTGTTCCCTCACTGCACAGATTTCTCATTTCATTATTTTTGAGTCATTTTTTTCCATCTTTTGATTCTTAATCCACACAGAAGGTAGAATTTCCACTTTAAATCATGTCAGGGGACTGAAAAGATGGCTTAGCAGTCAGGCAAGCATCCTGCTCTTGCAAAGGACTTAATTTCAGTTTCCAGAATCCATGTATGGAGGCTCACAGTTACCTGTAACTCCAGCTCAAGGACATCTGATTCCCTCTTCTGACCTCTTTGGGCTTTGCATATCACACACACACACACACACACACACACACACATACACACACACACACACACACACTATTTAAAGAAATAAAATAAACATCCTTTTAAAAACAGTTTTTAATGCCTGCTGAAGAGCTACCAATGGCTTGGTTCTTGGACTAACATCCATATCCCTTGTTATAGCTCAAAAAGATGTGTGGAAGGCCCTTCTGCCAGCATTTATGACATCTTCTTTCTACTATATTTATTATGATTCAATAATTCTACATTTTAATGCAGTAGTTTCATTCCTATTATAATTTCACTTTACGTATTATTCATTCTACTTATTGTCATCCCCTCTATATACATGGATCATGTACACCATTCAAGTCTCAGTTTAAATGGTGTCTTAGTTGCATGTTCTATGAAGAGACATGACCAAGGCAACTAGTAAAAGAAGGCATTTGATTGGGAATTTGCTCACAGTTTCAGAGGCTTATCATCATGACAGGGAGCATGGAGTCACACTAACAGGCATGGCACTGAAGAAGTAGCTGAGACCTCCAAACAGAATAAGAGAGATCCACAGGACCACACACTAATCCTTTTAATCCTTTCAAATAATTACATTCCCTTGTGACCATGCATTCAAATAAATGAGCCTATGGGGGCCATTTTTCTCCAAACTACCACAAATGTCATGTTTATTAAGTGCCTTTCTTGATCCTTCCATCTAAAAGGACTAGTCATATATATGTACTCAGTCAAACCTCTTAATCTTATTCTCTCACATATCTTCAGCACAGGGCTGAGTTCAATCTAAAATAATCTTGTTTGTTTACTTAACTCTCTGGGGTCTCTTAGTTCATTCAGTACCTGGAGCAGCATCTGCCTGGATGCTAGTATGTACCCATCATGCTGATGAATAAAATCAAGGTGGAATTGTTATTCAACTTGGATTTATCAAGGGGCTGCCTCTGATTTTTCTAATGTACCCACAATGAGGAATTACATCAAGAGTGATGCTTCGGTCTTAGGTCACTGATGTATTCTCTCCTATATGCCTTCTGGTCTTCTCCTCTCAGACATTTGTCCTCTGCTGCAGCCACACAGACTTGCTTTCTGGTTCCATACTGTTTTTACCTTTCTTGGCTTCTGGATGTTTAGTTGTTCTGTTTCCATGAATCACATTCAATTGACCATTCATAATTGGTCATACACCTCTTTTCTACCAAACTATCCAGTAACTCTACCATTTCTACCACATGTTTCCATGAATTCTTTTCAGACTGCAGTAGAGTTATATACTTATAATTATGTCTCCCCATTAAAATCAGTAAAGATCTGAAGTTTCATATTCATCTTTAAGCCAGCAGTTGATACTATGCAGGTATTAATAAACATACTGAACTGGATCAATGTGACCCAATACCATATGAAAATACAAAGAGTGTATTAACTGCTTTCCCCAAAATGAATTAAGTTTAAGGAAAATTAATATGTATATTGTATTATAAAAATTATATTATTAACATCATAGAGTACTATCTATATTGTGAGTTCTGTTTGCATTTATGATTCTTAAAAATCATAAAAACTACAAGCCTGGAGGTGTTGGTAACTTTCCAAAAGTTACAAAATGATTAAGCTGAATGCTTAGAAATCCAGTATCTTTAGAGCACCACTGAGGCCAGCTAGATTTCCAGGCAGCAGACAGGATGAGCAGGACCAGTGTCACTTAGAAGAACCATGTGATCTATCTCTCCAAGTGCTACCCAGAGTCGGGTCTGCAGAGCTGGTCAACTTTAGAAGTCACCTTGAGCTCCAGTCACACCCCAATGTTTCTTGTCAGCAGTTTCTTCTCAGAAACTTCTTGTCCTTGTACGTGAGCAGATGTGAGAGTATTTCTGCTTCTCTCAAGTAATGTCACCCTGATCATTTCTAATCATTGTTAGCCACAACAAGTCACACTCTTTCAGAAACCAACACACTCAAACATGAAGTTTGTCCAACTGCCATTTGCTACCTTGGGCATGCAGATCAGCAAATGTCCTGTTGTCTGGGACCTTTTAGCAGAGCTGCTGTCAGGCTGGACCTCTGTAGAAAGGGCAAGTTGAAATGGCTGGAAATGAGAAGGAAGGGTAGAAAACAGGGGCATATTATAAAAGCCCATTTCAAGGGCTATTTTCATTAGAAATTCATCACACACATGTTAAATTAAGAAAACTGTTTAGATGCATTAAAATATATTCTAAAAGCTATTCTTCATATGCTTGAACCATGTTAGCTGATTTTATGTGCAATCTAAAGAGTATTCTCCAGCCACAATCTGTGAAGTGTACATGAGTCCACCTAGGGTGGAAAGAGCATTTATAGACAAAGCATCAATACACTTCTCTTTTAATGTCTCTCTGGGCTAACCCAAATGCATACTCAGAAACAGGAAAAAAAAATCCTCATTCAAAGTGATAAAATTATAGTTTCTACAAATGGAACTCAGTGCCCATTTAGAATAGTCATTCAAGTGAACTTTGCAGCCATGTTATGAACTTGTTAGAAAAATTACAACACAGCAGGTGCAGGTCTAAGGCACTCATGTTCCTGAGATTGTGGAGGTTACAGCCACGTCTATTGTGTACCATCCTTGTGGTGTGAAAGGACATGCCCAACAAACAATGCACTGTCTGGGTTTCTAGTTTTTCCAATTAGAATTTTTTTTAAACTGGAACCATATGGCTAATATCAAGACTTATCTTTAAAAATGGCAATATTCAACAGTTATGCCTACCTTTCCTTTGACCATTACTCGAACATAAGTCGGCTGCACATCAACATCAATTAAAGAGGTATCCATGTACCTTCAAAATCAAGCATACCACATCTTGTAATTGTCCAAAAACAAAACCACAAAAACACAAAAACCACAAAAAACCACAACAAACAAACAACAAAAAAACCCCATTCACCTCAAATAAGTAAAAACATGAAGGTGTGCTTACAAGCCCACCTAAGATGAAGAAACTTTTAAACATCCACACTAAACTGTCCCTAAAATACTAGACTTAAATTATTCCAAGTCCAGAGGAAATTCAATATGTCAGCAATTTCATTTTTAGACATATGAGTACACTTGGCATTGATTGCCCCTAGCCCAAAAATATATTAGGTCTGAAATGCCAGAGGTTTGCAAAAGGAAAAATGGCTTGTCATGTTCTTCCATGAATATTTTATTTTAAGCCCCCAGGATTTCAGTGGCAAGGAATGCTGAATCCACCACACTCTGGGCCAACAGCCACTGGCTCTGCTCTTTGGATGCTTCTGATGCCCTGCAGCTGTTGCACAGCTGCATTGGACCAATGCTACTGGAAGGGCAGTTCCTTTCCCCAGAAGGGACAAGCTACTGAATAGGGATGGCAGCCACCCAAGGCCTTCCGGATTTCACACCACACATTAAAATAAGTTTTGCCGAGTAGCTATGTTTTAAAAACTGATTTTTGAGTATAAGAAAATGGAGCAGTGATTTAAAAAACCACAAATTTTAAGACAGGAGGGTCATCCAGGGAGCCTGGTGGGCTTTAGGGTTAGATAGGCTTCTGAGAAATTCACTCCACAGATTCCTGCTTCAAGCCATTAGACCACATATCTGAACTCCTCTCAGCCTGTTTCTTCCTCTGTACAATGAAGAACACCCTGCCCTCTAATGTGCTCTGAAGGCATGTGAGTTGTGTCCCTTAGACTGTTCATGTTAATTTAGTATTACATCATCCACATTTAAGTCATACTATTAACAAGAAGACAGTCCTCCACCACTCTCAGGCTTCTCGTGTATTTATCTGCTTCTGCTTTCAAGGTCTTCCTCTGTCTGCTTTTTTTTTTTCCTACCAGTGCTTTATAGGGCAAACGACTCCTCATCTCCCTGTTTCCATTGCTCAGGTCAACAAGTTTCACTGGTCACCCCACGCTGTCAGTCACCAGCCCCACATACTGGCATTCTGGATCCCAGAGCTCTCTTTCTAGTTTACTGTCCTGCACATAGCCTTTCTCCCTCTGTAGTAACTCATGAGGAGTCTGACTGTTTAGTGCCTGTGTCCCCTGCTGGGGTATAGATAAACTAGAGCCATGGGTATCTGAAATATGTGGGTGACAATTTCTTCATGCCTTTTGCAGGGGAGGCATTCTATAAGTGCTTTTGAATAAAGACAGGATAATCCATGACGCATGGGTTGAACTTCACCTATAGTCACACGTGTCAACAGATAGAAGGGATTTTAGTGCAATTAAAACTTCAGAAATAATCTTAGTAATATGAGATAGACTGAAAAGGGTGGAACTATGAATACTTAGCCCCCCACACACCCCCGAAAAACAAAACAAAACAAAAATAAAACAGAAATGGAGGCTGGAGGGCTGTAAGAATAGAGGAGATGAAACCAGTGAGGGAAAGATGGAGTTTCCTTCAAAGGCAGGGTGGGGCAGGCAGCCAGTAGGCAGAGAATGGAGTAGGTGGTAGGCAAGAGCATGGTGTGAAAAAGAGGGGAGCATCGAAAATTAACTACCACTCAGCACAGCCAAAGAGGAAGGAACACAAACACTTATAACTTAAAACATAAACACTGTGTAGAATACCCATACCATGGAATATTATGTAGCCATAAAAAGGAAGGCAATTCTAACACACGGGAAAGTGGATAAGCCATGACGTCATTATGGTAAGTGAAAACTGTCAGACAGAGGCCATGCTTTGTGTGACTTCATCTATATACAATTTCTACTGTGTGCTCATTTAAGGATACAGATCCTTCGTGAGTGATGACCAGGAGGGGGAAGAAATGAAGAAGGCTTGGTGGATATGGGGTTGAGGTGACTCTGTCAAATGGCTAGACCGCATTGTGAATTTACCAAGCGCTACTGAATTGTATACTCCAAAATGTCTTGGCACAGTACATTTTATGCTATGTGTATTTATTTTTTTGCCACAATTATAAAAGCAAAGTTGGAAGACCTGGGCTATTATGTTCTGGCTTCACCAGTTACTGTTTACGTTGAGAGGAGAAAGCACACCGTCTCTTAGATCATTATATATTTAAACAAAACAAAACAAAACAAAACGGTCTCGCTCACCTCCCATGGCTACTGTAAAATGGAATGTAACTAAGGTCATGTAAGAAGTCAATAACAACACACTGGCCTTTACCGGAGCATGCCTGGATATGCTCATGGACTTCATTCATTCACTTCATCTGTGGTCCTCCTCATAGGCCTGGGCAACTATTTGAGGTACTGGAGAGGTACAGCCCAAGAATGTTGACATTGGAATTTTAAGACACAAGGAAATCTAGACTTTATCAGAAAGCAAGTGAAGGACAAGGAGTGATGGATGTTCTGGGGAAAGGCAGGCTCTGTCCTTCTCAGACTGTGGGCAGTCTCTCATAAGATGACATCTCATCAGAGACTGAAGGGCAGAGATATTAACCATGACAAGGACATAGGCATAGGGAAGTGGGTACAAATGGAATGAGGCACACAATGATCAGAAGTCATCGGGGCAGTGGGTCAAATCTAACACTATCAAGCAATGAGATGGACTGACCTGGACACCTTCAGATTCGTGTTATTGGAAGGGTAGGTGATAGTACAGGCAGAGTGTTGAGGCTCAAACCCCAGGACCTTTAGAGAGAGTAATAATGCTCTGCCATGACTATGAGGGGCAAGCATGTCACCTTACTACTGTGGTCAGGCCTGTCTGCTGGAATAAAGTACAACTGAGAACCACCAGTCATAATGTGGGGATCTCGGAGCAGAGGACATCTTGTGATCATGGGCTCTAAGACAGAATGAGGCAGAGAAGGCTCAACACCCAAGGCTCATTCTTTTTTTTTTTTTTTTTTTTTTTTCTTTTTAAAAATTTTTAGATATTTTCTTTATTTACATTTTAAATGTTATCCCCTTTCCTGGTTTCCCCTCCAAAAACTCTCTACCCCTCTCCCCGCCACCTGCTCCCCAACCCACCCACTCCCACTTCCTGGCCCTGGTATTCCCCTACACTGAGGCTTAAACCAAGGCTCATTCTTCTGTCACAGTGTTTTGTAAAAACAAAGAGGGCCATCAGAGTAACAGTCTTGGAGCAAAGGGAGCCTGGGGTATGCAGATCAGAAAGCAGCACCCAGCACCGCTCTGAGAATCATTTTGACCCTGTCTGTAGGGTTTGAGAGTTCACAGCCATGGGGCTCTGGGGTAATCGATCCGCCCCTCCCCTCTCATCTTTGTGTGGTTAACGTCACAGTGAGGGGATGCAGAGATGGTGCAGTGGCTAAGAAAGCTCGCTGCTTTTGCAAGAGGACCTGAGTTCAGGCTTCCGGCACAATGGCTCCTGACTGTGACTGTGACCATGGCGCAGTGGCTAAGAATGCTTGCTGCTTTTGCAAGAGGACCTGAGTTCAGGCTTCAGGCACNGGCACAATGGCTCCTGACTGTGACTGTGACCATGGCGCAGTGGCTAAGAATGCTTGCTGCTTTTGCAAGAGGACCTGAGTTCAGGCTTCAGGCACAATGGCTCCTGACTGTGACTGTGACCATGGCGCAGTGGCTAAGAAAGCTCGCTGCTTTTGCAAGAGGACCTGAGTTCAGGCTTCAGGCACAATGGCTCCTGACTGTGACTGTGACCATGGCGCAGTGGCTAAGAAAGTTCGCTGCTTTTGCAAGAGGACCTGAGTTCAGGCTTCAGGCACAATGGCTCCTGACTGTGACTGTGACCATGGCGCAGTGGCTAAGAAAGCTTGCTGCTTTTGCAAGAGGACCTGAGTTCAGGCTTCAGGCACAATGGCTCCTGACTGTGACTGTGACCGCCTGTGACTCCAGCTCCAGGGACTCCAATGCCCTCTTTTGGCCTTCTGTGGGTACCAGGCATGTACATCGTGTATATATATATACATCCATGCAGGCAAGCATTCATACATAAAAAATAAAAAATAAATCTGTTTTAAAAATTACAGTGAGCACTCTAACTCTTCGAAGCAGCGAACCAAGTTCCGTCTCCGTGTTACAGAACTCAGGGCGTTGCTATTTAGAAAGAGATCTGACAGGAAGGCCATGAGAGGAATATATAATAAAAATGCATTACCTATAGACAGCCAGGTCCAGGATGATCTGGTTGTGTTTCTCGTCGTCTTTCAAAGAGAAATCAAGTCTAAAAAGGATGCATTTAGGATGGGGGCCAGGTTCGGAGGGGGGGGGAGAAGGGTGGCTTTAGTACATTGGTACATAGTATAAAATATCATATAATTATAATATAATCAATGTAAAAGACAACGGGTATATAAAAATCCTCAATCAGAAACTTATTTTTACTAATCAGACAATAAGACATCTATGCTAATTTAATTTTTAAAAAAGAAGCCCAGACATAAATAAATCTACGCTTACTGTCTAATCTAAGATAACTCTACTCTTACTGACTAATCTAAGATAAGTCTACTCTTACTGACTTTGGTGACATGTAAGGCTTTGGTGCAGAGATGGAGACACCTGGTGGCTGAAGTGCTCTCTCACATTTCAGTTGCCTCTTTGCTAGAAGCCAGCATGGGGTTCTTTCTGGGGACACACATGTTGCCTCTGTGTGCTGTGCTTTTAAAGTCCCACTCCTCGACTCCCAGCATCCTCCCTCCCTTTGTTTCCTTGCCACATTTTTTCCCATCTCCTTTCTTATTGCCATCCTTCTCGACCTGGGAAAGGCTGAGATGCAGCCAGTAGTTTATGACATCTATTTTATAAAGAAGCAGAGGTTCTCAGAAAAGGACATGCTCGAAGAAAAGACAAAGAAACCCAGATAGGCAAGAGCCAAAGCCCCTGAGCCTTCAGCTATATCCCCTGGCTGAGCCCTAAGTGTAACTGCCACACTGCCAGCATACTCCATAGAACTACTTGGTCAGTTTCATTTTGAACAACTAACTTATCAAACTGTAATCTGTATACTCTAGCATTAAACAATAGATACTAAATTGTTTGGTAAATACAAATTAACCTTTACATTTAGCTATTCACCACAAGTCTACTGCAACAGGGACATTTGTTGTTCCAAACAATCTAACCATATAGGGTTCTATAGGGTCTCAAACAAGCCATGCATGGCTTATCTCTTGGGAGCCTTCTATGTGTTATCCTCTTTGCATTGATTGTTTATCCCACAATTCTATAGTCTGCCAATTTGAACTCTCCTTCTATGTAACTTAAAACTAGTTTTAGAGGTTTGTTCAGGGTCAAAAATCACCAGCTAGATCCCTACTATTTCCCCTTTATCTCTAGTAATAGAATTCCATGAAGTCCATGGTTATATGAAATAAAAACACCATTTCTCATCCTTCCTTGCACCAAGGTTGGGAGATATGAAGAAATGTGCTGTAGGTACTTTCCAGGAGTTTCTCTTAAAAAAAAAAAAAAGCAACATTTGTGTCCTGTCTGAACTGACTTCTTTATTCATCTGAGAATAGCAAAGCATGCCAAAAGATGAATCACAGAGACTCTCATCAAGGCCTCAGACTTTCTAGGTGAAAGGCAACACTGACTCACCCTAAGATAGAAATGAAGGAGTTGATGAATAGTTGGACTCTGGTAATGTTGAAATAAAAGTATATGGAGATCACTGATAAAAGCCAGGGAGAGGAGAATCAGGGATCAAGGGATGTGGGTTTTAGTGCCAATGGGTAGATAACAGTTACAGAGATGGAGACAGTGGGAGGTAAGTATGTCAGGATGGAGGGATAAACAGGAGAAAGTAGGGAACTGGAAAGCAGTTGTTCTTCTTCCATCATGCAGGTCAACAAACTAATGCCACCTAGCTAATTGAATATAGAAGACTTGAACTCAGGGATGAGGCAGAATCTTGTTCTGAGCAATGTGAACACTGTAGTCAAAGCTAAACTACAGTGGTTTTGGTATTTATTTCTGCCACATTTAATTTTTTTCATCATTTTTCTCCCCCATGTTCTCGTTCATTCTCTCTCTGTCTCTCTCTCTGTCTCTCTGTCTCTGTCTCTGTCTCTGTCTCTCTCTGTCTCTCTGTCTCTCTGTCTCTCTGTCTCTGTCTCTCTCTCTCTCTCTCTCTCTCTAACAAAACAAAACAAAAGCCATAGTAACAACAGTAAAAGCATGGAGTCTATTTTGGGTTGGTTAACTATT
>NC_034606.1:31892118-31929940 GCF_900095145.1 Mus pahari
GGAGGGATGTTCTTTATTGGCTTGCTTCCCCTGGCTTGCTCAGCCTGCTTTCTTATAGAACCAAGACTACCAGCCCAGAGATGGCACCACCCACAAGGGGACCTCCCCGCTTGATGACTAATTGAGAAAATGCCTTACAGCTGGATCTCCTGGAGGCATTTCCCCAACTGAAGCTCCTTTCTCTGTGATAACTCCAGCCTGTGTCAAGTTAACACAAAACTAGCCAGTACACTCTCTGTTCCATTCAAGTTCCCAAGGTAGAATAAGACGACGCCTGGGTTATGAATGATCACCGTGCAAATGATGGGACTAAGGAAGTTTTTGAATAATGTAATATTCAGAAGTGGCTTCAAGATGAAATATGAAGTAAAACGTCAAAGACTGAGTACTGACAAGTCTGCTAAGAAATTTGGCTGCAGCTTAAGGCAGAGAAGCAGAAGCTGACAGAAACTGGAGAAGTCGGGGGGGGGGCATGTCTTAGTTTTGTTCTTTAAGATTAAAGTTACTAAAATATGCCGGTATGCTGGTGCTGTTGGTCCAGTGAAGTGACAAGGAGTGAAGCAGAGAGCAGGGAACCCTGGGAAGCTAAGTCTTGCATAGTTAAAGAAGCTGGATAGTGAGCTAGCAAGGGGGCTGAGTTTTTTGTTTTTTGTTTTTTTGTTTTTTTTTTTTTTGTTTTTGAGACAGGGTTTCTCGGTGTAGCCCTGGCTGTCCTGGAACTCACTTTATAGATCAGGCTGGCCTTGAACTCAGAAATCCGCCTGCCTCTGCCTAAAGGCGTGCACCACTATGCCCAGTGGGGGGTGGTGGTGGTGGTGGGGCTGAGTTTTGACGGCAGAGCCATCACAGCAGGAGAATGCTGTCTACCACAGGAAACACAAGATGCCTGGTTGATTTTGTTGTTCCAGTGAAGAAAGAAACAAGGTCTTTGGTTAAGTCTACGGGAACTTAAGACAGAGATGAAGAAGAGGAAGAGGTGTGACCTTTGCCTGCAAGTGACTGAGTGAATGTTTACAGTGATCCAGGAGAACCGCAGGTGACTTGAGACCTGTGGTACCTGCATCTGCATCAAGTGCAGTGGGTAAAGATGGATGCTTCACTCCATGCGCACTGAGCAGAGGATGATGCTCAAGATTAAACAATGCTGGGATCTGTGGCTTGGGGATGGTGGACAGAGAGAAAGATGGGAGCTGAGGAGTTTGTTGAGGGTGAGTTTCTGTGAGGAATGTAAAATCCAAAGCAGCAAGGGAACACAATGTGAGGACAATAAGCAAAGCTATAGATGGAGTGGATTTCTGTGTGGATGGAGCCTGACTGCTGGAGTGGAGGGAGTCTGAGACACTGGGGATGATGTTGAGTTGACAAGGTTAAGGCTCAGGACATGGCAGCAAATAGAGGGATGAAATGAGAATCTTATGGCTGAGCTGAAGGGAGAAAACAAGTCAAAGGTCACCAGGACAGAGGATGGGGTTGATGGGGTAGAGAAATTGTGGTCTAGGTGCTAGGACCTTACATGAGCTGAGAGGCAAGTAGTTGGGAACTGGGTGGGCTTAAGTAGAAGACTAAGAAGGGGGTGACCATTCCACAGACACTAGAGGATTTTAGGGAAAGGGAGTCAGACAGGCAGCCTGTTGCTGTGGGCTATAGTTTTCCTAGAGGTTAGTGGGGAGTAAGAATGTGGTCAACGGTGGAAATAGAATCTCTGGTCCTAGTCACTAAATATAGATACAAAGCGCCTATGTAGGGAGCGATGCTGGTGGTGGATCTTTAAGCTCCAGAAGATACAGGTGGATGGTAGAAAGGGACAGGAGGAAAAGAAACTGGGTTAGATATAAGGGAATATAAGGGAATGAGGTCAGATGACCTGGCACATGAAGAAGTAGGAATGTCCAAGACCTTGAGGGACTAAAGGGCAATGAAGAGTAATTTCCTGTAGAGACTTGTAAGAAAACTGGCTTCAGGGAAGAGAGGGTGGACAGCATGGCAGGAAGAACACTGCTCTCTCTGAGAATACATATGGCTCTGGGAGTCTCCCTTCCCTGTTGAAGCTGAAGATTGTCTTCCTATTAGACCTTCAGGTGTGGTAAAGGTGGCTCCTTCCACAGGCACTGCTGCATATGGTATACCTGACCTACTGTCTGGAGCTGCATTCCTGTGTGCGGGCCATGCCAGGTAGGAAGCTGGAGCCTCTGTCGTGACATCATTACAACTGGGCCAGTGTGAACAAGTCAGATGCATCTGCTTAACTACATGACCATACTACTGACCTAAGGAGCCAACATTCTGTCTGCCAAACATGCTTTCTGTGAAGATGAGATGTGCCTGGGATGCCTCTAGATCGTCTTTGTTGTGGTAATGACATAGCAAATGAAATGATGGCAGTAAATGGACTTTGAGTAATGAAATGAAGCTAATGAGATTTAGCCTATAGGCTTGTTATTTGTATTGAGATTATAAAAGGCACTGTGGGTATGCTCGCTAATTCTGTTTTCAGACAGACAGACAGACAGACAGGGTAGCTCAGGTATTATGAGACTATAAGACTTGAGGATTTTCAAGTCCTCTCTCTTCTCCTCTCCTCTCCCCTTCCCTCCCCTCTCCTTCCCTCTCTCTCTCCCCTCTCCCCTCCCCTCCCCTTTTCTCTCCTCTCTCTCTCCTCTCTCTCTGATGAATCGCTCTCTCTCTCTCTCTCTCTCTCTCTCTCTCTCTCTCTCTCTCTCTCTCTCTGAGGTATTATTAGCAATGCCTTTCCCCTGGCTTGTGAATCCTTTCTAGATGTATTCCAGGGAAAATGTAGACATGAAGGAAATGTCTCAGTGTTTTCAGCCAGACTGCTTGTGGCAAAGTTTCAAAGAAAAAAAAAAACATCATAAACAGGACGATGACGCAGTGACAGTTTTCAGGCATAAAACTGTATATGGTCCAAGACTTCACGGGATGCATAGATAACTAAGATTTCCATATGCCAGGATTGTTTTCTAGAAACCAGGAGATTTGTACCCTAGAAATAGAGATGTCTAGCTTTCAATCATGCCTAAAATGACATTATGGTACACTCCTCAAACTCCTTCATAGGGGTCAACAGGTTCTAGTCAAACCAAGCCTGTGGCTGAGGCCAGCGCAGCGTGTGCTCACTAGCACTGCCCCACCGGCAGTGTCTCTACTTGGTCTCACTTACTTGGCTTCGTTGACATTCAGGACTTTCCCATCTTCTGTAATCAAAGTGCGGGGTGGTTTCATTTTCTTTCTCTTTTCACTTAAGGTTTGGTGAGAGTGATGGGAGAGACCAAGGGGCAGACAAGGGAAATAAAGAGAGGATAAATGTTATTAATATATCTCGTGTTACTTTAGATACTTAATTACAAATCACAAATATTTTTAGACATTTAATCAGGTATTTGTTACCATACTCACAGCTCATTGAGAGTCCGTCCCCTTAATTCTTCACTCCTCGCTAAAAACCAAACCAAGTTTTACTTGGTTATATTTGTATCTCCAAAGACCAAAACAATTTGCCAGGGAATTTGAATTGGGGAAGTAAATTCCTTTTCATGAAATACTCATGAATATTTAAATGAGTCTATTTTATGCATGGTTTACTCAGATAACTGTCAATTCTCCACGTGTGTGTATGGAGCTCCTGCGTTGGTTGAAATTACCATTTTTGAAATACAAGTGAAATCTATCCTGTGGAAATAAAAATACTGGTGCATAAGGAATGTGTAAACTGACACTCCTCACAGCATCGTTTCCAGTGGCACGTCCAGAACTGCTCAGTCTCTATCAGTGGAGGATTGATTGGCTCTACTGTGGTATGTAACATTGGAAAGCACCTCACAGCTGTTAAAAAATGTGTTTTCTCTTTACACCCTGATGGAGAAAAATGTTGATGGTGTATCTCGCAAGCGAATATATACCACTGAAGTTTAGGGTTTTGTTTGTGTGTGTGTATAGTGCTATGGGTTAAATCAAGGATGTGCACATGCCAGGAAAGTGCTGGACCACTGAGGTCCAACCACTTTTTATCAAACTCAAACCATGTTACAGGTTGATTTACTCAGAGGTTAAAAGTGATTTACATAGCTACAGGGAGAGGAGAGAAAGCGTTGAGCTAGCAAACCCAGTTTGTTCCTTTTCACCATGCTGAACGATGGCATAGGTGAAGCTGAAGAAAACGGACTGTGTGAAGCAAAAGGTTAGCACATGGTTTTCTTTACTGCAGATAACATTTGAACATGTGAATAGGCAGATGTGGAGGATACAAGGAAGGATGATGTAACCATAGGTAACCATGTGCCTTGAACTTGTTGTGTTCGTTGACTTTATTGTCTTAGTCTTACTTACATTCTTTTGCACATAAACTGAGCCACCCGATCTGATCAAGCAATTTGAGAGACTTAGGTCAGAGAAGGGATCTGGAAACACAGAGCTTCACTATGCTCAGTGTGAATAAGAGTTTACATAGGGCAAAAGGCTGGCCTTTGTTACTGCTTTCTCTTAGCTAATAAAATAACTATGCATACAAAGGGGCAGGCTAAAGAGCATGACTGACACTCCAAGCAATGTAGCTATACTTTTAAGGTGCTAGGGGAAAAATCTTCCTCCTGGTTCTAGGCTTAGTATGATATAAATTACTTATATTACATAAACATATATTATACACATATATAAACACAAACAATACATATTCAGGAACATGAACACATATGTTAGGAATACTGTAACTCTACAAATACATAGAATTTATATTTCAAAGAGCTCATAAATCTGTATAGAATCTTCATGTTTGTTGGCTTATCTGCCTTTATCAAAACAAACAAACAAAAAGCCCACTGTGGAGTGTTAAAATGGGTGATGTGTTTTGCTTAACAGAATAGGACCTCCTTGCAAGCATCAGAGAGAGTGGTGGGGTGTCAGGACATGAACACTCATTTTCTAATGCTGCTCTTCTGCTCCTCTCAAGGCACTATGAGGCCTGGAACAAGTCACTACATTTTGCATCTCTCTCTCTCTCTCTAATTAGTGAAGAACACTTTATGGAAGCGGTAGAGACTTTTAGAAGTTTTTGATTCAGTTTCTTGCTTTCTATTGATAATCATAGAAAACATACTGTTCTTTTATTCATCTCCTTGCCATGTAGACAACCATTTCAGAACTCACTGATGGCATTCTCAAGCTTATGAATTCCAAGTATTCCTGTCAATGATGTATTTTACATGCTAGATTTCAGTCTTGACATGGAATGGAAAGAAATAGAGCCTATTTCTGGAAAGGTGCTGTGGACAAAAAGCATTGTTTAGGGATCCTAGCAATTAACAAGTAGTGAAATTAAATCTGAGCTCTTCAAGTGGCATTGTCCTGTGAAATGTCTAGGAAAGTTGTACCATGAGAATAAAAAGATTAGTGAAGCTAATTCTAATTCTTCATTTTGCAGATTAACAAAACAGACACAAAATGTTCATTCATCGCACAAAATATGAGCCTTCAGTTGTGCTAACCTAGGTGTAGTGGCTTGGCCTAATGCTGCCTGCACTCTAATGCTAAGATGGGGCCCCCAAGACTGGTTACCCCAAAGACGACAGAGTCTGTACTTAAGGCACTGAGTGACCCTGGTCCAAGTTAATTGTGACTGGTGAATGAAGATGCCAACAGCCAATAGCTGGGCAGAAGAGACATAGGTAGGGTTGAGGTTTCATGGGCTTGGGTTGGGGAGGACCAGGAGAAAAAGAAGAGGAGGAGGAGGAAGAGGGAGGAAGAAAGGAAGGGAGGAAGGGAGGGAGGGAGGGAGGGAGGGAGGGAGGAAGGAAGGAAGGAAGCGGCCATGAGATAAGGGTCAAGAGAGTGTGGTCCTAAGTGCTGCCCAATCAGATGTAAGAGCAGCTCAGAGGGAACATAGTAAATAATAAGTAATAAGTTGGAGTTATTGATAGGGAAATGGATTCTAACAGCTTGGAGGGAGCTGCCCAGCTTTTGTGCTGCTTAAGGAATATTGAAAATATAAAGGCCTTGTGTGTCTTTCATCAGCTAAGTCAATGATCAAGGTGGGGTAGAAGCCCCAGCCTGGGAATTTTATTAATTTCCACTATACCTAGACCATACTATTTCTAGTATATAAAGTGACAAAAAGGAAACAAAACAAAATTCTATCTCAAATGCTATAATTCATGGTGTTCTAAACCTTTATTTTTATGTTAATGAGGTCAGCCAATAAAATTCAAAAAAAGCTGTATTTGGAAAAGGCGAGATTCACACATGATGGTGAATAATGGCTTGGCACAGACAATAAGTACAGCATTGCAATGGAGAGAATATCGAGTCCACTGGAGACTGATTCACTCCGTCATAGGACAAATGAATACCTTAACTTATCTTGGGCTTTTCGCTGTTTTTCCATGTGTCTGAGAGTTTCCAGTCTAGATTCAGGGGTGAACAAAGACGGTTTGTTCCAGAATGCCAGATCATCTTCGATTTCATCTGATTTCTTTGTGTTGTGTTGCTCTTCTTGTGTTTCTGGTACCTGGAGATAATCTTGGTTCTCTATGGCAGAAGGGCTGGGCAGAGCAAACAGACCCAGAGCATGTAAGCCCAAGAATGAACATAGGAGTTTCATCATTAAGGCTTCCTCTTAAGTGCCTTATGCTTTCCTATGTTAACTTCATGCCTGTGAGCGACAAATGCCATTGGGAGTGTACATGAGCTAGGGTGAAGGAAATCATTGCCCCAGAACCAAGGCAGACCCTCAATTTCTATCCTTAAAATATCACAGTACCCAGTCTGAATGTTCATATGCCACATTGATATGGGTTACCTGGGAAGCTTCGGTGTCTGACTTCTCATCAGAGTCTATTTGCAGATACAGAGCAGGGTCCATGGGTCTATGTGGTTCTTGCAGGAGGTACTGGTGATCAGCTGAGAATGGAGATCACAGGACCTTTGCATTTCCCCCCATATTCAGCCCTCTCCTATCAGATTCCCTCTCTACACGGCTCCAATCGAATTGTGGCTCTAAAAGACAATTTGATCATTTTACTTCGAGGTTCTTCAATAATTTCTCCCTTAATTGCTCTTCTGAGATGTGAGCCTTTCCACAGTATGGCCTCCACTTCATTTTTCATGGTCAACTTCTGATTATGTTACTTTGGATGGTAGCAGCTCTCTGTTCTATCTTTTACCCAGTTTTTGTGCATTGTCTGGGAATTAAATGATCTCTCTGTGTAATTGAATGAGTGTTTGATGAACTATTCAGCATTTATTTTTTCAGCATGGATTTAAGAAACTTACTGAGCCAGATTCCTTGGCAAGCCAGACCTGAGGTCATTTTCAGGGCATAGTTCTGTTCTAGTAGATAGGAGATGATATCAGTGAACAATAAGTACCGTGGAGGCAGCTATCCCCTTATCACTCCCTGGAATTCACATTCAGTGTAAATGTATCTGAAGCTAAGTATATTAAATAATAACTCAGTATACATCACATCATTGTATATCTGGAGGTCATTACCAAAAATACTTATTTAGTTGATCTTCAGGAGGAATGCTATTTTTATAAAGACATCTATTGGACAAAAATACTGAAATTCAGGTAGTATGGGCAAAACATAGGAAAAAAGTTCTGCTTGCTTTTTAACGTGTTACAAACTGTATATTTCAATGAATAAAATCATGAAAATAACTGAAAAAAGAAAGACTTTTCCCTACAGCTAAAGTTCTTTATGGTACAGAAACATCAACCTGTGGGGATCAGTAATATTTTACAATATTCTGCTGGATTGCCACCAGAATAATTAGTTATAGTCTTACATAAATTTTCCCAATAAAGTTGACTTACTTCCACCTTTTACAATCTAAAATTTAAAATGGTTCAAAGCCTCTACCTATGAAAAACGAATACAACTGTTCTGCTAAATGAGCACAGCAATACATGACTTAGTGGAATACAGCGGTATCCATGGGTGAGTGGATCGCTCCCCCTACTTCAGAGATTCTTCTTGCAGCAGAGGGTCATTAATACTGGAACCCCAAACTGGACAATATGCAGAGAGGGAGAGACTCTGGAGCACTCAGCTGTAAATGCAATGTCTCATCGGGCTCCTCCCCGAAAGATTAAGGGAGATATGTGGAGGAGGAAGAAACAGAAAGATTTAAAGGTCCAGAGAGATGAACGACCTTAAGGAAACAGTGTCTTCCATTCATGAGAAAACTGATAAACATCTGAGTTCATACCAACTATGACAGCAAGCACAATACCTGCACAGGTTCAAGCCAGACAAATTCCGACACTAAAACTGGGTGGGCACGAAGCTCCACCCCTAACTAAGAGGCTATTTGCAACTGGTAGCTGCTGGAAAGGAAATACCAGTTTGTTTGTTTTTTTTTCCCAATAGAGTGTCAATGAATTAAACAATGCAAATCACTGAAAGGAGTTATTTGCTGTAGAGTTAAAGTATATTAACCACTCTCCAGGGTGGGTCCCATGTCTAGAAGTAGCTGGTCAACACAAATCAGATTCCATGGTGTGATGGAGTACAGTATGGTATGTGTGTGTGTGAGTGTGTGTATGTAAGTGTGTGTGAATGTGTGTGTGTATGTGTGTGTGTATAAGTGTGTGTGTGTGAGTGTAGTGTGTGAATGTATGTGTGTGAATATGTGAGCGTGTGTGAATGTGTGTATGTATATGTGAGTGTGATGTGTGTGAGTGTAGTGTGTGAATGTGTGTGTGTGAATGTGTGAGTGTGTGTGAATGTGTATATGTGTGTGTGAGTGCAATGTGTAAGTGTGTGTGAGTGTAATGTGTAAATGTGTGTTTGTGTGTATGTACTTGAGAGAGAGAGAGAGAGAGTGAGCAAGAGAGAACTGTTTTTGCTCTTGCTTTTTAAGAGAGAGAGAAAGAGATTATGAAGTGGATGGGTAGGGAGAGGGGAAGATATGGGAGTCGTTGGAGAAAAGGAAGGACTACCGTCAAAATACATTAAATTATAATTTTTAATAAAAATATAAAAAAAAGATTTTAGAAAATAAAAACCAGCAGAAGCATTAGCTAAGTAACCTAAGGCTTCGAAATCAGAGCGAATCTAAAGGTACGTAGCTGGCGATGAGATGTCTAGGAGCTTCCTGGGGAACGAGCAGAATCTCCTCTTAAGCACTATTTTAAGTTCACTCTCTTTCTCCCCTCTCCCACTCATCACCAGAACCCACAATCACATAGACACTGCTCAAGAATAATTTCACTTCAACGAAGACTCAAGTCCAGGCCTTAAAAGGTCCAAAGATTAAACAAAACTCAAGACTTACATCTAAGCTGAAACCCCTTATTCCCTGTCCAAGTTCCAGTCTGTCCTGGTCCCTCTCACAGTTGGGTTTTACCTGGGAGACATGCGCAGTCTACTCTCCCTCTCCTGTCTCCTCTGCTTTTTTACCTCTGTGCCCATCATTATGCCTGGTTGGATTATCCAGCCTTATGTTTAGCCTGAGAGATTGAGTAGATGTAGGTGAGTATCAGCCACGTGACCACTGCTCCTGTAACCTCGCTCGCTGGTGCTGCCTTTCTGCCCAGACAGAGTTCTCCAACTACATTGCTCCCTTCTGGGGTGGCCAACATGCTTGGCTGATCCTTCTGGGACAGCTCCTGAGCTTCTGACACTGCCAATGATTCAGGTCACAGTCTCTTTTGAGGCCACTCTCTTGGGTAGGATCCCTTTACAACATCTCAAGCCTGGTTCCCCTCCTAACATCAACCCTTAGCCTGTGAGATGGTCACAGATTGTCACCATGTGGAATGCTGGCAGTACCTACCTCATGATCCCTGGCCTCTAGCTGCTGCGACTCAGTAATGCATCTTTCCCACTCTTTATGAAGCTGAGAGGGAGGAGGTTCATCTGTATCCTATGAATCTCAATGATGGTTTTTGATTTTTTTTTCCTGAAACCTTGAGAGATGGGCCTGCTTCCTTTCCTCCCCAGCTAAGCCAATGACTAAATAATAATTCAGGAATACCCTAGCCTATATCACTGACAGAGCTTGAGTCCAGATCCACAGATATAATGTCATGAAAGATTTCACAAGCTAGACAAAAGTACAACACTAAGTTTTATTACATTAAGATATTTATATTCAGATGTCCCTAGATAGCCCTGGCTGGCCTGGATTCACAGAGACTTGCTACCTCTGCTTCCTAAATGCTGGTGCCACCATTCCTGGCCACAGTAAGATATATGTGGACTATATTCAGGCGTCAGGGCAGCAGACACCACTGAGGGTAAGGAGGGAAACAAGGGTATTCTGCAGGCTTCTAGCATTTCCCTGACAGTTCATTATGTCTAAAAGATTTACTGCAAGCATACAAATGACTGTTGCTTCTTCTCTCTGGGTGGTGGAACAATAGCTTCTTGCTTAGTTGTTAATAAAGCACTTGTATCCATCTGAAATATTTTATAATTATTGTTTTCTCAATAAGAAATATATTATGTAAATATTTGAAACTTTATATAGAATCAAATCAAGTGACTATAGTTGTGATTCACTTAAAATAAATACCATGAAAAATCCAGATTCATAAAAGATCAATTAGAAGGTTATTAATCACATTTAAAAATGTATTCATCATGTAACACAAAATAGAATGTTTCAGGATGCAATCAGAATTATTCATTTTATTATTGTGTGATTTGCATTTAACTTTTCTAAACTATTCCTGCCTTTGAAATCAAGGTACACCTGCTAATTCATCTTTTCCGTTCATGTTTAGAGAGACTTCTCTAGGGATAATTTCAGATGCAAATGTCAGTTCCTGGATAGGAAATGCAGTTTTTCTAAGGGAAAAAAAATCCTTCTAGAATCATCATCATGCGATATTCATATAGTTTCCAGCCAAGCTTACTGTGATGTTATGTTCTGGAATATAACTGATGCTATGTGAACACCTTGGGGAGGAAATACTGCAGGTGTTTCAATGGGAGTTAACAAGAATGCAAACCACTGATGGACGCACCAAGCATCATGGATGTCTGTGTACCAATGCCCATCAAAGCCTGGGCCGCTCTTCTTCTTCTCTTCTCTTTCATTTTCTTCCTCGAGTTTCCTCTGAGCTTCCTCTTTCTCTTTGGCTCGTCTAAGGCAGTAAGCTTTCTCTTGCTCTCTGATTTGCTGTTCAACTGATGTGTAGTTCTGCAATGCCTGGATCCTTTCAGAACGCTCTATTTCTCTGCCATCCAACCACTTAAACAAAAAGCAGTGAGACAGCATAATTATTCACTTCAGCTGAGTGATTCAAGCCTGTATCATTAGCACTCGGGTGGCTGAGGCGGGAGAATTTCTGGGACAACAGGGCCATATTCAAGGGAGGAAAACAGAAGGGGAAGAAATAAAGAAAGAAGGATCAGCCCCATGTTAATTTTGATTGATATATTTTTAAAATAGAAATAATAATGCCATAGCAACAAAGAATCAAAGTAATTAATGGGAAATCAGTAATACTGGTCTAAATCAATGTTTATTTCATACAAGTCATATAGTTTACAAAGCACCCTTACTGGAAACAAGTAGGTCTTCTGTCAAAATAATTAATGAAAAGCTCTCAAAATATTTCTATTAATTTTATAACTGTTTATTATATTAAGTTGTTGGGGCTTAAATCAAATCATGGCTCCTGAAACAATAGTATTCTCTGAGTGTCTTCATGGAAAGGGCTTTACACAAGGAGCCCCAACTCAAGTCAGCTCCTGTTCCACCCTTGGATGTATTAGCAAAGTGTTCATTGTTCTAGACAGTGTTTACATGATAGTTATATACTTTTTCCAAATTAAAATGTCAATAGAGGATAAGAAGATGGCTCAGTCAATAAAGCCCTTCCTACACAAACATGTGGACTGTGTTCTACCCTTTGTATCCATGTAAACAGCCAGGTGTGGTGGTACAGTGGAGCTGAAGACAGGTAGACTCGGGAGCCCAGTGGCCAGCCAGCCTACCCTAATTGGTAAGACCCAGGTCCCAGTGACAGACCCTGTATAAAAATAAACAATGAAAACACACAAGGTGGTCCTGAGGAGGAATAACTCTTAGATTGGTCCTCTGACCTGTATCTGCATATGCACACCTCCATAAAAATACACAAGTACATGCATGCATGACCCCCCCAAATACACATAAACAAAAGGGAGAAACAAATATGCTAACTAAAATACAAACTGTCAAAGCTTCCAGTACAAAGAAATCTGTTAACCCAGCCCCATTCCATGGAAAGAGGTCGGGGGGGGGGTAGATTGATGCTCTTCACTGAGGAAATCTTTGGTACGTGCAATCCAGGCATTGTGAGTGTCACCTCATCTGATCTAAGGGACTGAGATGTGATACAGTTAAGAATATTCGATGAATGGATGGCTTCCCATTGACTTACAAAGAACCTGGAAGTAAGACCATGGGAGCTCAGGCACAAGCTTCAGAGTTGGGGAAGGAGGTGAAGACTGAGGGTGTTGAAAACCCAGGACATGGCCATAAACACAAAGGGACGGGTGCCCCCTAGAGGTGGCAAACAGGCAGGCACATGTCTGTCTATGCCTCCTCCCTCCCACCCCCCATGACTAATAGCCCAGCCAACACTTAGATTTCTGCCCAGGGAACCATTTCTGACCTCTGACTGTCAGAAAACTCAAGTGAATTTGCCTTGTTTTAAGGCACTAAGTTGGTGTTAATCTGCTGAAACAGGATATTGCAAACTGCATTTAATGAGATACAAATTTAGTGAAGTATAAGAGTTCTAATTACTGGGATAAGTCATATTACACATCGAAATGGGAATAAAGAGATTAGGACACATGCTTTCATGAGACCCATGCAGCTGCTGTGCACCCGGAGGTTTAGTTTTGAGCTTCCTGGCAGCCAAAGTAAAAAAGAAAAACATTGTTAGTTAGATATTTGATTTTCACTATCTTTAATTTTAAGATGTAATATTTTCTGGCTTTCATCTAATATTTAGCTTGGAAACCTATCTTTAAAGTGAGTATCATAATAAATATCTTGAGAAATATTATATGCTATTTGGACTGAGATATAGTAGAAGTTACCAGACTTCTCAGAGACTCTTTTTTTCTAGCATCCTCCCATGAAGACTGAGGGCATGTTATTAAGTTCCCCTCCAGCTGCAGCTATCACTTAAGGTAAGAAGCAGCTGTGGCACAATTTCCAAAAGGGACTCCATTTATGCTAGAGTTAAGGCTTAATGAAGTTGGGAAACTGAATAAAATCATGGCGTAAATAAAATAAATTTCTGTAACAAGCACACCAGGTATGTTTGCAAATAAATAGTATATTTATGTAAAGGAGATCATAAAATATAAACGTAAATATGGGCTAGCCATTATTAGATTGAACTGGAAGAGTCTGGCTAAATAGAATTCTTTAATCTAGGATTCTGATGAACTTTGGAAGTAATGTGCTGTTCTTGGTTATATCTGGAGCACATGTGCCTATTTGGTTTATACAATCTTTGTAAATGTTTTAAAGTTTTCTTTACTCGGACATACTGTTTCTAAGAGACCTCTTTATCACATTCCAGACTAGAGACCTCATATGGACCTCATTTGTCTGAAGATTCCTGGTAGGCGTGGTTCAAAGTTGGCTTACATTTTCTCCAAGTTCAAATAAACCCTTCTAAACTTGCCTAGAAGAGCAAGGGCAATGGAAACTTCAGCATTTCCTGGCCTTCCTCCAGGCAGGGTCCCTGAAGCTGGGACAGCAGGGTGTTCATGCTTAGAGATGATGCCTGTGCTTGGGTCCATGCATCTTGATAAATAGACATGGGTCCACACTTACTGTTGGTAACTGTGTGTACATGTGCCTATACTCACTGGGGATAACTGTGTGTGCTTGTGCTTACTGAGGATAACTGTGCACACAGAGGAAAAGCAACTGGGCTTGCCTCGGGGCTTCATTGAGATCCTCTACAGGAACAACTAACATCCATCTAGACATGAGAAAACTAACCCAAAAGGCCTGCAGTTCACGGGTGGGACTGAGGGTAACACTGTGCTGTGTGCTACCAAGGTCACTGCCACTCACTAACTACAGTGCTGCAAACCAGGGGGAGGGGGAGAACTCTTGCAAAAGATTTTCTCTCTTTGTACTGCCTCTGTTTTGAGAGGCTGAGTTGAAGTTTTAACACCAGGACCTCAAAATCAGACTCTTTGGAGAACATAGGGGCATTGTAGGTATAATTCATTTGGGGGAAGATAAAACATTGGAGTGGTGTGGGCGATACCACATCCTGGTGTCATTAAAAGGAGAATGCCATGGGAAGGAACAGAGGCCTAAGAACACTGTGAGAAAATGGGGCAGAAGTCAGAGCAGTGAGAGTATGAGTCAGAGAATCGAAAGCACTGCCAGCTGATCTATGAGTTAGGAGATAAACCTAGACTTTCCCTCATGGATTCGAGCGGGACCCACCTCAGCCCCCTTTTCTGCAACTTCACCTGGACCATTTGTTCTCCAGAGCTATGGGATAAGCGATGGGATAAATCTGTCATTTAAGTCCCAGGCAGACTGTGCATTTCACACAGCAAGCCTAGAAATCAACACATCTACCACCACCGTCCCTTTCAGACAAGCCTTACAGACTCTCGGTGGAATGGTACCTAAGATTCCAAAGTGGTTTGCTTCATTTTGAAGTATCAGTACACATTTACCGGCACTACTTTTCACAGGTACCCATGTAAAACCTGAGTGTGGACTGTCTCCTGAAAGACTTGATCCGATGGTTTACATTAACGCAGATCATCATCATCATCATCATCATCATCATCATCATCATCATCATCATCATCAGTAGCAGCAGCAGCAGCAGCAGTGTGTGTGTGTGTGTGTGTGTGTGTGTGTGTTGGAGTGTGGAGACTCAGAGTCAGACACAGGGAGTGCAGGGTCCTAGTGTTCCTCATGTTCCAATTGCCAGGTGTGTCAGGCCAAACAATCAAGGAGGGGCAATTCTTTGAGCCCCAACGTCCTGCCTCTAATGTGCTTCACTGTCTCCTGTGTGGGTCCAGGACATCCAAGGCATCATTCCCAGAGTACCTTGCACTACTCGTGGGCATTTTCAGTGCATAGTGACATCTCCTAACTCTGCCCTGGACACAGGAGCATGGGTAAGCCCAGCTGTGGTGACCATTCGGTTCCAGTCTAACCCTGATTCCTTCAGGCTAATGACTCACAGCCTCAGTAATGAGGCTCCACTTCCAGCAAGTTCTGCCTCACACTGCTCATTTTCCTAGGAAGACCTCGCGCAATGATGACCGCCTAGCTTATGTGTTAAAATGATTTACCTCTTATTCTAGGTCCAATTATCCAACTCATTTGCATAGGCTAGGAAATTTTACATGACAAGGTCTAGAATCTAGCAGCCAGCAATTTCTCAATCACAGAAAACACTGAAGATAAAGGAACAAACGCCCTCTGAGAACTAAGTCAATGGATGCCACAAAACCAATGTCTGCCAGTATTCTTGTTAACAAAAGCCTAGAGCCACATATGGACTAAGAACTTTGAACTCGTGTGAAAACTAACATTCTCCCCTTTACTAGTCTCAGTTTTATACTTTCTCTGGAATTATATTTTTACTAAATATTATGTTTAAAATTATTCCAAATAATATTAGTTCTAAAATTATTAGATTTGGGGAATATGGTGGCAAAATATGAGTGTATTATGATATAGTTTGGTTTTAACCATTTGTCTCAGACTTATAATTCCTTCCTCAAAGTGAGTCATAGAAAAAAAACTCTAATGTCCCCTGTGTTTAGGGAATAATGGTAAAATTCTCTAGATCTGGGTAGATGGATCAGTTGGTATAGTGCCTAGTCTCACAGGCATAGAGACACGGATCTGATCCCTAGAGTTCACATAAAAATGCCAGACTTGCTTACTCCCAGCATTTACGGAAGCAGATGCAGGAAGATCCCTGGGTTGCATTGACTGGCCTGTCTAGCCTAATTGGTGAGCTCCAGGCCAATGAGACACCTTGCCTCAAGAGTGGTGGAATGGAGGGTGTCCCTGAGGATGGCACTGGAATTGTTCTCTGGCTTTTACACACACACACACACACACACACACACACACACACACACACACACCTGACTTTTTAAGTCCATCATAAGACTCCTCGTTCCAGAGGCTTTCTGCTCCTTATCCTTTGAAGGAGGAAAGGGGAAGAGCCTCAACAGACTGTATGCCATAATGGTACCATAAAACCAAAAGGTAACATTCAAAGGATGTCCCTGTACCTGGTCACATGCAAGTCTCTGGGAAGCAGCATGTTCAGACAGGGCATTAGAGTTTCCAGTTCCCTCTCCCAAATCACACCTGTGCATCTCTTTAACTGGGTCCTTTGGATTATACTTCATAATAAACAAATAAATCTAAAAAAGTGCTTAGAGTTTTGTGGGCTGTTCAACTGAATTAATTAAAACTGAAAAGGGGATCATGGAAACCCTGAATATAAGTCACAAGTACAGATTAAAAACTACTGAGAGGTTCATGACTGACACCTAGCTCTGGGAGGCATTCTTGCAGGCTTAGGATGAGAGCAAAACACTATCTCCTCGTAGTTTCAGGAGTGAAGAAGATTCAAGATACCCAGCTGCTGAAGACATGACCCGCTATTTTATGTGCACACGAAACCCTGGTATATTCCGTGTCAGCAATCTATTATTCTGATATGAGAACAGAGGTGAAAGAGGAAAGCAACTGCTTATGCTATACACACAACAGAACAGAACAGAACAGAACAGAACAGAACAGAACAGAACAGAACAGAACAGAACAGAACAGAACAGAACAGAACAGTGCTCCTTAGGTGAATGTCCTGAAGCATCACACATGGGCTTGTTAGATGTGTAAGTTTCATGTTCACGTCACTCAGACCCTGCTCAGAAATCTTGAGGATAGAGTCTGGCAACCCGTTTACTTTGGTTTGATTGCCTGGTTATTTTTGCTGTTTTTCAGTGGGTCTCATTGTACAGGCCTGGGTGGCTTAGAACTCACTGTGTAGACCAGACTAGCCTTGCTGCAGTCCTTCTGTTTCTTCTCCATCTCTCAAGTTCTGGGACTGCCGTGGTGCGTGTCAGTGACAGAAAAGGGCATACTTCAACAGATGACTTGACTGGTCAGAAAATGGTTACTTTCAGCGTTGTGATGAGACAGTAGAGAAATCAATGACTTACCTTTTAAACATTTGACAAAGTTTCAAAACAACATCAAAGGGTAAGAAATCAAATAATGCAACTTTACTCTCTAGAATATTCTAGTTGCTGAAGCAGCAATTTTTGCCCAACAATTCCATGAAGAAACCAGGAATTCTTATGGTTGTTTCTTCTCATCTTTCTGTGCACTTCCTTCTATCACCCCATCTTTCACACCTTTACTCTGAGCATACCTTTAACTGTTGCAAGGTCACCACCACAAACTGCCTGTAGCCATCAAAGTCAGCACATGGGTTACCCATGAGGAACAGCTCCTTCAGATGAATATTGTGTGTCAGGGTTTTAACGCTGCTCAGTTCTCCAATGAAATTTACAGTCAAGTCAAGTTTTGTCAGCCACTCACATCCTATTAAGGAGGAAAAAAAAAGAAGAAGAAAGAAGAGGCAAAGGTGACAGTAGTAATAAATTTGCACAGTATCTGAGAGCTTCAATAGATTCTCTGATACCAGAACACAATAGGCATTCCTTAGATGTGCCTATGTATGCCTCTTTCTGAACTCTCTCTAGTTGTTGCTGAACTAGAGAAAGGCTAATATTATTTACATGGCAGCCCTTGTAGGCTTGGTTCAGTAAAGGCTGTCTTTCTTTGTGATTTAATTATGCTTGTGGGGATGACACGGCCAACTCAACAGTCTTCAATATCTGAAAATTAAATCCAGGGCACCAGTGCATCCTGGCCCTATGTAAACTTAGTTCGCCAAACTTCTACAGTCCCTCCACACCCCATGACTTTGATTACACTATTTCTCTGTTGTTTTCTGGTGGCCATGTCAGCAAAATGACCTTGACTCAGATAGGGTCATAGCTCTTCAACCTTGTTCTATTTGGTGAGTGTTATCCCATTTCTCAAAATTGCATAACTTAATTACTACATGATGGTTTTCCTTCCTCTGTCACCTTTCCTTGGTCTCAAGTCTTGACTCCACCTTGTTCTGGGCAGGAGGTCTTTTAAAAAGGCAGCTTATCAGTGATAAGAATGACATCCATCCTCCCACATTTTCTCACAGATCTCTATCTATGAAACCTACTATGATTTTGGTTCTTACCAACTTTTACATGAAGTATGAAAGTAATCCTCCAAACCCACTCAAAACAAGAATGCGTGGAAGGGAGAACGGAGGAAAAGTAGATCAATGACAAAGAAAACCCAACAACGTGATGTAACACAAAGCAGGGAAGTGTTCAGAAAACTGTGAAGAGCACATGCGGACAAGTTGGTCTGTTTGCAAGAGCTGCTCTGGCCATGCCTGGAACAATGTGAATATCAAGCTAAAAAGCAGACATAAGAAATAATGAGTAGATATGTGCAGAAGGTGAGCTTCTTGATTAAAGTTGAATATCATCCAATGAATGTGCAATAATGGAACTGCAGGATCATTACTGACTATATTAAAACCAACATAAAGGTATGATAAGGGACAGGATGTTCACATGATTTCTTAATATAATCCCATCAGTTGCTTATTAACTCAAATATAAAATTCAGGGAACTATAAAGTAGAATGACAAATTAGATACTGACTGTCCTTTGCTTCTTTTTGTGACATTTAGACATTCTCTGATGTTTAAATTCTCTGTATAACTTTTGTCCTTTCTGATATTTTCTTGTAATGTGATTCAATACTTATAACTTATCTTCTTCTGTTATTATCTAAGCTCCCTGGACAATGGGAAATTGTGTTAAAACTGATTTGCTTATTACATACATGAAAGTCTTTAGCATAATGCAAAAGGTTAAAACATGTATGTGGAAGAAGGCAATGGCAGAAGAAAGAGACAGAAGGGGTAAAGACAATGACAGAGGTAGGGCGGGGTAGTGCATGATGGAGCAGGTTGGACACCAGAGAGATTTGTTAGTGGGCCTGATGAAAACTAAGGAACACACAACTTTAGAGATAATGGGTCAGCCAAGGAAAGGGAAGAGCACTGACAAGGCTAGGGGTAGATCAGAGTCTTTTAGAGCCACACAACAGTTAGTAACAGCCAGATGACTGTTACTGTTACATTGATGCCACGCCCAGTATATCCACGACATAAAATATGTCAGCATGGACATGAAACTACTAGCTTCATGCTTAGTGTCTGAAAGTGGGCAATTATGGATGCAGAGACATGAGGATCTGAATCCACATCTCCAGAACACACATGAAGTCCTGGCACTACAGTACTCAATTACGATCCCATTACTGGAGATAGGGTAAAAATGGATAGATCCTGGGGTCTCACTAGGCAGCCAGTCTAGCCTAAGTGGCAAGTCCTGGATTCAATGCAAGACCTCATTTCAAATAGAGATATAGAGATAGAGATAAATGAGAAGAGAAGAGGAAAGGAGAAGAGAGGGGAGGGGAGGGGAGGGGAGAAGAGAAGAGAAGAGAAGAGAAGAGAAGAGAAGAGAAGAGAAGAGAAGAGAAGAGANGAGAAGAGAAGAGAAGAGAAGAGAAGAGAAGAGAAGAGAAGAGAAGAGAAGAGAAGAGAAGAGAAGAGAAGAGAAGAGAAGAAGGGGAGGGGAGTGGCAGGGAAGGGAAGGGAAGGGAAGGAGGAAGACACTGGATGCTTACCTTTTACCTCCACACAGGCACACATAGGTGAACACTTGCACACATATACATGTGTATACATGCACACCACACACACACAAACACACACACACAGCTATGTAAAACTTGTTAACCAAACACTGTTTTATCTTTTCATCCCACTATTACCAAAGCACTAAGAATGAAGGTTACGGAAGCTGTGTCAGGACATGGGGTACCTGATGCTTAAGGTGAAGAAACTAAGATTTAACCCTGTTCCTGTGCTGTGGCAGTGTCCAAGGACTGATGGAAAAAGAAGCAAGGTGAAGTGATAACAGAAGTGGTCTTAGTGAGTCATTATTTCAAAAACTGCCAATATAACAATATCTGATATTTGATATATACGAATAGAAGAAAAATTCATGAAAATGACAGAAAACTAAAACACTAAGTTTCTGTGTTTTTCTCTGATATCCTACTACAAGAAAAGATAATCAATGTGTGCTAAATGTATCTATTGAAATGCCACAGCAAAACTATTTTTATAACTCCTGTATTTTAATGAAAACATTAAAGGACTGAGTGTGAGGGCCCTGGGTTTCAAATCCCCAGGATCCATATACAAAACTAGGCATCCCCATGAATGTATACCTGCAACCACAGTGCTGGGGAGTGGAGACAGGAGGATTGTTTGGTCTTACTAGCCAGCTTAAAAAAGAGTAAGCTCTAATTTTTGGTCTAGCTAAAAAAAGAGTAAGCTCTAATTTTAATGAAAATGCCTGTCTCAATAAAGATCAATAGAAGAGGGTATTTGAGGTCCTTTGACCTCCACGCACATATGAACCCACACACATATATGAATACACAAATGAATATAACATATAACTGTGAAAAGATATCAAAATTCTTTACAGGCATAAAATGTGCTTATAACCCATACGGTAGAGCCTTATCCAATCCCAACACTGTGCCTATGAGAAAAAGATTATGATAACTGCTATTTAAGGTCACATTGCTAATGGTGACACTTGGCTCTACGATGTTGCTTTCATCATGGAAGCTGGCATCAAGTTGTGTTCCCTCTCCCTGTACCTGGCCTGATCTGAGAGACTTCCTAACTGCTAGACTGCAGTCATCATGTAGTAATCCTGAGTCTCCCTGAGTATGGGATGCTCACTAATGCATACACCGTACACATGAATAAAGTATGACATGGTACTTCTTAAGTATGTACAGTTTTTATGTTCAGCCATGTGCCCTGAAATTCTGACTTACAAAACTGCGGGACAGGATTATCTACTGAGACATAGCTTCCTTTAGTTTGTTTCTTTGCCAGATTAAGGAATTGGAACTCTAAAGTATATGAAGCTAAGAATGTTCTCATAGCTCTTGAGTGGCTGAGTTGAGGCTTGAACTCAGATCTGCTTTCCTGAAAAGCATTTCTGAACTGGCATGTGAGAATCTCTGCCAGTGTTACTGCTTTACAAATATCATTTTTATCCTAATCATCTTCATCACTATTGTCATCATTCTTATCATGACCATCATCTTCACCACCATCACCATCATCATCATGTTAAAGTTCTTAAGATAAAGCTTTTATGCAACACATATTTGGCATTTGTCACTACCAAGCCAGGAGTGGCCTAGGCTGGACTGAACTTGAATTCACAATGGTGGAAAGGGATACTAATTTTTAGGACAATAAATTTGGTTTGTTTTATCTTTAAGTTTAAACATGAATGTTCTATAATCTTGCTTTAGCAGTATATTTGTTTCTACATATTACATAAGTGTGTATTAAATTGTATATTTTCATGATAAAGTCACCCATGGAAGGGTATGATTAAAATTGGATCAAAGAATAAGTGAGCTGTCATGTAAACTTAACCTAGACTCTACTTTATAAACTAACATGAGTTTAAGGCCAAAAGTCCCAGCTCCAACAGCACCAACAGGTTCTAATCAGCCCCTGGTTCCCAAACAGTAGAGATGGATAATGGTGACGGGCACAGAGAGAGGGTTTCATCAATGTGGCTGTGTTGTAAGGAGCAAATGGAAAGAACCAGCAACTCCAAGTCTTACCTTGGGGTACTGCCAGAGCTTTAGATTTTTAACAAGAAGATGGAATAAAGGGCAAAAGGAGAGTATAAGTAAATAGTCACAGTCAACATGAGCATTCGCCGGTTACGTTATGAGTTCTGACCTTCGAGGTGGTTTTAAGAAGTCCTGCTCACCCGGGGGGACAAGCTCTTAGGCTGTCCTGGCCACTCAGACTCCACGCTATCACATCCTAAGGACAAGTGTTCCCAGTACAGGGGACATAACACATCTGGTTTCTGAATGCACAGGATGTGATGCATGCTTGCCCAACAGGACAACGGTAAACGGAGCTCCCCAGGGAAAGGATGCACTTGTATTGATTGCTGCTGCTTGACTGATTAGAACCTCGCGACTGTGGAGAGCTGGAATACCATAGACACTGAGCCCGACGGTCTCAGCTATCTTTAGTCCCTTCAGAGCCACTTAGCACTCACCTTCTACGTCTGATCCAGTGTCCTTCCAACTACCAGGTAAAAACCTTCAGAATGTGTGAAATTACCAGATCATGAGCTTCCAGCAACTCAGATGCCAGGCAGCATCAGAACCTGCAACATGCCTCTCCCTGCTTTGCTGTAACCCACTGACCCTAATGTCCCCATAACACATGTGGTACATGACTTCATGCAGTGACATAGGAGCTCATGACACTTTCACTATAGACACATGATCTGGGGCCCTCCTACCTGGCTCAGAATGAACAATCTCTTGCTAACTGCGAGGTGAGAAGCACGCATTGTGCTGACACTAATATTACATTTACCCTGGGAGGCTCTGCAAAACATTGACTGCTATTTTTCTTCATGTAAGAAAAGCCTGATTCACAAGATTCCAGCAAGATGAAAATGTCATGGTATGGGGTTCTGCTATGATTTTAAGGGTGAAAGTCTCAGGATTCTCTATGTGTTCATAATAGTTAAAACAAAAAACAAGTTTTCACTTTGCTTCGATGTGGTCTAAATGTAAAAAATTTACACCATGTTTTTCATGTCATAGATGAGCATGTCCCTAGGTGGCCAAACTTGACCAACCCTTCTCTGCCAAGGCAATCATTCTCTCCCCCACCCTTTGCTTTCTATCCTAAAAACATCATCAGTAGACTGACCCATCTACGGATCACAGACACTTAGTGCCCTCCCCTCCCCTCCAGGTTAGGGCAAGATGGCTCTGGGAGAGGAACAGCAGGTACCTCATTCTACCCTGGTGAATCCTAAATGGAGAACAGAAAAGAGGGGGAAGAAAGATAGAGACAAGTTTCTTTGTTTTGCTTTCCCCATCCTCCTCCTCTTCCTCCTCTTCCTCCTCTTCCTCCTCTTTCTCCTCCTCCTCCTCTTCTTTGCCATCTAGGAAAAGAAGGGTTGGGGGAGAAGGCCGCCATTCCCTTTTTAACATCGTGAAATTTACTGTAGCAGATGGACTGAATCATCCATCCATCTTCCTCTTCTCTCACATCTAGCTGTTCAAATCAAACCAAAAGTACATGTATGCCAGCAAAAAAAAAAAAAAAAAAAAGGAAAGGAAAGGAAAAAGAAAGAAAAAAGAATCCCTTTTCTCTTTACCGTCCCCCTACACACTTTTAATCTTGATATGCATGTCCCCAAACTAGCCTGTACCCAGTTCCTCTTAGGGCTGGTAGTACAGAAGGGAGCACCTGCCCAGACAAAGGTTGGAGGCACACAGCTGTGACTGCAGTTTGCCAAGTCCAAACCACAATAGCAACGATGTTGCCCTCTAGTGGTAAATTACCAGAACGTTTGTTAAAAGGGAAGTCCCAATCCAGCAACAGCTTCTCAACAAAAACAAGCCCGCCCTGGATAGCCCCAAACAGTGAGGGTTGTCATTAACTTTCTGGCAATTACATTAAAATGTATTACCAGGAACTTACGTGCTGAGTGAATGTTGCCATTCTATTTGGCCACAAGCTAGCAGTGACAGAGCTGTCCTGTACACCAGTCGTGACTGGTTACTCTTCTAAAACAGGGAGATAGTGCTAGAGCTCTGAATCTCAGTACTGATCCTGAATTTGGGGCTTTGATGCTGGCAGTTTCCAGGTTTTGAGGATAGAAATTCAAAAGGAACAATGTGTATTTATGACTGGGTACATCACTGAGATTACTCTTTCTGCATGGGGAGGCAAAGAGACGAAAACCCCTGTGTCCCAAGTGAACTTCCTCCTCCCTGTTTTAGCTATTGACAGATGGGAGTTGGGTGGCAGAGCAGCTTGCCTGCCTCAGCTCTCCGCCCCTCCCCACCCCTCATTCTGCAGCAGGGCTGACAGTCAAGGCGCTCCACCCACTCACCGGGAACACAGCCCTGCCACACACAGGAGAGGTTGGCCAGGGAAACAACCTCACAGTTGTGAGCTCACACCAGCCACTGGACACACAAGACTCTCTGTGTTTATTGTGTGACATCAAACTAACTACCTCAATAAAATAGCCCCAAAGAGAGATTGGCGATCAAGAAAAGGCATTCAGGGAATGGGAGAGATTAAAATCAGAGTTCTAACTGCATCAAAAAAAAATGTTAGATGATATCATCCATCCAACAACAATCGCACCACAGAAAAGCATCGATCAGTGCAGGGGTGAGTGAGAAGGTGGAAACTGTGGCAAAATCAAAGAGTTAATTGAAAATGAAATGAATTCTAGAATGAGAAAGAATTAACATAATTATTCTGGGATTTAAGTCTGGTGCGATGTCTCAGACTGCAGAATAAAAAGACAGACTAGTTTAAATAGATGTGCAGCTTAGGAGGCACGGAAGTTCCAACGAGTATAACCACATCCAATTAATAGACATTGGGTTATGAGAAAGAGAAATGATTAGAGAAAGAAAGACATTAAAGGAAGAAAGGATTTCTGAAAATAAGATAGGCAGAAGAAATAAAAAAGTAAGTCGGGAGAAAGGAAAAATGTCAAGAATTCTTTATCTGGGAAACTTCAAAATATTTTTTTAACAAGTAAACAAAAACTGAGGTTTTTGTTAACAGAAGATCTACCACACAGAAATACATTAAATGGCATCTTTGAGGTTGAAATGAAGACACTGGAGAGTAGCTCCAATTCATATGAAGATATCAGAATCAGCCTGTCAGCTGTTGGGGGTAGGGCTTTTGCAGTCACAGTGGTAAAGTCCAGGGCTATAAGCCACTGGGTGGCTATTCAAGTGTCATTCAAGATACTTGATCCTAACACACAGCCTGTTACCATTCAGGGTTGGCAGTTGGGAAGCATGGACCAGCAGTGCAGAGCAGCAGTGTGGGTCACCAGTGTAGACCTGCAGTGTGGACCAGCAGTATGGACCAGCAGTGCAGAGCAGCAGTGTGGGCCAGAAGTGTGAACCAGCAGTGTGAACCAGCAGTGTGAACCAGCAGTGTGGACCAGCAGCGCAGAGAAGCAGTGTGGACCAGCAGCGCAGAGAAGCAGTGTGGACCAGCAGCGCAGAGAAGCAGTGTGGACCAGCAGTGCAGAGCAGCAGAGTGGACCAGCAGTGCAGAACAGCAGTGTGAATCAGCAGTGCAGAGTAGCACTGTTGGCCATCAGTGTGGACCAGTGGTGCGGACCAGCAATGAGGACCAGCAGTGTGGACCAGCAGTGTGGACCAGCAGTGTGAACAAGCAGTGTGAACCAGCAGTGCAAAGCAGCAGTGTGAACAAGCAGTGTAGACCAGCAGTGAGGACCAGCAGTGTGGACCAGCAGTGCAGAGCAGCAGTATGGACCAGAAGTGTGGACAAGCAGTATGGACCAGCAGTGTAGATCAGCAGTGCAGACTAGCAGTGTGGACCAGCAGTAGTGTTATAAAAAGTGACAAGAGCCACACCAAAGAATCCCTACACACACACACACACACACACACCTACCAAAGAAGCAAGGACCCAAGTGCCCATGTTTAGGGCCCGGGAGGTCAAAGTCAGTGACATCCTGAAGAGATGGATGCTCAGAGGTAGAAAATGTATCTGCAGTGATTTATCTGCGGCCCAGCAGATGATGATGCAACAAAGAGTTAAATTCATGAAAACACATTTGTTCATGATCGTGATCTGATCCTTACAAGCCTGTTCTCTACCATCTTCAAATTCAAATATTAAAAATGATCCTCAATAGAAATAACTATGTGAGTAAATGCAAAAGTCATATAAACTCAATTTTTTGTACTTTTTTCTTCTAGCTTATTTTTAAATGACTATAAAATCAGTCATCATAAATCTGTACTGATGGGTAAGTAATGTATAAAGATGTGGTTTGTGGTGACTACAGCAAAAGGGAAAGACAGCAGCATGAATACAATGGCAAGGTCTTGTCTACTATTGAAATTAACTTAGCATTAACTGGATCTAGACTGTCCTAAAATAAGATACGAATTTTAACTCCTGTGATGCAACAAAGAGGGGGAGGGGAAAGGGTGGATAGGGTCAGGTATGGGGAGGGCAGGAGAGAAGCTCAAAGGGCCAGAAGAATGAATGAAAATAAGCAGCCTCAAGGGGTGGGAGGTGGGAGGACCCTCTGGAAAGTACTAGAGACTCGAAAGGAGAGAAAAACTCTCAGGGCTCTCTGGAGGTCACTTAAGGAAAATGCCCAACATTAGAGAGAAGGAACTAAAAGACTCTACCTCCAGTAGATAGACAGGTCTTCAAGTGGAGGGATTTCTGACCCAGAAATTTTCCTGTCTAAAATGGAGAATAGACTGAGGGATCCCAACTTGGGGTCCATGGGAGTGGGGCACTAAGGCCTGATACTATTACTGATGCTATGATGTTCTTACAGACAGGAGCCAGGCATGGTTGTCCTCTGACCAGCAGCCGACTGAGACAGATGCAGGTACTTACACCCAACCACTGAACTGAAGTTGGAACCCCTAGGTTGAATTAGGAGAAGGATTGAAGAAGCTGAAGGGTAGGGCAACCCCATAGGAAGACCAGCAGTCTCAACTAACCCAGACCCCAGGGAGCTCCCAGAGACTGAGCCACCAACCAGGAGCATACATGGGCCAGGCTGAGGCTCCTACTACATATATAGCAGAGGTTCTGCCTGGTCTGGCCTCAGTGGAGACGATGTGCTTAATCTTTAGGAGATTTAAGGCCCCAGGGAAGGGGGCAGGCCTAGTAGTGAGGGGAGCATTCTCTTGGAGGCAGGGGGGAAAAGAAATGGGATGAGGAACTGTGAAAAGGGGGAACCAAAGGGAGGGAATAATGACTAGAACGTAAATAAATAATGTAATTAAAAAATAAAAAAGATGCCAGGCGTGGTGGCGCACGCCTTTAATCCCATCACTCGGGAGGCAGAGGCAGGCGGATTTCTGAGTTCGAGGCCAGCCTGGTCTACAGAGTGAGTTCCAGGACAGCCAGGGCTACACAGAGAAACCCTGTCTCAAAAAACAAAAAAACAAAAAAACAAAACAAAAAAAAAACCAAACAAACAAACAAAAAAAGATGATTAAAAATATATAGTGGGTGTTAGAAATCCAAACGTGGGTCCTTCTGTTTGAGGGCATCACCCATTGAACCATCAGCCAAAAAGTTCATGATAGCTAAAAAGGTGAAGCATTCATTCCGTGTGCCTATCGACCAACAAACACAAGGTGTGGTGTCTCTACGGTGTGGAGTATTATTTACCCATGAAAGGAAAGGACTTGCTGAGACATGCTGCAGTGTGGAGGAGTCAGTGTGCCTTAAAGGAGGAAGTCAGATACAAGAGACCACACTCACTGCTGCTCCATCAAGATTGTGTTCAGAAGTATGGGGAAAGAAGGTGATCTCGATCTGCCATCAGTGGGTAAGGAGGGGCACGTGTACAGAAAGTATCAAATGAGATGGCGTTTCTTATTTTAGTGATGAAAATGCTCTAGAACATACAAGTGTACCAAAATTGCTGGACTGTGCATTCACAGTGGGGAATTTTATGGTATACAATTTAAATTTCAATTTTAAAGAGTGGCCTAAGTGTTTCAACCATGATACATTTTGAGAAAATTTTTGAGTGTCTTTTGATACAGTTTACATGGTAAATTTGAGATGGGTTGGAGAAAATATGTGTGAAAAATTAAGATGTTGAAAGTAGAACTTAATAGAAAATAAACCATAGTTAGGAACTACGAGAGAAGAGATTGATGAAGTTTAGTGCATTAGAGAATAAAACATCTGCATACTAGTATCATAACTGAAATATGCAGAAAAGTGGTGTATCAAAGGAAAATATCTGTACCACATGACAATGGTTTAGTGTTCAGAATGTATAAGAGTATACTTTCCAAAATGGTAAATCAATAGAAAAACTGGATAAAAGATAGGAAACACCTTAGAATTCACCTGCGAAGAAATAACTTTGCATAAGCATAGCCAAGATCGAAAGTGAACAGTGCCGAGTGGCTCAGTGTCCCCGAGTATATTTCAGTATTGGGGAGGCATTTTCTAAGCTGTACTGAAATGACACTCACGAGGACCAGCAGGTGCAAAGAGAAGCTGATACAATCTTTTAGAAGAAAAAGAAATTGGCAGGATATTCCAAAATCTGCATATTGAAGCTGAGGAATTTCAAGTCTAAATAAAACCCCAGGCGGGGAGGCAGACGGAAAATGCACAGAGCGGCTGAAGAAGGGTGCGCTGTCACCAGTTCATTTTAGCCAAGCACTGGAACCCTCAAATGTCCATCTGCAGACAAATGCTTGGCTCATCCCTGTGTATTTAAGACATTATGCAGCCTCCAGCCCCTGTTCTTGCATAACAAGAGAGTGAGGTGATTTCCAGGAAGAAAGTAACTTTCAAAATATTATTTATAAGGACCGGAGTGAGAACTCAACAGCTGCTGCCAAACATGAGTTAGATTCCCCGGAACCCATAACCATAATGTGGGAGAAAACTAACTTCTACAAGTTGTTTTCTGACATCCAGATATATTCTCTCTTTCTCTCCCCCTCCCCTCCCCTCCTTCTCCCCATCCCCCCTCTCTCTCTCACACACACAGGTGTCAAAAATGTTGAGGATGAGATGTACAATATGATCTGATTGATAGGAAGCAAAACTGAAGAGAAATACATGTAACATATTCAAGATGTCAACTGCAGCTACCTCTGGTAAGGAAGCCAACCGAGGAAGGGATGAAACATATTTCTGGCTTTAAATTTACATATCACTTTACTGTTTGAAGTTTTATAAGAACTAAAATGATCAAGATTTATGGAAAATATAATTTTAAGGTATCCCTTTTGTAACTACGCTATGTCATAAAGCTACTTTCAAGTTTTTATTTACTCCATGAAAAACAGGAAAATTCTTACCTTCCAAGTTTTCAATTCTTTCAATGTTGTTCAATGCTAAGTTCAAATATTCAAGTTTCTTCAGTTTGCTAACATTTTCTGAAATACAAATAATATAATTCATTGGCCTTCAATATTATTATTTTATAACTTGTCATGAAAAGGATACCGAGAGGCAAGGATTACGTGTGGCTAGTGGCTTTTCTGATCTTTATGGTCTTAGTTGTGCTTTCCACTGCTGTGATAAATCACCTTGATGAAAATCAACTTGGGGAGGAAAGGGTTTGTTCCTTCTTACACTGTCTGATAACAATCCAGCACTGAAGAAAATCAGGGCAGAGGGAACTCTCAAGGCATGAAACTGTGAGCGGGAGCTGAGGAGGCATAGAGGGAGAGCTGCTTATCGTGCTGTTCCACATGGCTTGTTAGCTTGATATCTTACACCATCCAGGACTCCCAGCCCAGGGCAGGTGCCACACACAGTGATCTAGGCTTTCTCATATATCAATCATCAACTAAGAAAATGCACCACCATTTTTCCCACAGGCCAACCTGGTGGGGAAATTTTCTCAGTTGAGGTTCCCCTTCCCAAATGTCTCTAACGTGTGTCAAGTTGACAGAAAACTAGACAGAACATCTATACGACAGACACGAGGTCGCCTGCAAAGCCTTCCTCTCTTCCTCCCTTCTTCAGAGTACTAATGTTTACACATGTCCCTATCCATCTCGAATGCCACTGACCTATGTTTAGGCAAGCTGGCCAGTGTACAGTACTCAGTAACTTCTGCTCAGTACTTAGGCTTAAGTCAACCAGCCTGCATCATTCCCTGGCAGCTATGTGCTAAAGAAAAGGACACACACAAGTGTTCAAAGTCAGTTAGGCAAAACCTCCATGCTCCCTGCTTTGGGACTGTATATATCTTTACTACAAGAGGATAACAAGGATATAACTGCTATGCCCTTTAGTTATTCTGCTTGGTCATAAAGGAATCAGCTGCAAATAAAGTTTCCTCTGTAATGATGGAACAGAGAAAAGGGACCCACTGCCCCTGGAGTCCTCTTTATCTCCTCCTATAGTTGGACAGCCATGAGAAGTGAGCTTTCCTTAACTTAAAGCTAAAATGAATCTGCCATGAGATTATGTATCTTTTAAAAATAAATCTGAAAGGCCATTCAGACAAAACAAGTATAAGCTAGACAAAGAATTGCTGTTGAATGAACTGCTGTTTCTAAAATAGTTGATAATTAGACTCAGCTAACTATTTGGTATTTGCCATATATTCTAGGTATGTCACCTATATTACATTTTAAAAGCCATTTAATTACGTTTATTTGTTGTGTGGAAATGTATGGGTATGGATGAATGTGTCAAAGGATGTGTGTGGGCATCAGAAGACAGCTTATGGGAGTCGGATCTCTCCTTCCACTATGTAGATCCTGAAAGTTGAACCCAGGTCATCAGGCTTGGAGGCAAGCATCTTACCCCTTGAGCTATCTCAGGCTCTGTGTGTGTGTGTGTGTGTGTGTGTGTGTGTGTGTGTGTGTGTGTATTCATATGCCAAGAGAGAGAGAGAGTTAATGCATGTGTCTGAGATTAAATGGTAGAGCCAAAGAATTTGATTCCAGAGCTACGCACTGAATCATTACACTTTCTCTTAACAGAAGAATTATTTGAGGCAAAAAAAGAAAGATGACATCCCTGCCCCACCTAATCAATGCTGCTCTCCCAGGTCCTCTGAAGCATTATGACTAGCAGGTATGACTTACTATCATTGCAGAAAGCACTACTCAGAGTTCATATAAAATTATATAGATAGCCTTGGATATATGAGAACAATACTTAGTTCTCAGTGCTTCGAGTCCACTCATTTTTAAAATGAGAATCTGAGGAAGAATTAAGCTTCTCTTAGTGATTAAGTTACTCAAGTGGTGCTAGTGTCCACCAAAGGGTCTCTAAGGATAGCTGAGTATCAGTCATCAACACACTTGGAGCTTTCTGTGTGCCAGTGATCAGGAAAGGCAGAGTGTCTCATCCACATCCTAAACAAAAATAGTCATTCCTCTTTGAATTGCCACCCCACAGTGGGATACCTGGCTTGCAAAGAACTCCTTTTTCAACTTCTGTTATTTGCATGGCCCTCAAAGGCTGGAGTCACACAGTGGAAATCAGTGCAAGAGTTGTATAAGAGGAATTTCCTCGGTTAAATCCCCAAGAGACAGGGATCAAAATGGCCAGAAGATGGGCAAAGATTCTATAAGTGCCCCCTCTAGCAGCCTGTAAGAAAGTTTGAGAGCTCAAGCCCAAACCACGGTGGCAGCCCATGTCCCCAAATGCCACAAGAGGACCCACAGACTTCTAGTTGACCAAATAGCTATTCAGGTAAAAGAGGCTGTGCATCAATGTCCACCCCACCCCCATCTTTAAAATGCCCACAGGAGAGATGTTGGGAGAGCAGATCACTGGTGGCTACCCACACTCAGGCTCTACACTCTGGTAGGTTCCCAGATGGTCCTTAGCTCACACTTGCTTCATTGCCGAGCAGAACCTTCCTCCCCCAGCCCATCTGTCCCACTGAGTGAGCCAGGGAGCTCTAGGAAAGGCAGTTGCTTTGCAAACTTCTACCTCAATGGTAGGACAGCATGTGTGGATCCTAGAGAAGTACTTTCACTTGCAAAACACATGCCTAAATGCCCATGGGTGGGGCAGCATTGAAAAATCCCATTATTAGAATTTAAAAGAGTGTTTAATTTAAGAATACTTCGGAAGCCAAAATTTAAGCTTTCTCACAGCCCTGAAAAGGCCTGAAATACTATGCTGCTAATTAGTAATTGTGATGGACCCAGCTGTGGAGATTAAAATTTTGGGAACTCTTTTGAGATCTGTACAATTAGCACCATTCTGCAAAGTGCCCATGAATAAAAGCTGGTGGATTTATCTAACCGCCTTTTTAATTGAACAGTGTGCCAGAGTTTCCAGTTCCTGGTAAAGCAAAAGACACCAAGAATATTTATCTGAAGGAATACATAGTTTTACTAAATCTTCCCAAAATGATGCAAATCTGGGCTTTTTATAATCTTCTTGCAAATTTTCAATTATCCACAGCATGCTACCAGGCTTTCTTGGCCTTGGTAATGTTAGCATTTTGAGCTGGATAATTCTTGTCCTGAAGTAGTATTCCTGGTTTCTGCTGGGGTAGGACCAGTAACACACATTTCCAACACACACACACACACACACACACACACACACACACACAACTATCATAACCAAAATATCTCCAGCCATGGCTAAGTGCCTTCTGTTGAGAACCTCTGCACATCCCTGAAATGAGTGCCTCAACACTGACTCCTGGACTCTAGAGGTGGCACTCTCTCTATCTCAACTCATTTCATCCAGGCCTCCAGTACTATTTACTTTTCCCCTCTGCCTCTGGCTTCAGTTAGCTAACCAGGTCAGCCTGGGCTAAGTAATGGCATACATACCTTGGCAGCTTTCATTACTGAACACTTAACTCATTGTAAGCACAATAATCCTCACACCATCTTATGCCATACTGCACCCCTCGCTACAATAAGTGCTGTCAGCACTGTTTTATAAATAAGCCAACTCAGTCTTTGTCAGCTGAACTGACTTGCTTATTTTCACACAGATCACAAATAAGGGGCAGAGGAAGGGTTCACAGACAAGTCTACATGATGCCAGAGCCCATTTGTGATTTTAACACTCAGGCAGAGTTGCTTTAAGAAGAAGTGACTCACTGTTTGTTCCCTTATGGTTGCATAACCCCCATTAAATGACTCTATACATAACCCATCGTATGCCTCTTGACTCATTATTAGGACAAGGAGGAATGCAGGGGACAGGAAAAGATCAATTTATCCAATGGGTAAATTGGGAGAAGAAACTGGGCATGCAGTCTCTCCTTGCTTCCTTGCTCCTTCCTTCCTTCCTTCCTTCCTTCCTTCCTTCCTTCCTTCCTTCCTTCCTTCCTTCCTTCCTTCTTTCCTTCTTTCCTTCCTTCCTTCTGTCCTTCCTTCTTTCCTTCTTTCCTTTCTTCCTTCCCTTTTTCTAGGATGTCCCTGCCAGAGAACATATGATCTAGCTTCCTCCTGCCATAAAACTTGAACCTACTTGGACAGGGGAAACCTGTGGCTGCTCAGCTTGTCCAGTAATTAAAGATTTACCTGAGGGTTGTATTAGCAAGTCTATCTACTTAATAGTGTATGTTACATTCTGCTAAAACTTTATTGGTGTAATGGATTGAATAAGAATGGCCCCCATTTGCTCACATTTGAATGGTTGGCCCCCAGTTGGTGGACCTGTTTGGGAAGAGTAGAAGGATAAAGAGGTGTGGCCTTGGTAGAGGCGTGGCCTTCTTGGAGGAGGTGTGGCCTTGTCAGAGGAGTGTGTCATTGGGAGTGGACGTCGAGATTTCAAAAGTCCATGCCTACCTATGGTGCTGGCCACATATGTGGCAGAGGATGACCTTGTTGGTCATCAGTGAGGAGAGGCTCCAGTGTAGGGAAATGCCAGGCGGGAGGACAGGAGTGGGTGGATGGGGGAGCACGCTCATATAGGCAGGGGGAGAGAGGATGGGATAGGGGGTTTCCAAAGGGGAGACCTGGAAAGGGGAAAACATTTGAAATGTAAATAAAGAAAATATCCACCACCACCAACCCCAGAAAAGTCCATGCCTTTGCCAGTGTGTCTCTTTCAGCCTTGTAGTTATTGTCTCAACATGTAAGCTCTTACCTACTGCACCATGCCTACCTGTCGCTATGACTTGGCTGTGATGGTAATGAACCCTTTGAAATTATAAACCAGCTCTCAATGAACTCTTCCTTCTATAAGTTGCCCTGGTCAAGGTGTCTCTTCACAGTAATAGAAAAGGAACTAAGAGCATCAGAGACAATACTAACAGTTTGATCTTTTTGCCCCATGACTTCTGTACTCACCCGTCAATCCCAAACTAAAACCACCTTAATGCACCAAACCGATCACAATCCCTGGTACTCAGCACTGTGGCATAGCTGGTTAACATAGTCTGTGGTGATCTGACAGACATTTAAAAATACATACTTCTGAGAGCAGATTTATCTTCATAGAAAAACTGAGCAGAATGTACAGCTCTTAAATACCCAATTATTTCCCTGTACAACCCCAACTGCTGGTCCCCTATGCATAAATATCTTATCCCAAGGTGATAGATTCATCAAAACAGATAAGCCTACTTTGACATATCATCACTCGCACACTTATTCTTGGTCAGTGTGTCTTGGCTTTCTTAAGGCTGGGATCCTTTCATAGAGTTCCTCATGTTGTGACCCCCAACCATAAAATTATTTTTGTTGCTACTTCATAACAGTCATTTTGCTACTCTTATGAATCACAATGTTGATATTTTTGGAGATGAGAGGTTGACCAAAGGGGTCACAAATCACAGGTTGGGATCTGCTACTCTTGGTATTCTATACATTCTGTGTACCTTGTCAAACCAACATGTATCCACATTATCCTACATGCTCTGACTATTTGTTGTTCATTACTAGTAGCTCCTGGAGAGCACTGATATTTTGTGGTTTTTATACTTCTGCCTTTTCCTGAATAAAAGGTAGACTCACGTAGGCTTAGCTTTTGAATATTGGTTGCTCTTGGTTATGTACGCTGAGGATTCTTTTCTGAGTTTTCATGCCTCAGTAGCCATTTCTTTTAAGCTGTGAGTAACACTCCATTTCATGTATATAGCATAGTTGTCTGATGGGTATCTTGGTTGCTTACAAGTTTGGGCATCTGTAACTTTTTAATTCCCCCCCCTAAAGTATTGGTATATATATATGATAAGGATTTTAAATCCCAACAGGATCTTTCCAGTTTCGCAGAGAGATATATAGCTATGGAAAATGCATGACTCATATCCTCCCACTTTGAAAACTGGTAGATTATGGGCACCTCACACTTAACTCTGCTTCCAATTCCATAACAGCATCCCTCTGGATGCCAGGGACAACTACACACAGGAAGGAGGCCTGGGGAATATTCTGCAAACAGCTACTGAGTGGTGGTGGTGTCTTTTTCCCATAACCTTCTTATTCAGTTGTTTTTAAAAGTTCTCCTCCTCAAATCTTACAAAAAAAAGTCATGACAAAAAAAAAAACCAAACCAAAACAAAACAAAACAAAAAACAAATGAGACTTACCAATTTTTCCAATGAGGTTATTTTGAAGATAGAGAATTTTTAAGTCCCGGCACCATTTGTCAATATGTTCTAGCCTTTCTATTTCTTGCTGATGCAAGGAGAGTTCCTCCAGGGAAAAAATTACACAGTCGTTGTGCTCAGCATTCCGTCTAATAAGATCTTCTGTGACTGAAAGAAATTTTGCAGCATATTATATTCCCATTCTCATTGTTCTGTGTCGGGTTATTTTGTTATTAACATGCTGGAGTTTCTTTGCAACCAAGCGTCAATTCTTCAGGCCCAAGCAGTTCTCAGACAGAGCGAGTTCAGGCAAATCCTGCTTGCTGCCCACCTCATGGGGTCTGCGCATGTGAGGCAAAGGAAAGAGACACAATAAAGCCTTCGGTCTGATTTGTCTTTGCATGTTTAATATCTGTGTTTGTTTTGCTGCATAGATGGAGGAGGAATTGACAGTTGACAGCTGTAAGGACATGAATATAGGTTCTCCTGGTGGCCCCAGACCAAACTGGATAAGATCTACTAACGGACCTAAGTCAGAGAGAGCAGCTAGATCACAATCTCACTGATAAAGGTCAAAGAAAGGCCAATCATCACTTAACCAATAATTGTTCATTTAGAACTTCAGAGAAAAAAAAAAAGAACAACCAAGATCCCGGATAACTGCTTATAAGAAGAGCAAAAATGAGGAGTTCCCATTCTCTAGCAAAAATGTTACATAGCACTGACTACTGCCAAGACCCAGGTCAGGGGACTATAATGCTGATAGTGCCAAGAGGCTGAAAACAATACTGTGGTCCACTGTTAGGGCCAGGAATGAAATCACGAATTATATTTATAAGGTGGGCTGGAAGCAAAAATGCAGCAATGATGGAGACATTCTGCATTTGCCAGTGTGAGCAAAAATGCCTTTGATTTGAACCTACCTCTTATTTTAATAAAATGTGTTAAATGATTCCTGTCAATCCCGGTATGTAATAAAGACTTGCATACTCTCATCTACCAGGTGACAGGCACTAGTCTAAATGGTTTAAATGGTTTAAAGTAATGATAAGTAGAGGTATTGTTTACCCTAATCTGGAAAGGAACCAAAGCCTAGAGTTTCCCTAACTATTCAGGTCTTGTCTGTGAACGCTAAAGCCAGTTTTGACACCAACTGCTCAGTGGCAGACCATGTTAAAATGTACTTGAACAAGTAGGAGCCCCTGGACATTCAACGGGCACCTAATTATGTGGCCTTGTCCAGCTAAGATAAGGTTGCCATGGCACTATCAGCTGGCATGTCTCCATGCCATATTCTGAAAGACAGATAATTTTTTGTCTTTTTAAAAGATAAAAACAGATCTTGGGTGCTATCTCGGTAGAGGGTCCCAAGGTCCCCTGAGGACTCTCCAGCTGCAGGCACCCTAGCACACCCAGGATCTTGAGCTCACTAGTGAGTGGAACACAACATTTGTTCCAAAAAACGCAGAGGGTCTTGTGCTAGCAGGAACAGGGACAAAGGACACCTGCCCGACCAGTGGCTGGGGTTCATTCTGGTAGGTGCCACCCCCGTGTCATCTTGGGCATGATCTCAGCAGGGGGTCCCAAGGTTCCCAGAGGACTCTTCAGCTGCAGACACCCTAGCACACCCAGGATCTTGAGATCACTGATGAGTGGAATGCAACATCTGTTCCAAAAAACCCAGAGGGTCTTGTGCTAGCAGAAACAGGGTCAAAGGACAAAGGCAGGCCCTAGCACACCCAGAATCTTGGGAACACTGAGACCAGTCTATGCAGGAGAGCATGTGGGAGGCAGAAGCAACAGAGCTTCTTGGACAGGGTCCCATTGGGCCTTCATCCTCAGCCAGGAGACAGAGCTGAGATCCAGACCCCTGGGCACCTTCCCTGCCAGAGGAGAGTCAGCCTCCAGGGAGGGCTCTGATCCCAGGACTCAGGAGATGGATCTGAGCTCCAGATTTCTGTGCACCATCCCTGCAAGAGGAGAACTTGCCTGCAGAGAGTGTTCTAACAACTGGGACACAGGAGAGTTGGTCTCCTAGGAGTGCTGACAGAGGCTAAAGAATCACAGGAGGAACAAGCTCCAGCCAGAGACAGCTAGAACATCTAACACCAGAGATTGCCAGATGGCGAAAGGAAAAACCAAAGAATCTTACTAACAGAAACCAAGACCACTGGGCATCATCAGGACCCAGTATACCCACCACAGAGAGTCCTGGATACCCCAACACACCAGAAAAGCAAGATTCGGATTTAAAATCATATCTCATGATTGAGGTAGAGGATTTTAAGAAGGGCATTAATAACTCAAAGAAATACAGAAGAACACTGCTAAACAGGTAGAAATCCTTAAAGAGGAAACACAAAAATCCCTCAAGGAATTACAGGAAAACACTGTTAAGCAGGTAGAAGACCTTAAAGAGGAAATACAAAAATCCCTTAAAGAATTACAGGAAAACACAATCAAACAGGTGACAGAATTGAAGAAAACCATCCAAGACCTAAAAATGGAAGTAGAAA
>NC_034606.1:31929951-31931211 GCF_900095145.1 Mus pahari
CATATACCCAGAGGATGTTCCAACTTGTAATAAGGACACATGCTCCACTATGTTCATAGCCTTATTTATAATAGCCAGAATCTGGAAAGAACCCAGACGTACCTCAACAGAGGAATGGATACAGAAAATGTGGTACATTTACACAATGGAGTACTACTCAGCAATTAAATACAATGAATTCATGAAATTCTTAGGCAAATGGATAGATCTGGAGGATATCATCCTGAGTGAAGTTACCCAGTCCCAAAAGCACACACATGATATATTCTCACTGATAGCGGATATTAGCCCAGAAACTTAGAATATTCAAGATACAATTCGCAAAACACATAAAACTCAAGAAGAAGGAAGACCAAAGTGTGGATAGTTCGCTCCTTCTTAGAATGGGGAACAAAATACCCATGGAAGGAGTTACAGAGACAAAGTTCGGAGCTGAGACGGAAGGAAAGACCATCCAGAGACAGTCCCACCCAGGGATCCATCCCATATATAACCACCAAACCCAGACACTATTCCAGATGCCAGAAAGATTTTGCTGACAGGACACTGACATAGCTCTCTCTTGTGAGGCTATGCCAATGCCTGGGAAATACAGAAGTGGATGCTCACAGTCATCTATTGGATGGAACACAGGGCCCCAATGAAGGAGCTAGAGAAAGTACCCAAGGAGTTGAAGGGGTCTGCAACTCTACTGAAGGAACACCAATATGAACTAACCACTACCCCCCCTGAGTTGAGCCTCTAGCTTCATATGTAGCAGAGGATGGTCTAGTCGGCCATCAATGGGAGGAGTGGTCCTTTGTCTTGAGAAGATCATATGCAGGGGAATGCCAGGGTGAGGAAGTGGGCATGGGTGGGTTGGGGAGCAGGGCAGGGGGAGGGTATAGGGGACTTTGGGGATAGCATTTGAAATATAAATCAAGACAACATCTAATAAAAATGCCTTTAAAAAAAAGATTAAAACAATGTATGGACTCAACTTCTTGTTTGCAGTATGCTGAACTCTCTGCACCTCCCAGTGGGCGGGGGCAGAGTGGCCTGAGAGGACACTTCTTTAGCAGAACACGGGGAATGCAGGTAGAGAGGTAACAGCAGCACTATGCATGATGAACGCTCCTGCTGCTCTAAGGGCCACAGAGGTAGCTGCAAACCCAGTCCTGGGGGAGACAGGCCAGAAGGATTGCGAAGGAGCCTGACAAGCTCTGGCTTGCTGGGAGCCCTTTGCTGTGCCTGGAATGTCTCTGCTCTGGCTTGCTGGGA
>NC_034606.1:31931356-31938391 GCF_900095145.1 Mus pahari
CTGTGCCTGGAATGTCTCTGCTCTGGCTTGCTGGGAACCCTTTGCTGTGCCTGGAATGTCTCTGCTCTGGCTTGCTGGGAGCCCTTTGCTGTGCCGGGAATGTCTCTGCTCTGGCTTGCTGGGAGCCCTTTGCTGTGCCTGGAATGTCTCTGCTCACTTATAAGCCAGCTTCCACAAACTATTTAAGAAAAGAACCAGAAAAATACACAACAGTGACAAAAATTTTTTTCTAGTAACCAAGCATTAAGAAGGGATATTAAAATCACCCTCCCGCCAGCTATAAACACACACACACACACACACACACACACACACACACACACACACACCCCAAGTTGGGTTATTTTGTTTGTTTCTGTGTATCTTGTTTTTGTTTTTGTCTTTCCTGGTAGGGTTAAACCTGGGGCATCTGCCACTAGGCATGTGACTGATGGAACTACACATTTAATTAGCCATTCAGTAGCTGAAAACAACTGACAATACCTAAGTAGTGATGGTCAACCTGAGAATGTAACAAATCAGCTGTATAAACTAAAATCATCACCTCTATCTGTAATCTACAAAAATTCTCTTAGAACGCATGCAACTTATGTTCCAGCTTGAGAGGCATAACCAATATTACCAGAGCTATTTTAAGGTGATGTAGGTATTATTCCCCTTGACAGACTAGACTCTCACGTGCCTAATGGTTGTATCTGTGACCTAGAAACACACGGTGATGGGTGTGGGGAATGGGTTCACTATTAGGCCTAGAGCCCATGAACCAAGAAAATGTCCACATCCAGAAGTTATGCCATTTCTTTAGACCATGCCTCGAGAGGGAACAATAACATTTGCTGCCCAAGGAGCCCCATATCTGTTCCACACTAGCCACTTCCTGGGATCATTTACAAAACAGACTATGCCACAGGGTTTGTGGCTCTGACATCCACAGTTTTCAAGGAGCACCTGTTTGCTAGATACAGGAATGACTTGGATGGATAAGCTAGAGTGAGCATAGCTCAGAAGAAGAATCAGGGATGTAGACAGGGAAGAAAGAGAAGTGAGACGTGAACCAGAGGACCAGCTTTCTCTCTGAGGTTCTACACTCCAGCAAAGACTCCCATGGAGTCTGAAGAGTTCTATTCCATGTACCCTTTTGGGTTGTATGAAAGTATACTTCTCGGGGGGGGGGGACTTGTACTTTATTTAGTGGTTTGATGTATAGCTTGGTGAGCCATCACTTATCTTGTCCCCACATTCAGGTTGAGGCTTAGCTTGATGTATACATGAATACATAACCCAACTAGATGGAACACTTATAGTTGCTACCCATGGTCAAGTCAAACGTGTGCATGAGAATCCTGGCAGTCTCTTAAGTATCACTTGATCCGTGAGCACCTACCTCCATAGCCCACTCAGGTAACCTGGCTGCTAACAGCATCACTGCCTCCTCCAGCTCTGCTGCCTCAAACTCTCCTCCACGTTTTCAGGCCTGGAGACTGAGAGGATGGACTACTGGCACCAAAAAATTCTTCTCTGGCTGCGTCTCCCACAATATCATCGTGATATTATATGAGTAAAACAGGTTGCCAGCATATGATTGTCCAAATTTCCCTTTTAGCATTGTGGGTAGACATTAGGAAGGAATTACGTTTATTCTTATTTCCTATGCGCAAGAGTTAACATGGTAAGAATTGCTATGAGTTTAAATGGGCAGGATGAGCGGAACTCTTTTAGCATGGAAGCCAATCTCACACATATGAGAATCTCCACGGTTATGATCAGAACAATAATGTTTCTTCTGAGAAGCAACTACTGTATACAATTAGGAGAATTTTTTAAAGTGTAGAATTACAAACGGAGGTAGTACCATGGTTCTATGAAAATTCTTAGTAGCCATTTTCTAAACTTTTTTAAAAAATTAACATTTTTAATGTTTTCATTGAGAATTTCATACATTTTATAATGTATTTTTTTTTTATCATATCCATCCATCACTACCTCGAAGTCTTCCCAGGACCCCCCACTCTATCTCCCGTGATATTTGATGGCCACTTATTTTGTTGTTAATGAACACCCTACATCATCCAATTAGCACCACACACGTGGTGTGTGTGTGTATGGGGGGGAGGGTGGGAGCATCCAAGGCTCTGGACACATCACAGTAGAGGAGACAGACAGACTGTAGGAGCTGTAGTTAGTAGATGGGAGGGAAAGCTGTAAAATGTTGACTTCTGGACATGTTAGGTTGTTGTGCTCATCAACTTAGAGCAACTGTGACCTCCTGCACCAGACCAAGCCGGTCAAAACACTCGAGCAGGTTTATAAATGTGCCAACTGCTACATGGCATACTGTTTTACAGCTCTCCAGAAACTGTTACCTAAGACTGTCTTACCAGTCATGGCAAATATCAGTGTGAAACCCGGATTCAGCCCCTGAGAAGAGATGCCGAGAGCTTCTACATGGTGCACAGTGAAGATACTGTTTTGCACTTTTAAATGGGAAGGAATTTTGCAATTTTACACTCCACCTAGATTTTTTTCCATATGTAAATGGTTTGATATTGATGAGAAAGGGTACAAAATTTAAAAAGTGAAGAGTACTTAATGGAGAGCCATACATAATAATTTATAAAGACAGAAACATGTTGTACTTAACTTGCAAGTGCCCACAACATACCAGCAGAATTTTTGTTGTTGTTGTTGGTGGTGGTGGTTTTTTGTTGGTCTGTTTATTTGTCTTTGTTTTGAGACAGGGTTTCTCTGTGTAATAGCCCTAGCTGTCCTGGAACTTGCTTTATAGAACAGGCTGGCATTGAACTTATAGAGATCTACCTGCCTCTGCCTACCTGCCTTTCTTCCTCTCTCTTCCTCTCTCTGTTCCTCTCTCTCTCCTTCTCCCCAACCCCTGCCCTCTGCCTCTGCTTCCCGAGTGCTGGAATTAAAGGCATGTGCCACCACACCCGGCCATACCTCCTAGTTTTAGGCATGCATTCTTTATCTCCAAGCAACCTTCAGAAAGTCCTACACCAGAAATACAATACTGTGTTTACATGAGATCATCCTAGGACCTAAAAATTCCTCGGTAGCATTAAAAACATCATCATGCAACACTTTCAAGAGCAATGGTGCTGCAGCATATACTGGATAGGATAGGGACCATGCCACATGAGATGCTGCTTCTGCTTTCTCATTCAGAAAACCACAAGTAACAAAACAGAAACCTCAGATGGAACTTTAAAAAATGTCCTACTGGAAGGAGGTCCTCACTGATACTTGCCCACCTGCAGGAACGAGGGAGCAGTGAAGGATACTGACAGCTCTAACACACTTACCTCATTCAAGCAGGGCACCGAGGAATCCCAACCCGGAACTAATACTGATTAGTCAGACTGGGTGTCTTGAATCTTTAACATGCATCTGCAAAATGACCACTGTGCAGCCACAGTGGATGGTTTAGGGGGTGAAGCACATGATATGGAAACATGAGGATGTGAACTAGAATCCCTAGAATTCAGATGAAATAGCACATGTCTGCAGTCAGTGTTCCTACAGCAAGATGGGGCATGTTGGCAAGAAGAGCTCTGGAAATTCTCGGGTCGGTTGGCTTGACAAACAGCAAAGACACTATGTCTTCAACAAAGTGGAAGATGAGGGAAAAACTCTGAGGCTGATCTCTGCCCTCCTGCACATGCTAGGGTGTACACATACACAAACATATAAATATACACATGAACACATCACACACACACACACACACACACACACACACACACACACACACACACAAAACCCGAGTGGGGGTACAGTGTGAAGCAGAATAAAGTTTCTGAGCTATGAAAGTATGTCCCAACATGTTTACTTACGCAAAGGTTTTCAAGGTACTCAGTAAAACTTGACAAAATTCCCAATCCAAAACAATTTGGCATTCGTTCTTTTAGGATTTGTTTGCTTGCCTGACTTAGGGTCTCATTGCAGCTGACATTCATGACATAGCCTCCATCTCATTACAAAACTCCCACAAGCCTCAGCTTCCCAAAGTCCAGGATTCTGAACATGAACCATCACATCCTGGCCGTTTCTTTATGTTTTCTATCATATTTTGAAAACAGTGCTGTCCTTCTTGCTGGACTAGACAAAAAAAATCAACCAGTATGTTCACAGCAGACTTCACAGATTTTTCAAACATCTTGAAAAATGTTGCAAATATATACAAGTGCATATATGTATATGCATACATATACATGAAATAAAAGATATTTAACAGAAACATGGAATTACAAATAAGTAGTTTATCTTTCATAGTAGCTAAATATTTTCTTATTAGAATTTTCAAGACAACACATGTGCTTTTTCTTACAGACCTAATGGGCATCAGGACACATACTGATCCCTAATGCAGTGATCCCCTTAATGGCTATTGATGTGGCTGTCTTATTTAAAAAGCAAGAGAAACCATAGCAGAACAACTCAGAAAATGTGGTTTGGGCTGCTGAGTCAAAGAAGGGAGGTCAGAAGAGGCTACATGGAGGAGAGATCTGAACCTTGAAGTGTGCGTAGATGTTTTCAAGACAATCAAATTAGTAAAGGACACTCCAGGCCATCTTGGATAATACAATGTGTTGCCCGATTTCCACTTCATCCTCTTCAAAATTAACAGCTTAATTCCATCAGCTGCTGGGAGCTCTGCTGGCCCTCAGTTGTTAACGTTCCTTCGAGGTGCCTCACCCCTGACCCATCTAATATCTGTTCACAAAAGTCCATGACTGGTGGGTAAGGGGCTGTTGAGGCACCATCTTTCATCTCAGTGTGAGAAATTCAGAAAGTCCAACACAAGCCTGGAGGCTCTGGGGTTGACTATCTGAGACTTCTTTTGTCTACCTTGCCCAATCTTGCTTTCTTACCTATCTACCCCAAGAATCCCCCAGAGTAAATCTCTGCATGCTAAGCATGAGAAGTTTGTTTCTTGGGAAGCCCCACCCAGAAGTACTGATAGTCATAGTGGCCCATGAAACCTTATGCTAGCTAAGATAGATGTGGGTTTGAATTCAAGTCTGCTGCCAGAATGGCAACGGGGACGCTGGTCGTGGCATTCAGTGGGACACAGGTGGTGTTGGGCCCACAGGATGCTGTGCATTTGTGAAGCTCGGCCTGGTATGAAGCAGTGGGGGACCGTCAATGGAAGGGAATGCAATAGTGAGTGTGACCTCTCAGTCATGCCATTTAAAGTACAGGTCCATATAGGGGCTCTGACTAAACACAGCTGCCAGGGAAAGGGTAAGAGACCGTAGTGGACTATTAAAGGCTAAGTGTGGAGACCAGGGGAAGGAACTGCAAGTATATTAAAGAGGTTTTTATCTTGAAACAATAGGTCAGGGAAAGCTGAGTGCCAGCACCAGGCTGAAACACAAGAGCAACAGAGTCCAGGATGGGGTCCTGGTTAAGATTCACACTGCCAAACTGCACCTACTAAACTCTAGACTATATATAACATGATATATAACATACATATAAAACATGATATATAATATGATATAATACATGTTATCTATAAAACATCAGAAATAAAAAGAAGCAAATTTGCATTTTGAGCAGAATGGCCTCCTTGGAGACACTGCTAAGACATGTCTGGGAGGAAAATTTATAGCATTGAGTGTCCATGGTCAGAAAGATATAGAGCAGAGACAGGACATCAGCTTCCACTTTAAGGCTTATGGAAAGGATAAATCAAATTCAAAACAAAATAAAGTAATAAAGATTCTAACACAAATTCAAATGACAAAGAAACCAGGGAAAATCAGAAAAAAAATCAAAGCTGGTAAGATAAGAAAATGAAATTTGTAAACTTTATTCTGACATAGCAGAAAAATGGATGGAATAAATTGCCAATTTTTGTAATGGGAGATACTATTACTATATAAACATTAAAGGATACACAGAACATACATATATATATATATATATATAATATTATATCTACTGTGCAAATATTAAAGGATACAGAGAATATTATACATATTATGCACCTCCACTAAAAATTAATAAAGATATGTTAAATTGTTTAATAAGATGAAAACTACCAAGCTCATTAAAAACACAAGGGTAGATTAAGGAGCTGTCAGTCACCTCAAGTAGCTAGATACGGAGTAACAAGCCTTCTAACAAAGAGAATTTAGGCACACACGTTTCCACAGATAAACCATACCAACCATGTAAGGAAAAATAGACTTACCACAAACTCTTCTCGAAAACTGAAGACATGTTAGCAAAGCAGAAAGCTGTTCAAGGTGGAGCAGGGATGTCCAAATTTGCTATTGTTGCTGTGACTAAACACCATGACCAAAACTAACCTGAAGAGGAAAGGGTTTATTTCATCTTATAACTCCCAGCTCATGATCTGTCACTGGGAGAAGTCAAAACAGGAGCTTGACTCGATGAAGGAAGCCTGGAGGAATGATGCTCATAGTCTTGCTCTCTGTGGCCTGCGTGCCTGCTCAGTTTGCTTTCTTGTACAACTCAAGACTCCCTGACAGCTGATGGTATCACCCACAGTGGGCTAGGCCTTCCCACATCAAACATTAATCAAGAAAATACCCTCACAGACTTGCCTATAGAATAGTCTGAGAAACACAGTTCCTCCACTGAGACTGTCTTCTCAGATGACTCTAATTTGCATTAAGTTGACAAAAACTAATTATCACGGAGAGGAGAGTGTGTCTAAGAAGGACCCTAAAATCTCTCCATTCCACCTTAGTTCCTGGGATCAGATATTCCAACTCAGTTCCTGGGTTCTCAGCTCTGTGTCACCTCCCATAAAAATGGATCCATTGATCATAGTTCCCTGACATGGAACATTGTTGAGAGAGAGAGAGAGAGAGAAAGAGAGGAGAGGGGGAGGGGAGGAGAGGAGAGGGAGAGAGGGAAAAGGACAGGAGGAAGGAGAGAGAGGGAAGGAGGGCTGTGTAGATTGTGCACTTGAATTCCCTTCATGGCCTAGAAATAACAGAATTGATTATTGAGGAATTTGAGTAGTTTAATTGCACTTCCTAAAGG
>NC_034606.1:31938406-31960250 GCF_900095145.1 Mus pahari
AGGGAGAGGGAGAGGGAGAGGGGGAGGGGGAGGGAGAGGGAGAGGGAGAGAGATGCATGGAAAACATCTGAACCTGGCATGAAATGTGCGAGCACTTGTGAAAATGTCATTTATCCTGCTGTCTGGACTTTATTTCAGGCCACTCTCTTCCACCAGTCAGTCCTACATGGCTAATTAGATACCTGGTGAAAACTCTCTAGCTTCTCAACAGAACATTTGCAAAGGTGACCTCTTGCAGATGTCCAGGGCAAAAAGAAACCCTACCATCTTACTCTCCTTCATTATTTATGTTTATCATCTTACATTCAGTCAGTCAGTCAACTCTTTCTCCATCGCCCCTTCCTTCCTCCCTCTCTCCCTCCGTCTCACCCTCTTTCCTCCTCCTCTTTTCCTATGAGACTTCCAAGTGCTGTACTGCTGAACTGTGCCCCAGCCCCAATCACAATCTCTTGACTAAAGATATTAATTATGGAGGATGAGGAGATGTCTCCGCTGGTAAAGGATAAAGGCATGAGTCCAGATTACTATCACCCGTGGAGGAGGGTATGTCTGTAATCCTAGCGCTGGAGAGGCAAAGACAGTCAGGCCCATCTTACCCATTGGTCAGACAGTTTACTGAATTTACTGAATAGGAGCTCTATTTCAAATGAGAGATGCTGATTTAAAGAAAATACAGTGGGAAGCAATGGAGATATCAGATGCCAAACTCCAGACTCCATATGCACACAAATGTGAATCTGCGCGTGCGCACGCGCGCGCGCACACACACACACACACACACACACACACACGCCATATACACATATATGGTGATACTTGGACAATAACTCTATGCAAATGCCATTTGTTGGCATCAAAAATTCCTTGATAATAGGAATGATTCAATCTATTCTAAAAATACTTGCTCCTCACATCATTTTGAGGACAGTTATAATAGGTTTTAGAGAAACACTTTTACATTTACTAAGTCTGTAGAATAAAACCTTGCTGTGGAAATGAGGACGCTGAGGTTCAAAGATGGGGTTCCAGAGCAAAGTCATAGAGCTCTTAGGATGGCCATAGAGAAGGGTGTGTATCAAAACCATGGCTCTGAAAAGTGGTGCCCTCCTCCATCAGACTGCACTATCTTATTCAGTGAGATGGTGGCACACAGAATGTGTGACCCAGGACTTCACAGCCTAACCAGTCATGTGCTAAGGCTGAGCCACCAGGTCTTCCCGAAACCCCTTTCTCCCTGAAGCCCACTGGCTAGCTGCTGGCCAGTGACAAGTGGGAGAACATGGCAGGCACTTGAGAAGACATAAGGAACCTGAGGGGACCTCAAGAGACCTGATGAGACTTAAGGGACTTGAAAGGACCCAAGAACTCCTGAAAGGATTTAGGAGGACCTACAGAATAATGAAATATCATGGTGGGACTTCAGGGGTCTTGAGCAGGGATCTCGAGGGGATCTGAGGAGTACTGGGCAGAAGTCCGAGAGCCTGGTGCAGCTGAGGCACCTGGGGGTTGGCCCTGCGGTGGGAGGAGGGGGAACTGGCTGGCAGTGGGGAGCGGGTGCTGAGCCCACCGAGGGTGACGGTCGCTTACTTCGGCCCATGGTGCTTTTCTGGATCTCTGGTCAGGGAAACAAGGAGACCGGCAGGCAGGATTCCCCTCAGCCCTTGCAGCTGCGTCTCTGAGAGTGTGGGACGCAATCCGGTAGTCATGGCAACGGGGAATTCTATGGCAGCCGCAGGAGGTCAGGTGGCGCTGGGTTTTCTGACTTCCGGAAGAGAAGCAGTAAGAATAACAGTGGCCAGCTCCACTGTCCCTGACCTGATCCTGTTCCCTGTCCCCACCTGTGGCTTTCCTTGGAGCACTTTTCTCTCACTAAGTCAGTTGCCCGCCCAGATCAAAGAGTCACAGGGAGCTCTTACTTCCTAATAGGATCTTTCCCAGGGCATGTTTTCTGCCCTTTTCTACTTACTCTCAATTCTATCTGACTTGTGAAAAGTCAGATTTGATTTGGCTCCCACTCTATTTACTAGAGTTGTGACCTTAAACATCTTTAGCATCTGTCCCTGTGTCTAAGACAAATAAGAAGCTGAACACAAACAAAACTTTGTGGAGCTTAAATAATTTGTCTGAACTGAAAGATTGTTTTAATTTGTTTTTCTTTTTGAACTATTGTATAAGAACATAGGATTTTTTTAAAACTAGGTTCATTATAGATTATTTACTATTCAATTACAAACTTTTAAATAATAGCTCTACACTCACTCCTTACAATTAAACATATATATATATATATATATATATATATATATACACACACACACACACACACACACACACACAATTATATTTTTATGTTCTGTCCCACTTCCCCTACACACCACACTTTTAATTATAAGGCATAGAAATGTCCTTTCAAAGCTCAGAATGCATGTCGGGTACTTCCCCTGGCCCCATTTCTCAAGTGTCCAAAGGCTCTAAGAAAAGTTAGGTAAGATTAATCATTCCTCCTCAAATGTTCAGATAATATTTAACGTGGCACAACTTAGTAAATGAATGTAGGTATGCTATAGTTGCAAATGCAAATATAACTCTCCATTTGCTTTAAAAAATGCAATTTGTAAAAGTTTTTTTTTTTTTTTTAAATATTCTCTACTCACAGTAAACCAATATAGTGCATGGTGCTTAATTTGTGCAGTCCGTATGCATTTTAAAAGGTTTATCGAGCATTGCTAAGTGTAAAGAAGTTTCTGATTTCAAGAGGTACCTGTCCGGTGTCGGCTGTTGGGTGTCACAGGCTGGGCCAGGTGTAGACGAGAGCGTGGGTGTGGCAGCGACAAGAAACTCAACAGACATGGCATGGAGGAGGGCCGATGACCATCATCAGTATAGCCCAGGTCAGATTCACAGAGGAATTTTGAACTGTAACCCTGAGAGAGTAGATAAGAAATAGTGTGCCTCACTGGCCAAGCCTGAAGAACTGAACCGGAATGATAGGATTTTAGGCACCATGTCCCCTAAGTGGGAAAAGTACTTTGGAATTCCAGAAGATGACCAATGGCACTCAAAATAAATTTAAGTGACATCTACTATCTCTACAAATATGCCCAATTCTCCATTTCATGTGATGTTGTTTTTGTTTTGTTTTGTTCTGTTTTTGTTTTTTTAAGCAGAACAGTGTAGTGCAGCTGTCATTAGACATATGATTATAAACCTACATGCTTATCTCTGCTTGGCACCGGTCAGATGACTCCATCTCTGGTCTCTGAGAGTTACACCTTCCCCATTCCCACCTGACGACAGCACTGGCAATATCTCTGGCTGTGCCTGTGAGTCCTGAAGTCCGATTACTCTTGGAAATCAAGTGGCAAGAGCGCTTGAAATTTTTACCTCTGCTTGAACTCAGGAGTCTTGACAGCAGGGGCTTATAGAAGCTAAAAGGATCCAAATTCTCAGAAGGAGCTGGTACCCACGTGTTTCAGGTAGAATGGTAAGCTTCTAAGATAACGAAAGCATGAGATCAGGCTCAGAATAAAGGATTTCAGAACTCCAGAACAACAGTTCTCAACCTTCCTAATGCTGCAACACTATTGCTGTTCTTGATGGTGTGGTAACCCTAACTATAAACTTATTTTGCCGCTACTTGATAACTGACGTTTTGCTACAATTATGAACCAAAACGTAAATATCCCATATGCACGGTAACTGCTATGCCACCCATGTAAGGGTCGAGACCCACAGTTTGTGAACCGCTACTCTACAAGGTTCTTCAGAGCTTCTGTAATTTAGGTGTCTGATATGTTAGCTCTGAGCTTCTATTCTCACCCTTACTTACACCCACTGGCAATGAATTTTCCACCTTACTCTGAAATCCTCTACGTGTCACAGAGGCTGATATAATTTGATTCTCTTGGGAGCTTACATCTGAACTTAATCTCCAATATAAACATTATTAAGAGGTGTGTCCTTTAGAAGGGGACTGCACCATGAAGGTAGACAAGGCACTGTCTTACAATTTGGAGAGGCAGTTACCCCCCCCATTCCTTCCATCCATTCTACTGCCCAAGAACTCATGATGTCCCTTGCAAGAGGACACAGTGTCAATAGGGTCTTAGAATTGTCCTGTGAACTCTGATGTCTTGTGGGACTGAATTATTTCATTCCTTCATTCATAAGCAATCCAAAGCTTGAGGATCTACCCTGGTTAAAAATCCTTTAGATGGTTTAAGCACACTTAAGATGTTTAAGTGTGCTCAACCTTGCCTATATGCTTTGAGATTGCTGTACTGGCTAATTTTGTGTCAACTTGACACAGCTGGAGTTATCACAGAGAAAGGAGCTTTAGTTGAGGAAATGCCTACATGAGATCCAGCTGTAAGGTATTTTCTCAATTAGTGATCAAGGGGGGAGGGCCCCTTATGGGTGATGCCATCTCTGGGCTGGTAGTCTTGGGTTCTATAAGAGAGCAGGCTGAGCAAGCCAGGGGAGGCAAGCCAGTAAAGAAAATCCCTCCATGGCATCTGCATCAGCTCCTGCTTTCTGGCCTGCTTGAGTTCCAGTCCTGCATCCTTTGGTGATCAACAGCAGTATGGAAGTGTAAGCTGAATAAACCCTTTCCTCCCCAACTTGCTTCTTGGTCATGATGTTTGTGCAGGAATAGAAACCCTGACTAAGACAATTGCTAACTTAATTCATTCTCACAGAGGGCTCCAGATGCATGCCATGCTATTAATAGCACATAACAGGCAAGGAAGCAAAGACCTGGTGAAATTATACTCCTAGAACAAAGTGAATCAGAATTTTGGATGCAAACCTGAATTCCATGTCCCACCACATTCTGGACTAAAGCCTACTTGAGAGACTTCTTTTCCAATGTTTTGTTTCTACCTTTGAGTCCTAGCTCTCTGCACAGGCATGGGTACTTGGGTGCCTAATAAATATTTTCTGAGTGAGTGAATAAATAAATGTGTGGGGCAGTCTATCCAAAAGTTCGGTTGTGTCCTCTGTTATGATCATGTGTGTGTGTGGGTTTGGTAGAATCCAAACCCACTCAGGTGTCTTTGTCAGGAGGGATCTAGAACATGAACCAGGAAGATCCTCAGACAGTTTCACATCTGGGGACATGTGCAACAAAATCTAACAGGAGAGCTCTTCCACAGGCAGGGGCTTGACAGCTTTGAAACCAGGGCTGCTTTTGGTTTTTGTTATGGTTAGGCTAGGCTGCACTTGCTTTGCCTTTCCTTAGCTGACATCCCAGTACTGAAGTTTTCCGAAACAAAGGACCCAGGAGGCACGAGGGCATTGTACAATGGACTGTGGTTGTTAGAAAGTCCACCGACAGTGGGGGAATTGGGGCTTGGCGTGGCAACACTGCGTGAAGTCATTTTCTTCGAAGTGGATTAGTTTAAGCAGTCGGGAATGAGCGTCTGCTTACGTAAATCCCAATTTATGTGGACTCCTTTTGTTTGACCCCCTGCAAACCTAGCAGGATGAAACATTTTGTGTCTATAAAGTAGATGAAATAAATCTGGAGGAGCGGTTTTGTTTGAAGATTCCAGCAACAGCAAAATAGACCTCCTACTTCTTTGCTTTTCCTTTTGGGGACTGAATCAGTTTCAAGGACCCTGGCCTAAAAGGATATGTGACTCTTATTTTCCATTGTTCCATATAATTTAGTGTCTCCATAATGTGTAGTCAGTGCGGTGGCCATTGTATTCAGTATGAATTGTCCTTCAGGGGGACTTCTTTATTTCAACATCAATTTCTTCACTCTAAGTTCCCGAGGTTACACACATTCCTTCCTTTTTGACTCCCTTCCTTCATCTCTTCCCCTTTTTTTTCTTTCTTTCTTCTCCAGTTCCCTTCTTTATTCTTTTCTTCCTTCCACAGATGAGTCCGTATGGGAAGCGATCGGCATAATTCACGTGAAACTCTTATAGGAGCTAACCGGAAATCTATGCTGCAGCAATACTCTAGATTGAACGTCACTGGAGGGCAAGGAGGGAGGGGTCTGTTTTGTTTAATTATTCTTTACCAGTGAATTCCCAGCTCTCTGTATAAGAACAGTAGCATATCCAATAAATATTTGCCGAGTGACTGAATTATTGAAATGCATTAGGTAGCTATTCTGTCCAGTGTTAGCAAAGTAACTGCCACAACAGATGGTAACCCTATAACATGGATATTAATATTATCCCTATTTTTCAGATAAGCAAATTTGGTCTACTTTGTCCTAATCTGGTAGAAAAGACCTGATACACTCAAATGACTTCTTCCTCTCCTCCTGCTTCTCCTCCCCTTCCTTCTCCTCTTCTTCTTTTTCTTTTTGAAAGGTTATCGTTGTAATCCAGGCTGGCCTTAAACTGTCTATATAGCTGAGGATAAGCTTAAACTTCCGATTTTCCTGTCTCTACCAGCTGAGCGAAGGGAATAAATGCTGTACCATGATGCCCTAATGGGTACCGCACTAGAGGATTAAACCCTGAACTCAAGCATACTAGGCAAGTACTCTACAAGATGAGCTACACCCCTAGACCTACATCTTTCCATCATCTTCCCTTGCACAGGCACCTAGCATGTCGCGTTCCCTTCCAGGTCTCCTGTCTCTGATGGTGCTCCTATGCAGGCTTCACTCCTCTCGACTCCATTCTTCCAGTGCCTCTGGGTAAAGATAGGTACTTGGTGTGTCTGGCTCCTCCTATCCTCAGTGGGTAGATTCTTCATATTCTTCTGAGCAGATAATCATTTATACCGTGTAGATAATCATTTGTTCATGTTAATCACGCCTTATAGTCGTAGTACACATTTGTCATGTTTTGTTATCTGATACTTTTGCCCCAAGTCTCATGACAAGGCAATCCCATGCCATAGTTTTTTTTTTTTTTTTTTTTTTTTTTTTTTTTTTTGCTGTAAAAGCCAAAACAATCCTTGTTTTTCTTTCAATCCGGGAAAACCAGCCAATGTAGGAGACCCATGTGAGCCTTTCCTGGAAGGAGAACTCACAGATAGAGATACTGGGGAAACCTGTGCACTTGGTGTCTTCGGCAGACGGTTTCATCATAGAAAATGGCGGCTGTCATGTCCAGCTGTCAATCCTATCTCCAGCTTTGCAGCATCCAGTGGATATCTACTTCCTGACATTGCAAACTCCCTTGCCTCTGTTGTACATTATACAAGAGCAAGTGCAAAATTCCCCATAACTTACTTTAATTATGACACTTTAAGCAAGCTTGGGCTGGGGGATTCCATAACCACCCTCAAATTCAGAACTTTTCTGGGAGGACTCAGAGTTTTTTTTTTTTTTTTTTTTTTTTTACACCACAAGCTGTTATACTCTCAGACACAGTTTCACCTAGGAAGAGTGTAGATAGAGATCTACTGAAGGAGTCTTTGGAACAGAGGGCAGGACTTCCTGCTGTTCTCCCTGGTGGTAAGGGATATGCCACTTTCCCAATAGCTGTGTTTAGAGTAATACATTCCATGGTGGAAGGTTGATCTGAGCTTTGGTGTCAGGACATTTTTGTCTATATTCCACCACATGGGGGTGATTCACTGACCATGTGGTTAATCTTGGCCTTCAGATCAACTGATATCATGTGACTCAGAGGTTTTACCTCTAACCCCAAGTATAAAGTTGGTATATCTGATGTGGAAATTCTTCACCCCAAACTACGTGGGTGCAATCAGCTCCCTCTATAAATCATTTTGTCAGACTAATCACTTGACTCGAGGTTCCCAAATGAAGACAAGAAGAAATTACTTCTTACATTAAGGACAAACGTCAGACCTCTCTGATCAAAGCCAAATACTTGAGTGCATCGATACAGGAACTCTCCAACAGTTGTCCAGTTCTCTCAGTTCTGTTGCCAGGGTAGCTTTCACTGGTGGTAATAAAGAACCCCCTCACTGATTCCAAATCCGTGCCTGATGAAACTCAAAGATGTTCTTCCCATTGGAGAGGATCAGAGGATATGAGAGACATGTTACACTCTTCTCTGGGTGCCAATAAAGGTCTACACACAGCACACAGTCGCCCAGAATGCAGACACCACTGATCCGAGCAAGACTGTGCTTCAAATTAACTGCTTTTGTCACTTCTTGGCATTTCCTAGAGACAAGTGGCAGCAGGTGCTAAAGGCCTGAAAAAATATACAAAAGGAGAAAATTATAAAAACATTCTTTTAAAAAAAAAACCTTATCTACTAATTTAATTTCCTCTGAGAATTGAATAAACCACAGTTTTATTCAGACTCAGTGTTATAACACCTAGGGCCAGCTCACAAAAAAAAACAAAACAAAACAAAAAAAAAACCAACAAACAAACAAACCTGATAGCTCCGGATTACTATCAGTTGGCCACTGAACTTAGCTAACTACAGTTAGGGACAGAAGTAAATACAGTCTAAATTAAAACACTGTCTCCAAAACTATTAATCCTTTCCTAATTTAATCCACAAGGGAAAAAAAAAGTGAAACATAGAAACATAGCCCCTGGGGAAATTGCAAGTAGCTGCCAATTTTGCTAATGATAATAAGTTTATTTTACTTGCTAATATATTCCTAATTACTCTGGCTCTAGAATGTTTATTTTGCTGTCAGTCATCGCTGTTGATTTATATTCTCTGTGAAAAGCCTCTGTAGACATATCAATCAACCCTTTTCAAGTTTGGTGGCAGCAGCCGAGCCTGATCTCACCTTCTCTGTCACACAGCCCCGCTGGGCACCGGTTACCTAAAGGAGAGGGAGGTATGGGCTATGGATCCTTCCAGAATTCACAGCCATCCATTCCAGCTTGGAGAGGAAAAAAAAAAAAAAAGCATTTTCAATGCTTCGGTTACAGCGAGAGGACTGATATTGTCCACACTGGAAACTGTTTTGATATTTCTGTGTTTCTAAAACACTGAGCCAGCACGTGCATTTTCCAAACTATCATAGGATATTTGCACTTATTTAGGCAACAGAAAAGGATTATTCAGTACATGATATTGAATAATATCCAATATATCCAATGATGGTGTGCGCTTGTACTCTAATTTTAAACATATTCTGTATTTTACCTACTTCCTATGTGCACAGGCTATACATATATAAATACTTCTTACATCATGTGTACACAAATGTATAGAAATAGTTATTTGAAAAATATCATATTTGAAAAATATCATATTTTGGGCTATATTCATCAGGTAGACGTGCTTATGGTAAAAGCGTGGCTACCTGAGTTGCTCTTTCAAACCCATATAAAAGATGGCATATATTCATAATCCTAGCATTCCTCTATGGTGAGTGGGAGTTGGAGAGACCAGTGAATCACTGAGAGCCTCACAGACAAGCTAGCCTGGAATATGAAGCATAGCAGAAACAAAAGAGACCATGCTTAAACAGGGTAGAAGAGAATATTTGAGTCATGAAAATTATCCTCTAATCATCTCATGCACACCATAGCACATGTTTGCCTGCAATCATATACACTCATGCACACACACACACACACACACACACACATGCATACACACAGTTTTTAAAAAATCAGCCTTAGGCAGGGTGTGGTGGCGCACACCTTTAATCCCAGCACTTGGGAGGCAGAGGCAGGCAGATTTCTGAGTTCGAGGCCAGCCTGGTCTACAAAGTGAGTTCCAGGACAGCCAGGGCTATACAGAGAAACCCTGTCTCAAAAAACAAAACAAACAAAACAAAACAACAACAACAACAACAACAAAAATCAGCCTCAGAGTATCATCTCTTTGATGTAAATTTCTCTAATTTGGATAGGTAGGAGGAACCCATAACTAATTTCAGAATTCAGTATTAAGGCCTTGGGACTAAACATAGACACCAAGATTGAAAACGTTTTATCCACCTTGGAGTTTCTATTCTCCTGGGTAGGATTTCGAAATCACAAACAAATGGATGCTACATAAGATTTAGGGCTATGAGTAGGGTAAGAAAGAAAACTAAGGAAGAAGAATACAAGAGGGATTCTTTGAGTAGTCAGAGTAGGACACCAAAAATCCACGGGTGAGACAAGGAAGTAAGAAGGAACCAGCATGTCTGGAGAACTTCCTCGGAAAAGAGCAAGGCAGAAAGCGCTCAGTATAGAGACGACTTAGCCTTCCAGAAGGACGGGAGTGGGAGGCTGATGTGGACTGACTGGTAAGTGAGTATGAGATGCTAGGGGAAGGCAGACAATCAGATAATCAGAGGAGACAGGGCGTGACTCCAAGTGCTGTGAACAAAGTGTGCTTTATCACAGTTCTGAGGACAGTTGTGGCTGCAGTGTAGCAGCGAATACTGGGGGGTCTAAGGAGGGAGGCAGGAACAACAGACATGAGACAGATAAAAGGGACAGGATAACAAGGCGGGTGATGTATCAGCTGGTCTGCAGGGAGAACAGTAGTTGTGGAAAGAAGGAATTGTGGCTAGGATGGTTTGGGAAAAGACCCTGGGACCTACTGAGGAGGAAAGGAGGGGAATCTGTGAGCTTTAAACTTTCCTGGGTGCCTCATTGGCTGAGATAAACAAACAATGAATGGAGAAAAACAGAAAGAATGAACTTAAGTGTGGATTCAAGATCTTGGATCCTTTAAGATTGTGATATCTGTTTCTGTCCTCCTATCACCCCCCCCCCCAGTGCTATTTCTGGTCTTAGTACTAGTCAAATTTGATTTAAAATGTTTCCAGCCTGTATTTCTCCCGAGCTGTGAAATTCATGCGGAGAGAAAGCATTTATTTTCTATTTTTGTTTCCATAGGACCTACCATAAATTGCTATTCATCAAAGACATTCGGTAGCCAAGAAATGTTTGCTGAATGAATGACGCAATAACCGAATGTTTGGCCATGCTCAATTCTAATGCAAATCAGAACTCAAATAGGGAATATATCATAGACATTGGCTTTATATTCGTACCACTAGGTGACTTCTTGTGCCACACTGGTGACCAGATAGCACAATAAAAATGATTTCTTCAATTACCCAATGAGCATTTTGGGAGCAGCTCCTACATACAAGCCATCACTCTGAGCACTTTGATGTTCTCAAACGCAATGCTGACAAGAACTCCCTACAGAAACTTACATTCAACACAATGGTGGTGCCCCTGTCACCCTGCTCAGCCAGAGTGTGATTATCTCAAGGTATAGCAATTAGGTCCAGGGTAAATGTGACTTCCCAAAGTAAATTTATTTCACTGTTGAAATAAAGCAGTTGTCACCAGTCTTGTCATCAGTAGGTAGGTCCCACCTGCACTGACTTATAATCTGGAAGCTCCGACTGTATAAAGAATTTGACTCTGCTGACTTACAGATGATGGTTAACTAGGAACACAGGGAGCATCTCAGTTACTGTTCTAGTGCTGGGAAGAGACACCATAACCATGACAACTCTTATAAAAGAAAGCATTTAACTGGAACTCGCTTACAACAGCGGAGTTTTATCAGCATGGCAGGAAGTGTGGCAGAAGGCAGGCAGGCACGGTGCTGGAGGAACTGAAAGTTCTACATCTGGATCTACCAGAAGCAGGAAGAAACAGAGTCACTAACTCTGCCTTGGGTTTCTGAAAACCTCAAAGCCCACCCTCAAGTGACATAATTCCTCTTACAAGGCCACAGCTGCCCCAACAAGCCCATACCTTCTATTCCTAAATAGTGCCACTCCCTGATGAAGAAGCATTCAAATCTATGGGCTTATGGGGACATTCTTATTCAAACCACCACGGGCAAAAAGTGCTTTTCCGTAGGTGGAGAGTTCATGACCTCAGCTTAAGTGTGCCTGACTCCAAACTTAGAAGGTTTTCTATCACCAAGTCATACTAATTTTTTGTTTTCCATGCATGCCGCCCTTAACTGTATGCTAAGTTACCATCAAATCCATAAAACACTAATTGGGAAGTGGTCCTCCAGGGACTATCTGGTTATCTCCTCTCCCCTAAGTGTTTGAAGCTAGATAGGGAAGATACACATTGGCAGCTTAATGACAAGAACGCACCCTGCTCTACAGAATGTAAATTCATCAAGAAGATGAAAGTTTCCCATGGTCTACAGTCAAATGTGGATGGATTCCCAGGTACACACGCTGTCCCTTTGCCTTCAGGAGCTCCATGTGCTCTATTGTGTTGAAGACAGAGTTGTTAGCTGCCCAATACAGGTGCTGGGAACCAAACCCCAGTCCTTTGAGAAAGCAGCAAGTGCGCCTATCCACTGAGCCATCTCTAGGCATCCCGATTTTGAGTGCACATGTGCACATATGTGCAGACCAGAAATCAACCTCAGATGTCTTTCTCGCTTGTTCTCCATCTTACTTTTTGAGACAGGTTCTGTCATTGACATGGAATTCATTGATTCCTACAGACTGGCTGGTTAGTGAGATCCTTGTCTCTGTAACCATAGTGCTGGGATTGCCAGAGTGTACCGCTATACTAAGATGTTTTTTGTTTGTTTGTTTGTCTGTTTGTTTGTTTGTTTCACATGGGAGCTAGGATATCTGAACTTGGATGTTCATGGTTGCTCTGGAAGTTTTTTATTGACTGAGCCATCTCCCCAACCTCCCTATTTTTGTTAATGAGACATTTGAACTTCAGAAAGCTTGAGTAATTTCCCTGAAGTTGCAAAGCTCTTAGAGAAAACACAGATCTGACATCTACCACTTCCTGTGTTGCCTCTTTCTTGCAAAGCCTCCTCTCAGGGACAACACTATCATGGGTTTTCCATGCCGACACTGTGGCGGCAAACTAGACTCGCATCAATATTCACACTTGACTTGCTTTAGTACTATGAAATGCCATATAAGATGATTTCCAAAGTCATATTACATTGAGGTAGACACCAAGATGGAATATTAAGGAATCTGACAGAGTCAACATTGGAGTGGGAATGTATATGAAAAAAAAAACATGAAAGAAGCTCTCAAATGACAAGTAAAATTGTTTATATATGCATGTATGCACATGTGTGCATGTATGCATGTATGTTTGTATGAGTAACTAGAGTTGAGGAGGAGGAGACACTGGGTGTCTTATTCTGTGGTGTACTTTAACAGCCTGCTTCACATTGGGTAAGGAGCAGATTGTTGGTTCTGGTTCCAGAGGCTGCAAAGTTTAAGATGTAGGTGTTGACTTTGGGCCAGAAGTTTCTTACTGCATAATCCCAGGGATGAAAGTGGAAAGGCAAGACAAGAGAAAGTGAGAGTGGGTAGAGTGTGCCCTTTTATAACAGCACCAATGCCACCCACACGGCTTCATCTCCTCCTAAGTAATCCCACTCCTTGATGCTATACCAATGACACATTTCAATCCGAGTTTTGTAAGAGACAAATATTCCAACCACAGCACCAGGATCAGCACAAGACAAAATGTATCTGCTTCAAACACCACCCAGTCAGACATCATTTAATAGACTCACCTTGCCAACATTCACTGTGCACCTCCTCAACTGGCACCGGACAGGCCCCCCGGAACAGAGTAATCACATGCCTGCAAAACAGAGGGTCATAGGAAGAGAGAAAGGAAGGGCACACGCTGATAACACTGGGTGAACTAGGTTTTATTATGACCCTTTATCATTCCCATGAAGTGTCTAAAGCTAATTTCCCATGTGTCCATCTTGTCCCATGTTGAAGATGGGACTGGGTTGACAGTAGTGCCATGTAGGAACTGATGACACTGCCTCCAGAATCATCACAGCAGGATCTGGGCTTGTCATCTGGTAGATCCCTCTGCTTCCAACAGGGCAATGGCATATGACGAACCGCAGATGGCAACTGCTTCACAATCCAAAGTCGCTCTAGGTGGCCTCTTTCCACAGGCCTCCAGCCTTGCAAACCAGTTTCCTTTGATAAATATTAAGGTGCCCATCTTGGCCTGCATGTACCTGCACATATACTCATGCATGTACACTCACATCATATATACATTAATGTATCATACAGAGTTGAGAAGTGAGGGATGAGGAGGAGAAAAAGAAGAGAAGAGAGAAGGGGGGAAAAAGCATCAGGGAAGACTCTGGAATGCAGTGTTTGATTTTATTTTGCTTTTTACAGACAAAGGACAAAAGAAGAGGGTTCACCAGACCAGCCACCACTGGGTTTCAGTGGACTCCCACAAGCCCATCACCTACCATCTGAACTTGAACTGCATTTATACAAAGGTAGCTACTTTGGTTGGGATGGGCTAGAGAACAGGATTCCCCCCCCCCTTTTTTTTTTTGCTAAATGCAAATCCAAATGTAAAATGATTTTTGCATTCAATTGGAGTCTTAGTACACTGTCTTTGTTTCCACTCCCACACTGGCATCTCACTTTCTTTGTTTTTATTTCCTGTAAAGCTACAAAAGCCCGAGAGGGTTTTTGCAAAGCAGTTGCCAGTATTTAGCATCTACCTGCTTATTTGCCTCCATCCCAAGGTACCCTGTCTGGTCCTCCAGCAGGTGTAACTAGCAGCTGTAGCAGACTTCACCCAGCATGGGCAGATGGATGGGGTGCAGCTCACACTGAGGGATAGTTTTTGAGGGGGAAAAAAAGAGAATCAGACCTTCATCAAGGCCTGCTAGGGAAATGTGGCAGCGAGGCAATGTGTGCCAAGTTGGCAGGTGCCTGTGTCTGCTGTCATGCGTGAGTAGTAGTGGGATTCCTGTTGGGGTGGAGGCTGGCATCCTCAGCAGTGCAGGCTGATCATTCTGGGGATAGGATGGGGATGATGAGTAATGAGCCTTAGAGACATGGGGCAGTGGAGCCAGCTTCTGCCTTCACTGAGCCATGTGGCTTGGGGCAAGCAAGGCATCCAGTCTGACAGGTGACCCCTTCTCCTTTAGTGAAGTAGAGCTATACCAGTCCCAGGTGTTTCCCTAATCTTCCCCTCCCCCCCACGACCATGCAAGCACTCCTCAGCCTGAGGGAATAAGAGAGGGCACACCAGACAAGCCTGCAGGCTCTATGTGGGTAGCATTCTTGTAGGATGAAGGGGAACTGTCGTGAATGGTTCCTGGATTTGATTTTCATGGCAGCAACATGATACAAAACTGTAGGTGAGGTCTGCAGGTGAATTGGGGGAAGCATCCAAGCTCCTGCAGGTGCTCCATTAAAGAGGCAGCTGGTTGATGAGTCATTAAAGCCACATAGCCACAGACGTCCTGAAGTGGACCAGACAATGGATTTCTCCCTGCTCTGCAGCTCATTCACGGAAACACTGGGATACTACTTTTGAGACCCGTGAGATAGAAGTGGAAATGGGTCATCGTTCTTTGGGGTGCTTTTGTTTAGACTTTCAGCTCATGGAGAAATTTCCCTGAGTTAGCATTTTTTGATGGGGATGGCTCTTGAACTATTTGATCTTTTAGCAACAGTTCTTATACCCCTTTTTTCAGTAGCAATCTGTAGTGGGGAGAGCACTACATTAGGTCCAACGAGCCTGACCCACTTGAAATTTAGAGCTCCTACCTTACTTTCTTGGGAAAGTCAAGATGCCTTTAATGTTAGCTATGTGATGTATAGAACGAAAATTGTCCTACCTGCTGCATTGACAAATTACCCCATAGAAATAAATTCAAAAAAGTATGTGATGATTATTAACTATGCTTACATATACTATATTATATACTCTACTAATATAATAGACTATAAAATTGTATTCTCTATACCATATATGTCATATATAGCTATACTACTAGCATTCATTAATAAATCTTTTTGGTTCTATTCTCTGGAGGACTTTGACAGTGTAGTGAATGTATGTGTTTATATGTATATGTTATATATATATATATATATATATATATATATATATATATATATATATATATACTCATGTCCTCTGGAACAGCAGCAAGCTCTCTTAACTGACGAGCCATATCTGCAGCTCTACCAAGAGCAATGATTATAATATTTATAGGATTGCTAGTGTTGGCTAGTACAAAATCATTTGGAGTAGCACAGCTTAGTAATTCAATTGAGACACTATGTAGCCGTCTTTGGTCTTTGAGCTGGAGAATCAGGCAGGATGCTGACATTACAGGTTGCAGACTGAATTCCTTCCCTTTTGAAAAGCCTCACTCTTGGTTCACAAAGACATTTTAAAAAGTGGATATGGTGCCTTTACACCATGGAAGGCTATATATGTTTTGCTTAATGCCCACCATTACAAACATTATTTACATTTTAAAAAATATTTTCTCAGCAATGTTGAGACCAGTATTGATCAAACTGTGGAGCTTCATAGATTAATCAAGTTGACACATGGCATTAACCTGCCAGAGGGGCTGTCAGGGTACTTGATAGATTGTATAATGCATGCCTTGCCAGGGGCAGATTCAGGCTAAAGGTATGTTCCCCAGTGGTTCTTCCTGTGCTCAGTATCCTCAAGGAGGAATTGACATAAAATACTGAAATTTCTGGACTTACATTTTTACTAAAAAATGCTTTTATTTATGTATACGTTATCTTGTTTCTGAAGGTTTTTGACACTTGAGATTGCACATTTGATTTGTTTTTCAGATACATGCTCCTTGAGAGATGATTGTTCCTTCATTAAGAAACTTCAGGTTTTCCAGAAAACAAAGGGTGATTACCTGGTTACCAAGAATTGCAATGATTGATAAAATTTGTTTACAGATTAATAAGTGGCTATAACTTATATGTAGCTTCTAGAGCAACAAAATAATGTCTATAGTAAAGTTCTTTAGAAGACTCATATAAGCCAAATGTATTTTTTTTTTTAGTAAAATTTGAATCTCGACTAGTGCTGGTGTACATATTCTGTAAGAGGGTGTTTTAGTTTCATTTATATTACTGTGATGAAATGCCCTGACTAAATGAAACTTAGGAGAGAAATGAATTTATTTCAACTTAAAATCGTAGGTTATACTTCATCAGTGTTAGGGAATCAAGGCAGGAACTTGACTCAAACTGGTCACGGCATGTCTGGTCAAGAGCACAAAGGAATGAATGCAAGCATGCTCATGCACTTACTCGCTTATGCCCACCCTGATTTCTCTAAAACAGTTGAGGATCCCCTTCTGAGGGCATGGTATCACCCACAATGGTCTGAGTCTTTCTACATACATTAATTTAATTATGATAATCTCATATAGCTATACCCATAGGCCAACACAGTGAAGAAGAAAGCTCCTCCCTGAGACTCCTTTCTCTGGTAGTTTTTGGTTGTGTTGACAATTAAAGCTAATCACAGTGAGTGTTATATCTTTCTTTTGTTTTATTAATATCCAAATTCATGTTCTGAAGCCCTTGTGCCCAGTGTGGTGGTATCAACAAGTGGAGATTTGGGGTGGGGACAAGACCATGAAGGTGGCCTTCTGTAAATGGGCTCAGTGGCTTTACAGAAAGAGGAAGGCATGGTGTCTTTGTCCTCTATGTGAGAATACAATGAGAAGATGGCGATTTTCTAACTAATATGAGTGTCCTCACCAGACACTGTGACTAGGATTCAGACTTCTCACTCTACTGATTTATGAGAAGTGACTGTTTCTATTTAAATCAAAACATATATAATTTTATCTAGCTTTAAATCTAAGACCTCCAGTGAGCAAAGTCTTTGGTACATCCTATCACCAGTAGCTATATTACATTCTTCTTGTTTTGAACAATACTTTCTTTCCCTATTAGACAAAGTTCTTGAAGGCAGATGCCAAGTGTTAAATTATTTTTTTGCCTAGCTTAGTTCTTGCAGTACTATGTTCTTAAAAATAACAATAAGTGTTGACTGAATTTAGAACTTGAGTTACTTCCTCTACACATATTTTTCTAGTTTACTTTTCTCTCACCTTTGATACCTTGATGTGATATAAACTGCTCAAAGATTGGAGGCTAGAGGCATGCTTTCCGAGAAAAAAATGTATATGAAACAAATTTCTACATTGCATCATCTTTGAAAGATAGTGAGAACTATTTGTTTTGAAAATCAGCAGGGTTGGAAATGGTTGATCAGTTTATCTTCTTTTATTAACCCCATACTTTGTACAGCAGATCAGCACTGCTGGGGTTGGAGGCCATATGCCCCTAACTTGCTCTGGGTCTGAAAGGTGCCATCTTTTTAGGTAGGTCTCCCCTTCTCTGGCCACCAACACATGAAGGGGAGAGAAGCAGAGGACAGGCTTCAGAGGACCATGAGTATGACAGAAAGACTTGTAGGTACAGCTCCAGTAAAATAGCTCAACTTTACTGGGGTGAACAAAGGGCCATCTAGACCTTGGGAAGTGAGTGGGGTTTTTCAGCGTTAGTGTACATTATTGGCTGGGGCTGAGGTGCCAGGGATGATTCATTTCCATGAAGAGGAATTCCAAGAACATGCTGGGCAGGTTCTTATGGGTGGGGTTGAACCTGTAATTTGTCCAAAAACTATATGAGATATGTGTGTTAGGCTGGAGCATGTAGGCTAAGAGCAGGGAGAGAGCTGTCTTACCCCTGGTGGTCTCAGGATGAAGTTTTTTAGAGGTTTGAGCATGTTGAAACATCTTGCTCAATCTTGCTCCAGGGTAGCTTCCCTGGTTGCATGTGCCCACATCTTTTTTTTTCCCTGATCAAGTTTAATTGTTGCTTTGGGGACAAATATATTAATTTTACGTAGCCCAGGACATCTTGATAAGCAATAGATATTTTCTTAGTTTATTTAGCAATTATGAATGTCTCGTGGCAACTCCAAATTGTACGTTATCTTGTAGCTCTTCTCCAGTAAAATTTGGGACAATGACTTCATCGAGAAAGTTGGACAAATCAACACAGGACTACATTCTAATACCTTCAAGGGGGCAAAAGAGTTGGACTGTGAAGCAGAAGTCATTTGTAAGTGATGTGAAACCTTACCCCCATCGTCCAGTCAATGCCTATTCACTGGAGAACGTGCATTTAGAGTTTCTAGTTCCTTGATAATAAACTACATAGATATAACTGCCTAAAGCATCAATGTTTATATTATATCAAAACCTTTCCCCGGCCTGCAGGGATAATCAGTGGGGACCCAGGGCAGCAGAGAGAAAGAGAGAGGGTGGGGGGAGGGAGAAGAGACACGAAGAATGAGAGCAAGTCAATCATACTGATCAAGCTCTGAAAACTTTATTCAGGAGTGACAATATAAGCATAGGCAAGAGGAGGCTCCAAGGGAGGGGGGAAGAGCCTGGGGGCTCTCTGAAGGTCAGGTGGCTCCTGGAACCAACGGTCACAGTGTCCTCTTTTCCCCTAAACATTCTTACTGTTATGGCCATGAATGTTCTCTCACGAATTGTTTATATAAGCTAGAAAACATCCACAAGGCCATGGCTCAGGCCATAGCTCCCTGAAAAAAACCTCATGAATATGGCCATCTCCTGTACTCAGAAAAGACTTTCAATGGAGGAATTGGAACACCAACACAGCCACAAAACCATCAACCCACAATTTGTCCTTCCTACAAGATGTGTAGGAGTAAAGATGGAGCAGAAATTAGGAGAATGGCCCAGCCTGAGACTCATGTCATGAGACGGAGCCTACCCTGACACTATTTATGGCATTCTGATATACTTACAAACAGGAGCCAGGGAAAAATGTCATCAGAGAGGCTTCACCCAGCAACTCATTGACACAAATGAAGTGACTTACAGTCAAACAGTAAATGGAGTTTGTGGGACCCTTGTGGAAGAGGGGGAGGAAGGATTCAAGGAGCAAGAGAGGACACCATAAAAATCCCACGGAATCAACTAACCTGGGCCTAGAGGAGCCCAACAGAGACTGAACAGCCAACCAGAAAGCACACATGAGACGGACCTAGGCACATACCTAGCAGTGGTGCATCTCGCTCTTCCTGTGAGACTCCTAGCAGCAGAAGCAGGGGCTGTCTCTGACTCTGTAGCCTGCCTTAGGATCCCTTTCCCCTAACTGTGCAGCCTTATCTAACCTCAATTTGAGAAGATGTGCCTAGTCCTACCGCAACCTGATATGCCAAAGAAGGTTGAGATCCATGGGAGGCCTCTTCTACAACAACAACAACAACAGCAACACAACAACAACAACAATAATAATAATACCTTATGCATAACTGCTTTTGAAGCCCTTTGGGGCCTGAGTAGTCCTGTCAAGGAACATTATTGAGAAAGTTGGATGTCCACATTCAAAAGAATAAAATCAAATCCTTATCTAATATCATGTGATAAAAAACCTTTCATAAGTAACTATAGGTTGAAAGTATTAGTTGAGCGCATGGTTTTAAGAGTTTTAGCCTGTGGCTGCTTGAAGGCAAACCTGATAGAGAGAAAAGTGTGAAACAAAGGGGCTTTCCTCATGGCACCTTGGACAGGAAGGGGCCACGTCCTGCCAGGCTTTTTAAGGGTATGTTTTCAGTCATATACCTGGGGCCACTTTCTAAAGTTCCTACCACCTCTCAACTGTGTCACCACTCATGGAACAAACCCTCAATATGCGAGCCTGTGGGAACCTCCCAGCTCGCAATACAACATAGCACATACAGTAATCAAGACCTGTCCTAAATGTAAGCTCTGAAAGCATGGGAAGCAAAAGAAGAGAGTTTATTGATATTGATGTTGACAGTGATTTGCGTGGGGTTGTGTTTCATTTTGTTGTTGTTATTGTTGTTTTTTTTTTTTTTTTACTACCACACCAAATCTCAGGCAACAAGAATAAAAATAAACATGTGGGGGCATTTTAAACTAAAAACTTATGCCCAGAAAAAAAAATTAATAATGGACATAGTGAAAATGCAAACAATGGTTTTTTTTAGAGAAATATTTTTATGCCAGTGTATCATAAAATACATAGGACAGTTATATAATTCAAAGGGAAAATATGCAGCCAGTCTTGGAGATTTGTGATTATCCTCACAAAACTCAGAAGATGGGACCAAGAGGGTTGTCATGAATTCAAAGTCAGCAGGAGTTACACAGTGAATCCTAGGCTATCTTTGGGCTGTAGAACGAGAGAGATCCTGTCTCTGCAATCAATTAGTAAATAAATAAATAAATAAATAAACAAACAAGTAAACAAATAAAAAGGCAAAACCCACATAAACTAGTAAAAAGAAATGAATAAGTAAGTTAAGTAATCAAGGTCAATAGATGTGTGAAAAGGTATATGGATATAGGTGAGTATAAATTATGTGATACACATACTATTGATGATACACATACTATTGATGATACCAATTTGGTGAGTCTACTTATTCATTAGTAGAAGTTTATTCAACCAAAAAAAAGTCCAGAAACCAAATGGCATTATATTAGTTATCTTTCTTACTGCTTTGACAAAACACCAGACAAAAGTAACTTAAGGAAAAAAAGGTTTATTTGACTCAAAGTTTAAGGGGATACAGCCCATGATAAGAAAACAAGGAGCCGCAACCTGAGTGAACAATGGCATTGTGTCCACAGTCAAGAAAGAGAGAGAAGAGAGTGCTGGTGCTCTCATTTCCTCCGTCTTTTTTATTCCACCCAGGACATTTTCATTCTTTTTGTTCTGTCCATGGGATATTGGTACCCAAGTTCAGAGTAGGTTTTCTTTCTTCAACCTCTCTAGAAACAACTACGTGGACATAACTAAAGATGAGTCTCATGGGTGATGCTAAATGTAGACAAGATGATAATGAATATTAACAATCATAGACATAAAGGATTAATTTGATGTTAATTTTAAAGCACATAATTTCTATACACAGACATTTCTCAGCATGGAGCATCCTCAGCAGGCTATATCTGAAAATTCCTGGTGAGAGGTAAGAATACTGAATATCTTACAGCCCATTATACAGTCCATTATACAGTTTTATTATTTAATGTGATTTTTTTTCCTTTTTTTTATTATTATTATTTTCTTTATTTACATTTCAAATGCTATCCCGAAAGTTTCCCATACCCCTCCCCCC
>NC_034606.1:31960261-31968359 GCF_900095145.1 Mus pahari
GAACACCCCTCCTTGGGCGGGAAAGGCGCAGGACGACCGGGACCAGACACGGGTCCCTCCTCTCCAGTCCGCTCTCTTAATGTGATTTTAAAACACTAATTTTCCTTTATTTTGTACTTAAAGAATTTTTATATATCATATTTTCATCACAATGTGAATGAAAGATGATCATTACTCCCCAGAAATTTAAAAAATAAAACCTAGAAAGAAAAATTGTTCAAGAGAAAAATTCATAAGCTAATGAATGGCTCTCTCCTGCTCAATGATCTGCCTCTTTCTTAGTCTATTTTCCATTACTATAATAAAATACCCAAGGCAGAATACTGAGTGATGAAAGGGGATTGATTTTCTTGGCGCACAGTTCTGCAGGTTCATACGCATAGTGCCAACATATTTTTCATTCTAGTGATAGTTTCAAGGCAGATAGCGTCACATCACATGATGGACATGGGAGGAAGTAATCATATAGCTGGACAGAAAGCCAGAGACATACTGAGGGACTGACCATTTACACATTCTGAGTGAAGTTCCCTCAGATGTAAGGATATCCCACTGGCCCTATTTCTTAGAAGTCCTACCACCTCTTAACATTGCCACATTGACAATGAAAGTTTCAACACATGGACATCTGGAGACAAACCATAGCACCTATTTTCATCATCTGAAATCTGTGCTCATTATCAAACACATCCAGTTATTGTATTTATGTACAAACAGTGTCTATTTCCTATGCAGCTTTTATGAATACTGTAAGCTTGTTTGCATTGTTTAGTTAAAATAGGTTAGCAAGGCGTAGCTGCATGATGGCAGACATGCTATATTCATGGTCCAGGCCTCCCACAGAATTCTTTAACCAAAATAAATGTTTGAAGTTCACTATATTAGGGACAACGAGGAAACATTACTCCAGGTGGTCTGTCTTCTGTGACTTTCCCCTGTCCCTTCTCTTTCAACTGACAATGATTTTTTAAAGAAAGGAAAATTAATATTATTGTCCTGAACCAATTACTATTACATGTGGAAATTAAGATTTTTAGAAAAAATAACATTGTTAAGTTAATTTTTCTATTATATATTTGCTCATTCCCTTCCAATAAAGTGGTTGATTCCAAGAAGACTCCAAATTACTGTTTCCAGGTATTCAGAGCGAAGACATGCATCACATGTATTCCTCAAGTGCTGTCAAATCTAAATTAGAGAAAGGAGAAAATAAATGAATTATTCACACACACACACACACACACACACACACACAAACAATTGAATTATCTAATGACATACAAACTAGACGGAGCAATCTCAGCTAGCAAAAGTGGAAGAGCCTCAACTTAGGTTTTCTCTACTTCAATACTTCCCTTCCGCTACCCCCCCCCCCCGGCAGTTTTCAGTGCTCTTTTCTGTGAAGCCAGGAAGGTTTTAGCCTTGAAAGCTCACCATGGAAATTGGCAAATTATTGTTTTATAACTTTTTAAAATCAGCATCATGACAGGAGTACAGCCTAGAGTAGTGGTTCTCAAAGTTCCTAATGCTGCAACCTTTTAATACAGCTCTTTATGTTGTGGTAACTCCAGCCATAAAATTATTTCCATTGGCTACTTCATGGCTGTAATTTTGCTACCATTATGCATGGCCATGTAAATATCTGATATGCAACCCTTTTGAAATGGTCTTTTGGTCCCCTAAAAGGGTCACAACCTGCAGGTTGAAAGCTGCTGGCCTAGGGGGAAACATGCCATTGTTCCATGTCTTAACTCTCTAAAGTTAATTAACTCGTATATCATTAGCATGAATGAAAAGTTTCCATCCAGCAGTAGAGGGCACACATGTATTCTGGTTACTTCTAACTATTAACTTAACACAACCTACTTAATTTGATAAAAGAGCCTCAGTTGAGGAACTGAGTATGACAATAGGAAATGGTCATAAGTTTAATTGAGGTGAGAACACCCAGTTCACTGTGGACATCAACATTCCCTAGTCAGGGGAGCCCTGGCTATGTAAAGAGCAGGGAAAAGCTAGCTACAGGAAGAAAGTATGCATTTGTTCATTTTGCACTATACTGTGGATGCAGTGTGACTAGTTGCTTGAGTTCCTGTCTTGATTTCCTCTCAGTGATAGACTGTAACCTAGAATTTTAGGTTAAATAAATCCTTTCTCTCCTATATTGCTTTCAGTTCTGGTTTTCACAGGAGATTGTACTATAGCAACATAAATCAAACTACTACATTTTACTACCTGCTTTGGTCCTAGGATGTCTGTCATAGGTATGCAAAACATTCACACTGGGGCTAAAAAAACAAATCACTAGAGACACAGGATGCTTTTGTTGACATTCATGAACAAGGCTATTCCAGCAATGTCTAGTAGGTGTACAGCCCCCCCTAGAACTGCACACTTTAAATTCAAGGAGGAGCAGGTGAAAAGAAATTGATTTATGATGTAAAAAGTGAAGAGGAGACTGAAATGTGCCAAGGAAGGTGGCACCTAATCAAATCTGTCCTTACACAGTACAAAATGCATGTGGGAGGGCTCAGTGCGGATGTCTGTTGAACTAAACTCATTGATTTCCCCCCCAGTTCCCTAGACCTTCATCACTGACTGTGAAAAGAGATTAATGAGTCATTCTTTTTTCCAAATAAAGCCGTATTTATTATTGCTATTCTGGACATCCACAAAGAGAGTGTGTAAGGGAAAGTAAATGAACATGAGTGATTCTTGACTCTTGATCTTAATAACCACATATACATCTCTATGTTTTAAATGCATTTATGTGAAAAGGAGAGAGTTGCAATGTCTCTAATACACAGGTACAGAACTCTCTGCTGTCAGAATTCTTTCAAGCAATGATGAAGAAAACATCATTGGGCTGATGAATACGTAGGCAGCATCTGCTATTTTCAAGGTATTGGGGTGGGTATGGTTCTTGCTTTCTAGATCTTCATATATGAGAGTGTGTACATAAAAATTGGTAAGCAGGAAACAAGAAAAACAGAGAGACAATAGGAGAAGAAGAAGGGAAGGAAAGGGAGAGGTCAACTTATGTACATACATACACCATCAGAGAAGAGCTCTTTTCCCATAAACGAGGATGTCAGTAGAGGATATACATGCAATCTTGATCTATTTGCTTTTACAAAAGAACAAAGGAAGAGTGCGGAGCAGTGGGAAGATGCCTGGAAACTAACTTGGGAAAGTAACCACACCAGATCAAATCACATAGAGCCTCTTCCAGGAAGGCCTGCCTGACCACACCCCTCTCCCAGTCTGGAAAAACTTCCTTTCCGATGTTCATTGTGGCCTATTTACTAGGTCTATACTTGTATTGACCACATAGAAAACATTTTAGCCTCTCTATTACATGCATGTGACTATTATTGCACTCTTAAATATTAAGACTGGCCACATGCCTTGGTTTTGTGACCTTGGGACCTGTGGAAGAACCTTATTTCGATGACTGTTCAGATAAACTATACTGTACAGAGCACAGTTAGCGGTCAAGTTAAGGTAGGTTAACTGATGCTACAAATCAAGAGGTAACAGTCACAGGCAAAGTATGACCCAAAGAGGTCACACGACTCAGGAACTAGGATTCAGAAGGCCTGGAGCTTGAGATAGAAGTTAGCTCCTCCTTGACTTTCATGCCTAGAGGCCTACCCTTAATGCCACTTTAAAAAGTATGCCTTCACCACAGAAGTTTTACACATAATGACAACTTACTTTACTTATTTTTCCAATTAATTGTACATTTCATTTTTAAACACGGGGCAGTTTATATATGCCTCACTCTCTGACAGGCCTTAATAAGCTTTTGGGTAAAAATTGTTTTTGTTTGTTTCTTTTTTTCTTTTTTCTTTTCTTTTCTTTTTTCTTTTCTTTTCTCTTTTCTTTTCTCTTTTCTTTTTTTTTGTTTTTTTGTTTTTGGTTTTGGTTTTTCAAGACAGGGTTTCTTTGTATAGCCCTGGCTGTCCTGGAACTCACTCTGTAGACCAGGCTGGCTTCGAACTCAGAAATCCACCTGCCTCTGCCTCCCAAGTGCTGGGATTAAAGGCGTGCGCCACCACTGCCCGGCTTGTTCGTTTGTTTCTTTATTTTGGTGTCATCTGGGCATACAAAGCTGAGCCATCATGAAACATCACACGATGACAGTGTGGACAGAATGTAAGAGTTAGAGGTAAGGAACAGCACTGAGAATCAGGGCCTTATAGACATGAAGTACCCCAGGTGGTGTATTTGTGAACTCACTGTAGATGTGGTTGCCTGCATAAGATTTGTATGAGACTGGGTTCTTCAACATTCCATCAGGGGAGGGAGAAGGGCTCCTGAGGCCACACTCTTCCCTGAGGGGACTATTGACAATGAATGTTGGTTAGGAGGAGAAAGGTGTCACTTTCTTCATTGGTATAGCCACTGATAAGTTACTCATGTTTCAGTAAATAACCTCCCACTTGTGCTCATTTAGACTCAGTTGGTCTCAGATACAGTCATATATACGTATAGACATACATACATATAGACATACATACATGTACATTTGTGTGTATATATACACATATACACATGTGTGTTTATATATGTGTGTATATATACACACATATATGCATATATGTATATATGTCCCACATATATATGTATATATATACACACATATAGGCATATATGTATATATATGTCCCATATACACACACACACACATATATCTATATATATCTATATATATAGATATATATAGATATATGTGTGTGTATGTATATATGTGGGACATCAGGCAGTTCTAGGCTAACAGAAATGATCCCAGTGTTTTCTAAAATGCTAAAAGCCCTAGGCTTGAATATCAGAGCCACCAAAATAAGGAAGTAAGAAGGTGGCTTAGAGTATATCCCAGTTGTGTAGAGCTTGCTTAAAAATGCACAAAGCCTGCATTTGAACTCCACAATAAAGCAACAAACAAAAACAATTTGGTAAGAAGGAATGCTTAGCAGCAGAAGAAAAGGAGGTGACAAGGGATAAAAATGGGTAAAAGTGACCAAAATTCATATATATGAAACTCAAAATAAAAATTAATTCAAAATACTTAGTTTTGAAAAACTGTAGGTAGGTCTGGAAAAGTCAAGCCTATGAGCCTCCACTTAGATATAAAATGATTTAGAATATGGCTAGAACATAATTAGTTATTCTAGAAGAGTTGTAAACAAATGTAGCTAACAAGGGCTTAAGAACAAGGATTTGGGTGTTGATCCCAACACCAAATTATCTATTAAATTCTACAAATCTCAGGTGTATCAATATCTGTCCCCGGAAACCTGAACAGCTAGAAATTATGGGAAATGTCATCCAAAATGTCAGTAAATTCATATTTCTTTGAGTTGTAAACAAAACAAATCTCCCCTCACTCTACTGTGATTTCAGATTCAGGTCCAAGATTTCATAAACAAGGATGCAGAAAGTCAGGTGTGAAGGCCAACAAGCTGATTTGATTTGCAGATCATGTTCTATCTCTAAGCCCTCTGGAGCTGATTTTAACAACCACAGTGAAGTTAAGGTCATCAACACAGACTGTCTTGCAATAAGATGGGACTGGAAAGCCTGCTTTAAATTCTGTGAGTGTCTCTCAGACCCTGAGAGTCCTCTGGAATCCTCATTAGGGAGGGGAGAGAAATTGTGGTTTATAACAGATCATTTGCCAGGTATTTGAGAAGCTGTACTACAAAGTCATCATAATATAATATATTTTGAAGTGCAATACTATGAATCTATAATGGAATTTCTAAAAATAATCGAGGACACTAATTTTCCTATTGTTTTCAATGCCTTGGGGTCCTAAATTATAATTCTACATATTTTGAGAATAAAGCCTAATTCTATGATTGCTACTAGGTTTTAGCGTTAAAAGAAAATATTCTTCATAGGCTCATGGGAACTGTTCTTACTGTACATAACAGAAGTACCATTTCTTACTTAGCAGAAACCTACAAAATGCTGGATTCTGTCATCTTTGATCAGACAGTGATAACACCAGACGTAGTACTTACCTAGCACAGGAGGTAGCTTTGAAATAGCTGGCAAGGTTGAGAAACAGTGATTTCACAACATCTTGAGTAGAAACGAGAAAAATATACATATATTTTATTTTAAATACCATAATTTGAGTAAATGCCAAGAATTAGAGCAGTGATCTAGGAAAAGTTACTCACAAGCAATGATTGTGATCAGCAATGCACATGTAATGATGCTGGCTAATTCTCCTCCCACAAACCATCTGAAACAAGAAGACCATGTCATTTTAGCCTATTGACCCTACATTTACAGCACATACAGTGTTCTTTTAGACTAAGAGTAGACTCTAAATGTCAAGCTTTACTCTATACCTCCAAAATAAAAAATAATGTGTATCAGCAAACAGCTAGGCAGATCGGGCAACAAAAGAGACTGGAGAACCTTGAACCAGAAACATTTATATATGCCAAACAGATTTGTTTTTTTTAAAAAATGATTTATTTTTACTTTAAATTATGAATATGCCTGTTGTGTAGGAAAGATAGTATATTCAGGTGAGTGTTGTGCTCACAGAGGTGGAGACCAGATCACTCTGTAGCTGAACTTAAAGGCTGTTACGAGCCACTGGAGGTGGATTCTGGGATTTGAACTTGGGACCTCTATAAGAGCATTCATTCTTAACTGCTGAGCCTTCTCTCCAGTTCTGTAAATTGATTTCTAACAGGAATGTAAAAGCCACTCAATGGAAAAAATAGTCCTCTTGACAAATGGTCTTGAAACAATTGACTATTTGAAAGCAGAAAAATGAATTCTCACATATATTTTATCTTACCTAACATTGAAGTTAACATGAGTCAGTGGCTACATTATAAACCATAAAGCATAAAATTTCCAGAAGAAAGCGTAGATGAAACCTGTATGACCTTGTGTTTGGCCATGAATTGCTAAGTACAGTATGAAGGGTAGAGTCTCCAAAAAAAAAAAGATTAATAATTGAACATTCTGAAGATTAAAGAAAAATGTTTTCTCTGGGGAGGATACTGTTCAGAGTATAAAAAGACAGTGGAAAGTCAGAAGAAAATATCTTCAAATCACAAATCTACTGAAGGAATCCTATCTAGGTTACGAACAACCAAACCTCAGCAATAAGAGTGCTGAAAAATATCAATGTATAATGGCATAGATGTATGCAAATGCCGCAATGAAACCCATTATTTCATATGATCATTTAAAAATAAAAAAAAAAAACAGCAATCATAAGACAAATAACCTTCAAAATGGGTGAAAAAATGTGAACACGTGACACATGTCAGCCAATTAAAAAATGGGTGTGAAGATACGTATTTAAAGCAATGTAGAACATCACTTGTCATTAGTCAGTGCACGCTAGCATGCTGAGCAATGGTACCCATGTATCAGACTGGCTCCAAGTTCTCTACGGCAACAGTTGTGCATTTATCAGAGATGTTGAGCCCCTAAATCGTCATTGCAAACAACAGAGCAGCTACAGGGCCATCATTGTCAATGGGAAGGAAAATGGTGAGAATATTTTGGTACACAGGTTGGCACTTTCTTCCCAATTAAAAGGAAGACTTATTGTCTCATTCTCCAATGCCAATCATTGGTGGATAGACAACTCAGTACAAGCCTTTTGTCTTTGTATTTTATTTTTATTTTATTGAAAATTGTCAAAAATTGAAGCAAACAAGATGTTGCCTGACAAGTGAATATTTGAAGTTCACTCCAGATATCCATCAGTTTTCATTCAAAAACTCAAAGGTAGTGAGCTGTTCAGATTCTGTGGTTGTTGATAACTAGCTTTAATCAGTGTTGGTCAGATAGAATGCAGGATGCTATTTCAAATTTTTAAAATATCATTTGAGACTTGCACTGTGTAGTGTCAGCTTTAGAGAAAATCCAATGAGCTGCTTGTGGATGTTAGGTCCATTTGACTTACGGTGTTTATTAACTCAGTGCCACTCAGATCTCCTACTGCCTCTTTCATGAATCCTAATACATTCTCTCTCTCTCTCTCTCTCTCTCTCTCTCTCTCTCTCTCTCTATCTCCAAAACAGGTCGCTCAGCTAAGGAGTACTCTGGTCTC
>NC_034606.1:31968600-32006052 GCF_900095145.1 Mus pahari
CCCCCTCCCCTCTCTCTCTCTCCCTGACATATAAATCTTTCCTTGGTTGTGCTTCCTCTTCTCATTCATGGGACAGAGGAAGCTTCGTTAGCATCCTCTTCCTCAGACAGAGCTCCTACTGAACTAACATTTACAGAACATTCCACCCAAACCCTAAAGAAAAATGTCTTCTCAACAGCTCCTTGGGCTTCCTCCAAAAGTAACAACATATTAGTACACAAAACAAGTCTCAAAAGATATTTTTAAGAATTAATTTTTTAAATGATATGTTTTAAAATTAAAAAAATTAAAATGATATTTTTAAAAACTTAAAAGATTCTTTTAAAATTGAAATAGCACCCAGTATTCTGTTTGATTACCACAGATGAATGCTAAGTTATCAACAATAGAATCAAGAGAAAGTATTGTATTGAATCTACAACTTCTGCACATATATATCAGGACGAAAATCAATTCCGTAGAAATTAGTGAGAATCAAGTTCATAGCTGTATGAGTGGAAGCCTGTGGATAATTGAGGTGACAGGGAAACTGGGAATGAACCATGTTGCATTGGGTTAGTTAGATATACCAATGTTAACACATTCGGGTTACTTTATGTGTATATAGATACATAATTTCCACATGGTTGTGCCAATGTTCTTACATATGCACAAACATTCCTCATTTCTCTCTACAGACAGACTAGAAGGAATGACATCCCAGTACTAATGAGCACACGTGGCACCCAGATCTCATAATGTTCTACAATAAAAGAACTTTTGAAACTTCGGAGTAAGGACTAAGCCTAGGGCAGGAAAAACAAGATAAGTCTGAGGTATTTGCTCTTTAACTGTTTTATAAAGGATAATAGAAATACTAAGAAATGATGGCTTAAAATATATTTTGAAGAAATAAGATTTACTGATCAGGAAAATAGGATCATATCATGAGAGGAACAGAAACCTAAAGTGACTAAAGGTTTATGGTTGAGCTGGCCAACAGAATGTCAACCCTGCAAACAGCCCTTATTTCTTCTATTCATGGCACAGTTTACAAATGATGGTGACTTATTGTCACTGTCAGTTACAAAGTGATCATTGGCTTTTTTTCTTTTTTGTATAGCCCTGGCTATCCTGGAACTCACTTTGTAGACCAGGCTGGCCTTGAACCAGAAATCCTCTTGCCTCTGCCTTCCAAGTGCTGGGATTAAAGGGGCGGTTCACCACTGCCCTGCAGGTGATCATTGTTGCTTGACCATGTTTTCATAAGCTTGCTCATTCCTAGTTGCTATGCTGTCAGGATTTCAAGTGAATAGTATACATTGTTGGCATTATACATATTGTTTCATTTTAACCACTATTAAGTAGCTTTTTCTACGAAAAACAAAAGCCAGGTGTGATAGTAAATGTCTGTAGTTCTAGCAATTGGGGGATAGAATTAAAAGGGTAGGAGTACATGTTCAGCCTCAACTACATGGAGAATTAGAGAGCAGCCTGGGAGATAGAAAACACACGTACAAAGCTAATTAAATCTAAAGTATAAAGATATATACAAGGGCCATAGTAACCAATCTTCAAACTTGCAAGAGTTTCTGGTAGTAAAATGGGAAGTATTGAGCAAGCAATTTTTTTTATAAAGTAAACAATAGTGTTGAACTACAGTCCCAGAGTCTAAAGTAAACTCTGTTGAGGTAGGGAGAGGTCAAGAGAAATAAGAGAGAGGAAAGGAATGAATACGATCAGATTGTGTGATACACAGTATGAAATTGTCAGAGAACCAATACTTTAAAGGTCTTGAGTGTAAATGGATATGAGTAAATGCTTACATTTGTATTTTTCAGTTTTCACCTAATGTCCTTTTCTGTTTCAGGATCCTATCTGAAAATATATTCTGTTTAGTTATTCATCATGTTCTCTCAGGCTCCTCTGGAGTAGGACAACAAGGTCCTCAATGGCCTTTCCACCTTTGTGGCTAGATTCTAATGTGCTGAATGCCCTTCATTTGCCTTTTCTCTTTATTTTTCTCATGGCTAGACTAGGGTTTACAAGACTATACAGGTAGAGTGCCATTCTTACTGCTTCTTGACAAGGGCACAGGTAATAATCACTCTCCTATCTTTGCCAGTGACCATGCTCACCAGAGGGGGCGCCAAACAGCTCTTGCCACTGTATTGTACAGACCGCATTTCTTTTGTTAAATTATTTTATTAGATTTTTTGTTTGTTTGTTTGTTTTTCGAGACAGGGTTTCTCTGTGTAGCCCTGGCTGTCCTGGAACTATATTTTCTTCATTTACATTTCAAATGCTATCCTAAAAGTCCCCTATACCCTCCCCCTGCCCTGCTCCCCTACCCACTCACTCCCACTTCTTGGCCCTGTTGTTCCCCTGTACCGGGGCATATAAAGTTTGCAAGACCAAGTGGCCTCTCTTCCCAATGATGGCCGACTAGGCCATCTTCTGCTACATATGCAGCTAGAGACATGAGCTCTACCCACTTCTTCAATCTGCTCTTTGGAAACCAGTTTGGAAACAACTCACCCAAAAATAATATGGAGTTTAGCTCTGTTTCTCAAGGCTGGATACATCTACATATGTTAGCCCAAGAGGAATGTTTCACTGAAAGCCCTGTCATATATGAGACAGGGTTTCCTGACCAATTTGGAAGTTTGGAACACACTAAGTAAGAAGAGTGCTGACTGTGATTGCTCTACATAATTTCTTCCAGCCACTATTGTACTAGTGCACATTATCAGTTTCCAATTTGGTGTATTAATGAAGAATGTTACACTCTATTTCTAGCCATAGAGCCTCCTCCTTTTGTTCTTTTTGTCCTATTGTGATCTAAAATGTTCCCCAAACCTCATAATTAAATGGGAGGCTTGTTTTAAAATACCAACTCTCACTAAGCCTCTATTCATACTTAAGTGAGAATTCTAGAAGAATCTAGAAAAATCAACTTTCCCAAGCAATGTGGAAGCGTTTGACCCCCAGGATGCAGGCATTGAGAGTAAATAGCATTTTGCCACCAGAGTTCAAAGACGGAGAAACTTATAGGACTTCACTGTTCATTTTCATTTCATCCATTCATTCAGAAATATCAATGAACTCTTGTCTTTGAGGATACAGAAGTAAGGATAATACACTGATGTCAGTTCTGGATTGCTCATGTTCTTTAAGAAATACTTTAAACACGAAACTCTCTCTCTCTCTCTCTCTCTCTCTCTCTCTCTCTCTCTCTCTCTCTCTGTGTGTGTGTGTACAGATCTGTGTATGTGATCATGAATGTGACAGGACAACTTTCAAGAGTGGGTTCTTTCTTCTCAGTGTGGATTCTAGGTATTGAACTCACGACATCAAGCTTGTACTGAAAACACTTTTACTTGCTAAGGCATGCCATTAGCAGATTGCTTACATTCTTATAATGAGAGCTAGATGATTAACATTTGGATAACTGAACATATAGTTATGAAGGGTCCGCAGTAGAAAGTGTTCTGGAGTAAAGTAAAGCAGAGTATATGTGTGATCAATGGTGCTATAGGCTTTGTGCATACGTGCCAGGAAAGTTTCCTCTGACATAGAATTTGAAAAGATTCCAGAAAGAAGTAAGGTCACCAGTTATTAGTTTAGAGAAATATTCTTGTGTCAGGAAGAGGGAACAAAGACTCTGAGACATGAACAGAGTTAGTGCTGATGGGACTTGAACATTTTTCTATAATTCTGAGAAAATATGCACAGAGAAGGCACGCCAAGAACACGTAGGATAGGAGGTAAACCTATAGTCAGAACTGAGTGCTGTGTATCCATGTTAAGCTGGCTCCTCTGGAACTGACAGTTATTATGTGAAAGTTGATATGGCAAGGCAATAAATAAAATCAGGATGGTATGAACAAAGGATCTATACATATGATTGCATGATAGTTACTATTCAGAAAGACCTTGCCCAGGAACACAAAGTACTTGTATCCAAAGTACTTCTACATGGACATCTGCCCAACAACTACCTTTCAACCTCAATATAACATCATTCTTAGTGTCAGTTACTGTAGCCAATGATTGTTGTTTCAAAGTACTCACTAGAATCCATTTTTCACTTTATAATCTTACCTTCTCTCAACCTGTTAATCCACTCATGGCTGAAGTAATTCAAAAGTTCCTATAGATCACTCTGTTTGTTACAGATAAATATTGCTATTATTTAGACCCAAGATTTTAGAGAATATATTTTTGATTCTTCTGTATTTCAGGGTACAAGCTACAGTAGGAAAAATAGAGACTCAATGGGGACTTCGAGTGCTTTGGAATGAACTGAAATGGAAACGTGGATTGGGGCTCTCCTTGTCATCACAGTTTAAACAGAATGTTGCACATGGTCTAGTCTCTAAGCAATGTATGCTAGCTTCTGTAAGTACTGGAGATGAGAGAGAAGGTACATGAAGAAAAAAAAGCAGTATCATACCAGATAAACAAACAAATTTTAGTTATAGAGCTACCTAAAATGTTTTATGGTAAGAGGCAAGAGAATTATCCATCAATTACCGCTCCCCATTTATTATGAAACGTTATTGTAAGCAAGCAGAACTAAGATTACCTTGCATATGCAGAAATGACTAAGCACACTGCTAGGAGGATTGCCTGAAAGGAGACCTTATGCATCAAACCAGCTCCTGAAGGAAGAAGAAATCAATCATAGATCATTGCTAATTAAATAACCCAGGAAAACAAATTTCTGCTAAGTCTGTTTCATAGTTTTCAGATGTATGTCATTTTAAACAATCAATCATCAATAACAAGATAAAAATCATGTCAAGTGTGGCTGGAGCAATGGCTCAATGGTTAAGCGCATGCCCAGTACATACATGGTAGTTCACAACTTTAGGTTCAGAGGATCTGATGCTCCCTTCTGGCTTCCATGGGCTCCTGCACACACATGATACCTCTAAATTCATGTAAGCATATACTCCTATGCATACATTTTGAACATATTTTTTAAAAATTATGTCACATATGGGGTCCAATGATTAGAAAACTCTACAGTCAATGAATTAAATATCCCCTCTAACAGCAAAACAGATTATGCAACTCAAAATGTTTCAGACTTGCTGTTTGCTTTGATATTGGAAGAAACCCTTGTAGAATTTATGCTAAAGTCAGAACACTAAAAATATAATGTTGAATATGATTATGTCGATCACAATAATAAGAATGCCTATCATTTGCAGAGTGTTTTATAATTCACAAATACTTTTGATACGTTAGCTTATTTAATTAGCCTGAAACCATGCAAGGTAGGGAACATAATCTCAGTTTTGCATACAAGTAGACCAAGACTGAGAGACATGATGCAATAGTTCAAGATCAAACAGCTATGAAGTGCCATAGCCAAGGTTTTAAAACCACATCTAGACAGGACATAATGTTTTGTCTGAAATGAGGCATAGAAAGACAATTGCAACTTTGCTTTCTGGAAATCTCTAAAGACCAAGAAGAAAAAAAATACACGTATTATGAAGTACTTATCCTTTCAAAATTCTGTAATCAGTGAACTATTTCAATGGTGTCAGATCATGGAAGAAAGAAGTACAATAACTCCCAGCAGTTGTAATTAGGAGTCTCATGAGAATCATGACCTTGAGTCTCAGACTAAGCACCCCTAAGAAATCAGAGCTGACTTAAAGATGAACACGTGAGGGCTTAAGAATATATTTATGAATAGACCTCAACTTAATCTCCACCCCCCCAAACACTAGAGAAGCTTAATTTTGCAACGGTTGTTTAAAACTCGGAAAGACTTTATACTGAGAATGTTTTTAATTTTTGTGATTTATGCTGGAAATGAACACAGAGTTAGCTATCAATCTCACTGAGCCCCTCGTGTGGGTGGAATTCTGAAGTCTGGTGAGTCAAACTGGAGCAATAGTAAATTATGTCACTCCGAGTGCAGAGGATTTATGTATACTGTTAATTAAATAAATTATTGTGGGTTCAGTGGAGTGTTAACCATTCATCTAAAGTGTGTTTGCATTCTCCAACTCTTCTGATTTCATGTGCAATTAAGGAAAATAACTCCAGCTTGAGACACAACAAAGATCTCTGGCTATGAACATTGAAGGGTGAGTGTATGTTCTTTTGAATACAACAAAGAGATGAGTTCTGTGACTTTGAACCTGTTGTTCATTGCTTCTTCAGTGGCCATTGACTTGGCACTTATTTTGACTTAGCCCATCGGGAAATTAATTCCAATCAAGCCTTGATTCCTCCAGCACACTCTCTCTCTCTCTCTCTCTCTCTCTCTCTCTCTCTCTCTCTCTCTCTCTCTCTCTCATTTTAGCACCTATTTTCTTTAACATTTTTCACACTTACATTTTCTTTTTCTTTCTCTCTTCCCCATCCCACACCATCCATTCCACTTCCAAAAACATCTGCACCTACACATTGCTGAGTACAGAGGGCATGGGCATTTGTTTGCTGGTTTTGAAGGCAATGTTATATTCTTGGTGGGGAATCCCTTTTTCTGTAAGAGGGTGAAGCAGCTGGTTTCTTCTATTTTTTCATCCCAGCATTTAACCTATTCAAAGCCTTTTGTAAACTCACATAACTATCACTGAAATAATTGCTTTTGCCATGGACCTGGACTCCTTCCAGAACAGATGTAATAATTCTAGGTCTCGCATCATAACTCTAAATGAGCAAAATCTCTTCAAATGGACTGGAGATCTGAAAGTGTGTGTTGAAAGAGTCTCCAAGAGCCACCATGGGAAGATGGACTCTGAGGAACAGCACCAACACAGAAGAGATGGCAAGGAGGCAAAGACTGGAAAAATGCTAAGCTCTCTGATTGGAATTATCATGTACATAAGTCAGTGAATTTTATCACTGTTACTCAGGCCTGGAACTCAAAAGCTCTAATTGATACAAATAATGGCATACAGGCCAGTGATATTTGAATCTACTCTGTTACCAGGAACAGATTGCTCACTCAGGGAGTAGAAACTCAGGGATAAAAATAAATGATGGATATGACCAAGCATGCCAGATCTCAGTGATAAGGAAAATAAATATTCTCAGTGAAGTTGTACATGCAGAGTACACTAGAATAATGGAAGAACAATTTACTTTAGCCACCAAGCAGGAGGGGACAAAGAAGGTCCATCAGAAATAATCTCATTTCAAGTGGGCCTTGTAGAAAAGTAGAACCCATTCAGGTACAACAGCTAGAACAGACAACTCAGTTGCAACTAGAGCACACACTTGTCATGGTCACATTCTCTACAATGAGTGTTCAAGGCTTACTTCATCTGTAGAATGTTGGTATCCTTATATGTAAAATAAATGCACACACTCACGAGTTCATTCACCACAGTCAGGGAGAATGTGTCCTGTCCAGTCACTGTCTGGTCAATTTGGGATCCAAGGATAACTATGACCTTAGGTTCAGAGAATGGTGAGACATGCAGGCAAGCATGTGACAGTGGTGCAGCTCACAGGCATATGAGAGAGTACTCCTGGGAACCAGAACAGTGAAGGCTAGGCTCCCTAGAAGAGGTGGCTGCTGCGACTCAGAAAGTCTTGATAGCCTGGTGGTTATCTACGCAGTCAAAGCGATCTTTTCTGTTATTGAAACACCTGTATAGCAACTTAAATACCCTTTAGCACTTGCTGAACAGCTGCAGAAGGAATATATTGTGCGGGACACGTAAGTAAGTCTTTGGAAGAATGCTCAGTGGGACACTATCCATCCATGGTTTATAGAGGCAAGTAAAAACAGAATCATTTCACTCAATTTCTGCCTCCTACAGTGATAACCTCAGTTCTATTGAGTATTCATGTGGACTGGACACAGTGTATACTCTCCCAGGATGTTTTCATTGCAAAGGGAAACAAGGATCATCTCTCTGCACAGGTTCAAGGTTAAATTTTAGAGTTTGGCACCTGCGTGTAGAGCCTAGTACATTTTTTTTTCCTATGGTGGCTCCTTGTGCTGTAGATTACAGGGGAGGCTCTGAAACATGAAATCTCTGCAAACTTAGCAGAGCAAGCTTAGCTCTCCCCCGCTGGATGTGAGACATCACGAAAATGTCATTAATCTGCTGCTGACAAAATAGAGTCATCAGCACACTGGTGAGCTTCTTTCATTACTCATGCTAGGAAATACCAGGAGCTGCCTTCCTGAGTCATAGCACTAAAAGACACAGACTTTCGTTGGTAGTGTTGTGTTGCTTTTGTTTGTTTGTTTGTTTGTTTGTTTGTTTGTTGTGTTTTGTTTTGGTGTTTTGTTTGTTTGGTTTTGGTTTTGTTCATTTGTTTGTTTTGTTTTGTTTTTGTCTTCTTTTTTCTTCATTTTTTTCTCCTTTTAGAGCATATCAAGCACATGCTAATGATCAAAAAGTAAATAATAGAGACCTGTCATTCTTTACCCTCAGCTTTATCAAAACCTAACACTTATCAGGCATCAAGGTTCTTGAAAAATAGAACCTCAGGGTTCCTGAGGACTTCATGACTATACTCAAAGGCAGTCACCTCTGTATTGTCTGGACACAACCAGGAGCCCAGGTCCTCCCTTCCTCAAGAAGGTTGATACCAGTTCCTAAGTGCACATTAGTCATTGCTACATCATTCTTACGTGGCAAGAAGGAAGGATAGTTTGGGTGTGGCAAAGATTTAAAAGTACTCACTTGAATGAACCAAACTGTTCTTTTCGAAGTGCCCTGATGCTTTCATTTGAAGTTGAAGAGAGGAACTTTGGCTTTCTCTGAGAGACTGAGGCAGGATGTAGCCAGAAGAGGAGGATTCTGAAGTGTCTGTGATTGGCTTCTGAGACTCCCATCCATCACTCAGAGAACAGTCTAGATCACTTCCTGGAAAAACAGAAGAATTTAATCATTCTCTCTCTCTCTCTCTCTCTCTCTCTCTCTATATATATATATATATATATCTGTGGGTGTCTTGGGGGGACAGCTGTTCTTCTCTATCTATCTATCTATCTATCTATCTATCTATCTATCTATCTATCTTTCTGTGTGTATATACATAAATCCAATGATGCTGTTGTACTTTTTATTTCTGTTTCTATGATGAAACACCCTGACCAAAAGCAATTTGGCAGAAGAAAAGAAGTGTTTATTTGGATTAAAATTCCAGGTTACAACCCATCATTTTGGGTAAGCAAAGGCAACAACTCAAGCAGCTAGTCAAACAGTAGACTCCCAGTCAAGATTAGAGAGGAACAAGTGTGCTGGTCAGGATGGTTTGCTTCGGCTCAGTCAGCTTCTTCCATTCTGATGCTGTTCAGTGGCCCCAGCCAAAGCACTGATGCATGGCATTGTGGGCTATATCTATTAGCATGCAAGATAATTGCACATAGACATGTCCCACTTGATCTAGACAATGCCTCACTGAGATCATCTCTCCTGAGTAACTCTAGGTTGTGTCAAGTTGACAATAGAAACTAACCAGCAGATTTGCCCTGTGTAACGTTCCCAATAATCAGAACGAAAGCAACATTGCCTACTGCACTAGTGGAGGGGGGTAAGAGGAGCCTGCCTTGTGTTGTTTTAATTTGTCCCCTTCCTTTGATGTATAAACAACATATCTTCAGAACACATATAAACAAAGATGAGAAGAATGAAAGTTTGGTAAAGGAATCCAATTATAGTTACAACCAAGTGGCTCAGCAGAATTCAGGAAAAATATAGTTTTACAACAAATGGAGAACAGACCACAGAAAACATTGACTTTCCATCAAAAGAGTAGGGGCTCCATTTATAGACGATATACTGTTCCTTAGTAAGAATGTCACCATGTACATATCCATGTGGTATTTCTTCTGGATAAATCAATGTACAGTTCGATATATAGTAAAATCCAGATGGCTCTTGAAGAAATCATGAAATGATACCCTAACACCATGTAGGCAAGGACATTGGTTATCCCATCTTCAATCTCCAAGTGATGTTAGGTGATGAATAGATTTATTTGAAGGATATGTGTAAGCATATGAGCCTTACATCTTTACAACATTAAACTTTGTAGCAGAGATAACTCCTACTTCTAATTTGCCCATTCACTCATTTGGCATCTATTAAATGTTGCTATTGAGAAGCAATAGCAGAGTAGACATGTGCCACCATTTGTTTTAGGAGGATTTTATTCAGGTAAGAGCAGAGTAGCAGAATATATTATGAGAGGTGTTACTATAGAAACTCACTCTCTATAAACCACCTTGAAACACTGAATGAAATCTTGAATAGTAAGTACATGCTTTGTTTTATCATTCAAACAGAATGTTTGGTACAAATCATTTCTAATGCATTCACTTATAATGGTTCATTCACAAATACATTTTACTTACCCTGGAATTAGCTTACCAATGCTTCTAAATAGCATCCACATTGAATCTCAAATCCATGCAACACAAAGTTTGAAATATGCTAAGACAACTTCTAGAATCATCAGATGTCTTCAACATAAAGTCACCATGGGATAATTCTGGCTTGTTGGCTTTTGAGCAGAATCTAAAGTTAATGGACTCTACACTTCCTAGGCTAGAACTTTGCTGGAAAGGATGAATGAAATAAGTAAGAATGACTTTCAATTACATAAGAAGTGCTACACCTTGATTAACAGACCCACTGATTTGGTTCATCGGGCTTGATTGTCTGAGGAATTCTCAAGTCTCTGCCTTTGATGGTCTGCATGATATCTACACTCAGCTTAGTTTCCCTACCTTTTCCTTAGGTGAGAATTTGAAACAATGCAGAACACACTGGCTTGGAGACAAAGACATTCACCCAGATCAGGCAGAAGTCCTGCATGGAATGCAGGTTATTTCCTGGGCGGACTTAAAAGATGGCACATATCCAACACACATTCTTTTAAAGCTGCATGCTTAAACTCAAAAGAAAAGGTCGTTCCTAGCAGGCAAGCCCAGGCCACTCCCAACCCTAAACAATAGCAGTGGTTGACTGACAGGGATTAGGGGTGGAAAGGTGGGACTTAAAAGCTGCAATTACAGGGCTGCAGTTTAGAGGGTTCTATAGGGCATGGAGAATGCCCCTTTGTTCTTAAAGGGAAAAGAAAATTAGAAGCAAGTCCCTGCAGGGATGCAATAGTCTATTCCCTCATGGAAAGATAAAGATAAGATGAGAGAGAGAGAGAGAGAGAGAGAGAGAGAGAGAGAGAGAGAGAGAGAGAGAGAAGAAAACATTCAGCATTCAGTAGGGTAGTCCAGTCAGTGAATGGGAGAAAACTATCTCCTTGATGTTTTAAAAGTTAATTTCAAATTATAATTTGTACTAATCCAAAGAGTTAATATTTATTCCATCACTACTGACCCTTGATATTGCCAGAAGCCAGTATAAAGGCTATGTGCAACATCACCCAATGCAAACTACATGGTTTCCTTCAGAGAACACCCAAGAGAGATGCTCACAGCCCTGTATCACAAAGTGCACAGAGAAATCATCTCACATGAGAAAGGAAAATAAATATGGCTATGAAAGATGGAGAAGCCTAGGTAAAAGATGCTCTGAAGACTCCTGTGGTTACTGCTTGGATTTTAGCTTCGACAAGCTGACCTGACATTTGGTGGAAATTATTATCTAATTAGAAAAAATTTTAAAAAGTGATATTGCAAATGAGAAAGAAACAAAACATTTATCTGTGGGAAGCCACATTCACCATTATAAGATGGCACCTGAGCCCGAAGGGCGTCGGCCAACTGACAACTAGCTGACAACTGTTTTGCACATGCTCAAACAGCACAGATGATGAGTCACAGCTCAAGCCCGGAGCATGCAAATGAGGGTATATAGTGAGCACCAATCATAGAGTGACACATTCCTCTTAGGCCTATTTAAGCAGCACCAGTTTTCAGGCTTGGGGTCTTTTCGCTTCAGCAATAAAACCCGTTTAAAAACGTCCGCAGAAGGATCATGTTGTGGCGCGTCTTTCTTGCTGGCAAGTTAGGTGATCGTGACATTTATCTCTATTCCATCATTTCACACAAAGTAAGTTAGGACCATTTCCCCTTTGGATTGGACATCTAGGGAATTTCCCCTCTATGAAAGATTTTTTTGATCTTTCCCTAGATTCGTCGAGGCTCAATACTTATCACAAACTTTAAATCCCCTGAATTCACTGTGGGGAAATATATATCTTTTGCCACCTGCTTCTTATAAAGCTGACCATATATGGTGACAGGGTCTCCGGAAAGGGCACAACTGAAGTGTGGTGAGGAATAGCTATAATCCTAAAGTTTTTTTTAGAGATAAAAGAACTAAAAAAGCAGAGGAGAAGAAAAATCCATCAGGAAGGATATTGTTTCCATGCATTGGGTACCTCAAGGGGAACACTGTGAAGTTGGTCCACGCTACTTAACAATCGGAAGGGCTTCTTTCTCTGTTTCCACTCATGTTAGGGAATGCCCAGCACATAAGATGATTGAGGAAAGATGACAGGTGGGTGGAAGAACTGAAGCAAGGCAGGCTTCAGTGACACCCCAGGGAAGCCCTCAAGCCAAAGGATTTCAGGAACTGCAACAAAAGTAGAAAAGACGGGTGCTTCATGGACATTGAGGAAGAAGGTCTGTTTATCTGATCAGTACACTTACTATATACCTTGAATGAATTGTTCTGTTCAAGCAACTAGAGGAGCCAAGTCATATTACAGTGAAAGTCTAGAAAAAAAGACTTCTGAGTATGCCTTGTAGAACACAGGAAGACTTCACAGAAGAGGCAGGGCTGGACCAGAAACCTGGAGGTTGAGTACAAACTCTACCAGGCGACTGTGGGAAGACAATGGAGCAGGAGCAGAGTGAAGATCAGAGAAAACAGGGGGCAAAGGCTGAGAGACCATATCCCAGTGAGCAAGTTCTACATGGCTGGGTGGAAGAACAAGCCGAGGAAAGTACCAGAAGATGATTCTGACTGGACTGAGTCCAGGTTCAAGCTTCCTATTACATTCAAGATCTAAAATTATTCTGTGAGGAGTTTGAAGTCATTACTGAATATCCAGAATGAATGTAACGTGATCCTTGTGGCAAAAGCACTCTAAGCAATGAGCCCTAGAAGCCCCTGAGCCCTTACTGAAGGAGGAGGAGTGATTAAGGCATACCAATAGACTCTGGGGTCCTCTTATAACAAGTGTTTAAAATGATGTGATATTTAAATTGGTAGTATCACTCTGTCTGTGGCATAGCTTAGATACTGAGCCAGTGGATTGAGGCTTTTGGATAGGGAAGTCCCTGCCATACGTACATATTCCTTTCTCCCATTCTCCCAAGCTTCAGGACACCTACCAAACAAGCCTAAAGATGCATCATTGCTGGTTGCCATAGAAAAGGAAAGTGACAGGTAACCCGTAAGGACCACACAGTAGAGCTTATCCCGGAGCATGCTCACTGTAGCACTGCTCACAATAGTCAAAATACACACTCAAGTTGAGTCCACAGGTGAATACATAAGTAAAACGTGGCAAATGTATGTAATGGGATGTACTCAGCCTTAAATAGGGAGGATGATCCTGCTGCTTGCAACAACATGGAAGGACCCGCATGACTGTTTGCTAAGGTAAATAAGTCAGTCCACTTCAGTAAGGATCTAAATAGATAAACTTACAGAATCAAAAAAATGCAGTACTGGTTTCCAGGGCTTCAACGGTTAGGAGGTGGAGAAAATCGAGAGTACAGCATTTCTGTTACAATAAGTGGGTATGTTTTAAGGGTATGTGTAGCACAGTCTGGTGCATGTAGTTAACAATATATTTGTTTTTTTAAAAGATAGATTATGCTGCATGTTCTTAAAACACACCTACACCGGGCTGGTGAGATGGCTCAGCAGGTAAGAGCACCCGACTGCTCTTCCGAAGGTCCTGAGTTCAAATCCCAGCGACCACATGGTGGCTCACAATCATCCGTAATGTGATCTGGCGCCCTCTTCTGGAGTGTCTGAAGACAGCTACAGTGTACTTACATATAATCAATAAATAAATCTTTAAAAAAAAAACAAAAAAAACACACCTACACCTACACAGAAACACACAGAAGGATATAAGGTACCTTGGGGAGCTGTTTGGTATGTCCTTTATGCTAATTACAGTGACAAGTAACAGGTGTTTGCATATATCTAACTCATTAAGTTATGCACATTAAATGTGTACACTTTTATGTGTATCAATTATACCTCAGTAAAGCTGTTAAGAACACAGAGAAAGCCAGATGACCGTATTAATATGGACATGAGAAAGGATCCAGAATATTCCTGGCTAATCACACATTCCAAAAGGATATTCTATGATCCCAGGACATGAGGCAGGTTCTGTGACAAAAGGAAAAATATCTCCATGCTGTTTCCCAAGACTACCTGGTCTAACTTAGAGAATTAGCCCTGAAAATTGAATGAAATAAAATAAAGGGCTCTTGTCTGGCATCCTGGAAATCTTACACAGAACTTTTAAATAATGGCATTAAACCACAAAGAAACCATAAAAATCCTTAATACCCAAATGACCAAGAAGACACATGTCTCTAAAAAGACAAATTTTCTCCCTACTCATGCTTTTCTATGACTGATTTTCTTCTTTTGATTAGTTTAACAATAAATGAATGGCTCTTACCACGCCAAACATTTCAGCAAATATTTTTAGTTGTATTATACTTGAAAGCGTTAAGGGCTAAGGGAAGATCCTGTTCCACTCAATTATCCTTGTGAGAATTCTCTATTCTCTTTCAGGGTGACTCACAGCTCCAAGAACACATTCCAAATTGCAGTTTGGCAGCAGGGGAAGGGGGTGGCCCTCGGGAACTGCAAAAAAATGCCAACAACTAAAGAGTGAATTGCAACTAATGAGGAAAGGTGTCTCCTGCAGCTGGAGAAGGGGTTGGATGAGGACAAACCCAGTCGGCAAAATATCCTTTAGTCTGAAAACTGAAGCATGAGAAAATCAGGGGAAATAGTGTTTGATTACAGCCATGGCACAGAGAGAAAATAGCAAAACAATTTAATTTTGAATTCTTCTGGAGTGTTCTAACTAGGCCATATTTCCAGAGAAAAACAAATTGCTGATAAATCAAGAGGCCTTGGGTAAAACCGGAAAACAAGACGTCTGAGGAGATGTGATTACAGCTGACAGCAGAAATGAGCGCTTCCCAACTCTTGAACGCACCCAGGTTGACTAATTACTGAGTTTTTGGAAGGGATGGTTTAATTTGTTATATTTAGAAGATATTTGACAACCAACAGAATTTTAATAAGACACCTTATGAGTGTGCAGCACGCCTGTGGTCTGACTGCTTTCAAGTTGTTGGGGCAGATTTGGAAGAACCAACTTGGGAAGGCAGATGCCAATTTCCAAATATGTGAAAATGGTCTTTGTAAAAGCTGTTCCTTAGTGATGTACCTTAAGTGTGAAATGTCTTCCATGAGCTCATGGGTTGATCTCCAATTGGTTTGGAAAAACCATTGGAGTCCTTAGGAGGTGGATCTTTGCTGGAGGAAGTAGCATTCATTCAAGTAGGTCTTGGGGATTCATATTACAGCTCAACTTCCTATTTGCTCTCTGCTTCCAATCTCAGACACAATGTGACCAGGTGCTCCACTCTCCTGCCATCAGAGCTTCCCTGCAGTGCTGGACTGTATACCGTAAAACTGTGAGCCAAATAAGCCCTCCCTCCTCTAAGTGTTTTTTTGGTCTGGAATTGTGCCACAGAACAAGAAAAGTAACTAAGACAGTAGATGTAGTTACCAGACACCATTTTCATTTTCTTCCCATCTTATGGAAATTGGCTTCTCTTCATCACATTTTGTTTTTCAAATTGCCTCTTTTTAAGACATTTATTGCAAAAACAAAACACAGTCATCCATTGGACGGAGCACAAGGTTCCCAATGAAGGAGCTAGAGAAAGTACCCAAAGAGCAGAAGGGGTCTGAAGCCCAGTAGGAGGAACATCGATATGAACTAATCAACACACACAGAGCTCCTTGGAACTAAACCACCAATCAAAGAAAACACATGGTAGGACATGTGGCTCTAGATGCATATGTAGCTGAGGATGGTCTAGCTGGTCATCAATGGGAGAAGAGGCCCTAGGTCCTGTGAAGGTTCTATGCCCCAATATAGGGGAATACCAAGACTGGGAATGGGAGTGGGTGGGTTGGTGATCAAGGAGAGGGGGGATAGGGGATTTTCGGAGGGGAAACTAGTAAAGGGGATAACATAAATAAAGAAAATATCTAATAGATAAATATTTATATTAAATAAATATTTATAGATAAATAAAGAAAATATCTAATAAAAAAGAAATTAAGTGATGCATGAAATGGGAAGAAAGGAAATGGGGTAAACTTCAAAGATGCAACAGGAAAGAAACATGTTCAGGCATGGAGGTGCTACATTGTTTTGTTTGTTGAATGGGTTGCTTATTTTGGAAATATTGGCTAATGTGCTCTCAAAGACACCCAAACATTAACATGTAATAACTTGTTTTTGAGTCCAATAAAATATTCCTAATCAAAAAGAAAAAAGAAAAAAAAGAAAGAAAGAAAAAAAAAGAAAAAAGAAAAGAAAGAAAAGAAAAGAAAAGAAAAGGAAAAAGAAAAAGAAAACCTAGTCTCAATTATTTATAGTCACAATGAGAAAGTAAATGCATAAAGGAAAAGTTGTAAGACTGCTTAATACTGAGCATGTTCATTGGCAAACTAGGGGCTGGAGAGATGGCTCAGCAGTTGAAAGCATTTGACTCCACTTTGGTTTCCAGTACCCACGTGGCAGCTCACAACCTTGTTTTAATACCAGCTCCAGGGGGCCATAGCCCTCTAGCCTTGGAAAGTACATCTACACATAATAGAAATAATAAAAATAAGTCTTTGTAGAGTAAATGTGTTGAGTAGAACATCAACCCATTACTTCAACATTGATACTTTTAACGAACTACTGCATTTCATCTTCACGGCAACCCTATATTCCCTTTGTCCTATATTAACAGATAAGTAGAAGATCAGAAAAGTTCATTGATGTGCCCAAGAACACTCAAGTAGGAAGAGGCAGCTTCAGCACACTGCTTTCCTATCTACCAGAGCTGGCATGGGCAAAATTTTTCACACATTTTACCAAACAAAGCACACCCATTTGTTAAACTTCTCCCGCTTCCTCATAACCTCATTCAATCTCTCACAAAACCTGTCAATTCTACAAAACAAAAGTATCCTTCTTCTCTTTGCTCTGTACTTTCTTGGAAGGTTTGATGCTTTCCTTTGCTTCTGAGCTCGCACTAGCTACTCTCTGTGTAATCCTCCCTCGTGTACTACTAGAAAACTAACATTGAAAACCCAAATCTGATGTGTCCTTATCCTGCCTAAGATGCTCCAAAATGCCTGTGAATCATTAGATAAACCCTGTCTCCTCAATAAGGCACAGAAGGTTCTTTAGCCCTCTACCATCTGTCATTTCTGGTCCAACCCCTATGTCAGCCTCGTGTCTGTGTCCTGCTTAGATGTCCTTGTTTTTGGCAAGAACAAAAATGCACTTGGTTTCATTAATCATTTGTTCATATTATGAGAAGGATGCTTCATTTGACATGTTATGCTTTTTTAAATGAGTCTAGTGTTATATACACCTTTACACACACACACACACACACACACACACACACACACACACACAAATCTTCACGTCATACCAATGTTAATTCCTGGTTTTGTTAATATTTTGAAGCATTATAAATTATTACCAATGGGAAAAACTGGATGAATGGTACAAATTTTTTTATCTCATCACTTTCCCCTTAATTTTATCTATGCAAGCCACAGTTTTTAACATGATCAATAATATATTTTGCCTATTTCCACCAATAAAATGCAATTTCCATAGGAATAAGATGCTTTATTGGCTTTGTTCAACACTATACTCAGAATATAAACAGTTTTAACCTTATTAAATATATATACTTATATTTCACATTATATATACACATATGTATATCTGCATATATATATATGTATATATATATATATATGTGTGTGTGTGTGTGTGTGTGTGTGTGTGTACACATACACATATTTTTTTAAATTAAAGGAGTGAGTTCTTGTAGAGTTCTCAACCTGAGACCACTCATTGGAATGGCCCACTCTCACAAAATAAAGATGTATTGGAGTTGTCAGAGTCAAATGCATATAAGGGACAGGAAAGAAGGTGAAATTAAAGGCAGGACCAGAGACATGGGATCGAGACAAGAACAATTGTGCAGGGAACCATGCTCAGATGGGGCTCATTTTGAGTTTAGCTCTGTTGTCACATTTAACATTTTTTTGTTCTGGACTCTCCATCCTCATTTTATACTGGTTGCTAAAAATTGAAGCCAGTTCTGACTAAGAAGCAATAAGAAAGCCAAACAAATGTATATGTGATAGAAGGAATGACGAGCCATATATAATCTTGGAAAGACTAGGATCCTAGTAACTGGAAGGCAGCATAGCAAAGGTAGAAATGTCATTTAAGTTCCCATCTGCTTAATAAGTCACGCATTTCTTAAGCCCTCTTGGATGCTATTACACCTGAAACCCTTCAGACCTTATCTAGGATATGCTCATACTACCTTTCTGGCTTATATATTAGCTTCCTCTCCTTCATTTTCTCCATATTCCTAACCATGCTAGAGCACTTAAGTCACTATACTGTAACTATTGGAAACACATTTCCCTCCCTTTCTGAGAAAGGAGTTTCCTATTAGGGCTGTGTCTTATGCAGCTTAGGACAAGTGCTTAGTCCAGTTGTTTCCATACAGCATGTAGTCAAGGATTTGATGACTGAATAGACTGGGCTTGGAGTTTCTATCACTGCATTTATATACATACATTTGAATGGAGGAATACATAAGCACATATCTATCTTAGCTATGTCATTTCTATATGTATGTATTATCTATTTCAGCAGAACACACATATGTATACACATATGTATGCATATACCTTGTTTTTAAACTAAGGCAATTGAGACTTAATGAAGTTACTATCCCAGTATGCTCAAACTGAGGCTTGAATCCTGATTACAGAACACAGTTTCCGGTACATGTCTTGTAAGTTTGTCTCCATTATTACTTCCCCACTTCTATTTCATATATCAAAAGCCAAATTGAAAATGGGCCAATATTTTCTGAGTATTATCAAGAGTCTTATGCAGATATTTAAGCTCTCATTTTTTGTGTGACATGAAGACTTTTTTATTTTAGTCACAGCAAGTACAGAAATATGAATGAAATTTTAATCTCTGGCTTCACCCTCTCCATTAAAATATTAGCCATCTCAAAACCATGTCTTGGGTCAGGACTATATGAATGTCATTCAGAAATGGCATCATATTCAGAAATCTCATCATGGAATGAAGAAATTAAGATCATCATTTTCATCATAGTGGTACCTACCAAGGCTCCTGATTCCATCCAGCCAGAGATCCTCACTTGGGAGTGAGTCAACTTCTCCAAAGATACTTCCATGCAGCCAAGACTTAGAGGCTCTGGGGTCCAAGAGAGAAGAAAGAGAACGGTGGGTTCTCTTTTTCTTTCTAAATATTCTGGGTAGAAATGAAACCAGCATGATGAACAGTAAGTAGCAATCACTTTGTGTTGGAAACAATCCAGTGGTAATGACTTGACACACACAATAGGAACAACCCAAATTTGTATATTCAAATGATTGTTATTTTCCCCACCAATGTATTTGAAAACTGTTTATTTATTGAGCTGAATAGTTTTGTGTCAACTTGACATAAGCTAGAATCATCAAAGAGGAACGAAAGTAAATTGAGAAAATGGTCATAAGACTGGGCTATAAACAAACCTGTTTTTTTTTTCTTTTCTTTTCTTTTTTTTTTTTTTTTTTTTTTTTTTTTTTTTTTTTTTTTTTTTGGTTAGTGATTGATATGGGAGGGCCAAGCCATTGTGGGTGGTTCCATAACTGGGCTTGTGGTCCTGAGTTGTATAAGAAAGCAAGCTGAGAAAACGAGGAGGACTAGGTCAGTTAGTAGAACCCATCTATGACTTCTCCATAAGCTCCTGCTTCTACATTCCAGCACTTACCATATGTGATGATGAATTGTTATATGGAAATGTGAGTGAAATAAACTCTTTCCTCTCCTAGTTTCTCTTGGTTATGGTGTTTCATCACAGCAACAATAACTAGGCCATTTATCCTTTTCTTTTCTTTTCTTTCTATTACTATACAAACTTCTTGAAACTTTTAGCACGTTGCAACATGAAATTTGAGGAAACCTAAATGTGTGCTCCTGGTCCATGGTTACCTTATCTTTTTGTAGAATAAATGATTTCTTATCCCCTTTTAGATGATAGTTATGTTGTTGTTTTTGTTGTTGTTGTTGTTGTTTTAGAGCTAAAGGGATACAACTGAAGGGATCTTGGAAAACTCAGGATAAACAAATGAACCATTATCCAAACCAAGGGAGATCTGAACACCAGAAATGACTCCCAAACATCCACCCAAAGCAGCTCTGGATCACTGGGCACAAACGACCCATACTCAATCCCAGCTTTGATTCAGGGGGCTCTGGAGAAAAGTGGATCCATCTAGGGGTCCAAAATTTGGGAAGAATAATTGTTGATATAAAACCACAGCTTTCTCCCCAAGGGAAATAAGAAATAGTATATTCTGAAGCCAAATATGGGTGACTATGACTCAGGAATATGAAATGTGGGTACCTAAGTCTGTGTTTCTGTGACATAGTCCTTCATATTTGGCTCCATAGTAAATAATCTTTAATCCCTTTCAAATGAAAGTTCTGTTTATTACATGAAAAGATCCTTGAATCTATGTCAATGAGATTGAGATAAAGTCTAAACTATGTGTAGATGGTGGCCATGGTCTATGTTCTTGGAAATTGACAAGGGACGGAAAATACTGCAGATTCCTACATACAGCTCACTCTGTGACAGGCAGCCTTTTCTGCATAGATAAACCTATGGGATTCCCAGAACAGCCCTATGAGGTAGGTACTATTATTATCCCAATTTTTTGCGATTGGGAAAGGAGACCCAGAGAGGTTATATTATGTCCTAAGGCCATGCAACTGGAAAACAACATAGACTGGAAGCAAATCTAACCAATCTGAGTCCACAGGCACTGGTCCTGGCCATTATGTTTTGTTTGAGAAGTGAGTTCAGAAGAATTACTTAGAAAAAGCCTCAGAGAAATGGAAGGGCAAGCTGATTGAAAATTGGTGAAGCTCTGGAGTGAGCCATAAACTATATGCAATGACTGTTGAAAAATAAGTATGTTTCATGTTGGGTCATGGTATAAAAATAAAGCTGGAGGGAAACAAAGGGGCAGATAATAAAGAACCCTGCATGTTTCCTTGGGGATCATGGAGCTTAGTGTTAGTATAAAAGACACCATGGGAGTATGTCTTAGAGAAGGGAGGGGTAATGGCTTTTATTACCAAAGACTCTTAGCCACAGAAGGAGGCTTGGAGGGGTGGGACCAAGCGCAGGTAAATATTGAAAGTTCATGATAAGACCATTTTCTGGGCACCTGTTTGGAATATGCCAAGTCCTGTTACGAACACATTGTGTTTGTGAGAAATGCTAAGGGGCTAAAACAGAACCAAGTAACATGAAAAGAAAATGGATTGATTTCTATGATGACAGCATTTAAGTGTGCTGTGGGGCATCTGGAATTGCTCTTAGGAGGTATATTTCGAACTGGCATTTCCCCATTATAATGGTATGTTAGAGAAAGCCTTTTGTTTAATTTATTTAATTTGCGCTGTGTGTGTGTGTGTGTGTGTGTGTGTGTGTGTGTGTAAGCCAAAGGTCAACCGTGAATATCTTTATCATTTTCCATCTTATTATTCAAGACAAGTTCTCTATTGAACCTGGACTTTTCTGGTTTAACTAGATTGGTGGGCCAATGAGTTTCAGAACTGCACATGCTTCTGCCCCCTCTGCCTCTCCAGCGCTGGGATTACAGATGTACAATGCTGTTAGGGATCTGAGTTCGTGTCCTCATGCTTGAACACAAGGCATTTGATCTCAGATCCTAAGCTCTAGGTATCCATTACTATCAATTAGCGTAAATTTTAACCCTCTTTCTTGCAGGAAGTCCCTTTCTTAAGCTGTTTCCCACCAGTCACTTGCATTCTCCCAATTGTATCAGAGTTTCTCAGAGTCCTTTGCTTTTACCTTTCTCCATGAAATTCCATTTCCTACTTCATTTTAGCAGACATGCTATGCCTTTTGCAATTTACTATCACCATTTCTAAGAAGCTTATATGATCTGCTCCCCACTCGAAACGGGCATCTTTCTCTTTCCCTCTTCTGTTCTTGACACCAATTTCCACCCCAGCAACTTGATCCCTCTGTTTCACTTTGATTTGCTTTTATGTTGATTTTTATCTGATTTCCATTCCTCTTTTATTACCATACGCTTCAGCAGCAGTGAGCTGCTTGTGAATGTGCAGATGAGTGAACGGTGGGCAGAACGGTTTTGAGATGCCTTACACAACATCCTCTACTCACCTAACTAAGTTCTCCTTGTACATCACACTGGTATGGGAGGGGTTCAGTGTGATGTGGCCATCTGGGTCACAGAAGAAACTGTCCTCCGTCCAAATGTAGTAGCCATTGGTGAGGAGTCGGGGGCTTCTGCGGCAGATACAGTGGGAGCCTGTCAGGGGGTCTATGGAGCAGCATTCAAAAGAATTGTCTCCATCCAGGAAGTCATAAGTAAAGCTAAAGAGAAAAAAATGGAAAGTCCTCTAAGTCTCCACTATGCACGGACAATCATACACGACCCATTTGACCACGTAGTCACTGGGAAAGAAATTCCATTCTTCACATTCATGGTGCCAACTACTTCCACAGCCCTTATCAGAGGTGCTCTTAACTGCCAGGGCTTAGGTGTTGAACCACACAGCATTTAGTTGTTTTCTACTTAGAACTTTGGTGACGACGTTCTGGACAATGAACCGCTCCCCCTCAGGATAGACCTATATACGTACTCTTGATATTAGTCTTTTTAAAAAAAAAAAATTGGAAATATCACTAAACATCCTTTCTGGGATGTTGAAATTCATTGTTCCCTTCATTCAACACAGTGTGTCACATTACTGCCCTTGCCACTGTAATAGAGAAATTATCATTTCCTTTCTTTTCAGTCTCACATTTGGGAAGCATTCAGCTGCCTGATGGCAGCTTCCATATCCTACCCAAATCTTTTCTTTCTTGTACTTTCCCCATTCACAGAACCCATCTCTCTATGGCAGAGGTGAACCATTCACTATTTTACTGTAACTCCTTTTCTCTGCTTCCCAGTGAATGCAACCTTTGCTGTCTTTTGATAGGAAAGGGGCATGTAGTTGTTATCCATCCGGAGAAGACCGTGATGATCACCTCCCTCATTACAGAGTTCCTTTCTTTCTTTTTTCTTTTCTCTTTTTTTTATTAGATATTTTCTTCATTTACATTTCAAGTGCAGAGTTCCTTTCTTAAGTTAAGAAGCCTTTTTGATCCAGGAATCCATCCCATCATCAGATACTAATGCATATGCCAGCAAGATTCTGCTGAAGGGACCCTGATATAGCGGCCTCTTGTGAGGCTATGCCAGTGTCTGACAAACACAGACGTGGATGCTCACAGTCAGCTATTGGATGAAACACAGGGCCCCCAATGGAGGAGCTAGAGAAAGTACCCAAGGAGCTGTAGGTGGATGCAACCCTGTAGGTGGAACAACAATATGAACTAACCAGTACCCCCNGAGCTCGNGTCTCTAGCTGCATATGTAGCAGAAGATGGCCTAATCGGCCATCATTGGGAAGAGAGGCCCCTTGGTCTTGTAAACTTTATATGACCCAGCACAGGGGAAGGCCAGGGCCAAGTAGTGGGAGTGAGTGGGTAGGGGACCAGGAGCAGGGCGGGATATAGGTAACTTTTGGGATAGCATTTGAAATGTAAATAAAGAAAATAATAAATAAATTTTTAAAAAAGCCTTTTTGGTCATCTACCTCCATCACCAACATATTGTCTTAGCACTTAACTTGACACTAACTATGACACTAACTCTATCAATATGATGCTTTAGATGCCTTTATATAATTTAATTAAAATGTAAATGTGGGGGAAAGCTAGTAAACCAGTAAGGAGACTGAGAAAAAATTAGAATGAGTGATGAGGAAAGATACAAGGATGAAAAGGGTAGAAGGACAGAAGGATATGGACTGGTAACAGATGTTAAGGAGGTGGGGGATGTCAAGAAATAAGAGGGTGCGAGAGAGGAGAAGGAGTAGGGTCACTAAAATATCCTTCGTTCAAGAAATACAACAGTCATTGCTAACGCTTTTATGCTAATTTAAAATATTTATCGACTGCTCTTACTGATGTTATCTAGTCCTTACTTTAAGTTATTGATGAAATACTGAATGGTACAGGGACGGAAACCAGAGACTTTGGAAATGCCAGAAATGAATTCTGTCTAGAGAGGCTTGAAGTGTTTCATGTCAGCATCATATTGCTCATTATTTCCTCTTCTGGTAGATAAGGAAAGGAAAAGACCAGTAAGATAATAATAGCCATGATCTTGATGCCCTAAGTGAGTGAGTTACTCATGTCTAGTTTTTTTTGGGGGGGGGGATCCTACCCTATGCCTTTCTCTTCATGCTATTTGCCTCCTCAAGATTCAGGATGGGGGTTATCCATAATGCACTAGGCTCTTGGAAATGATAGCACGCCGGAGCTGTATTTCTAATTACTCTCTGAGGTCCAGTCTTTAACAATTATTATCAACCCCAGTTTCTCTAACTCAGGGAATGTCTCTGTTCAAATGTCCTTAATATTTTCTCCCTCATTTCTTGTCTGGACGTAAATTGAAAATATTCTTGTAACATCCATAGGTTTGTGCGAGAAAGAAAGGGAGAGAGGGGGAGGGGGAGGGGNGGGGGAGGGGAGAGGGAGAGGGAGAGGGAGAGGGAGAGGGAGGAGTTTACAGTGCCATCTGCTTGTGGACGTTGTACATCGTGGTGCGGAGCCTAGTGCGCACCACGATGTACAACGTCCACAAGCAGAGGAGCGGGGGATGGAGAGGGAGGAGAGGGAGAAGGAGGAGAGGGAGAAGGAGGAGAGGGAGAGGGAGAGGGAGAGGGAGAGGGAGAGGGAGAGGGAGGAGTTTACAGTGCCATCAAATATTTTTAGTCATTAACAAAACTACTTCTAGCTCTTGACTCTCACTTTAGTCATACTGGAGGGATTCCAGCAGCTGCTTATCTTTCAATAGGCCCTTTTTAATGGATTTCAGAAACCTAACCACACAAACAACCAGCAACTTACTTGACTGTCCAAATACCCGTCCTTTCTTTTCGTAGGTGATGATTAACCATGTCCAGGAAGAGTATTGCTTCCTTGTATTGGTCAAACCCTAGTACATCCTTACCTCCTTTCAAAATTTTGTGTAGTTACTCATATGCTGATAGTTTGTAAACCATGTTTCATCCTCTCTTTCTATATTTCCCGAAGGCCTTACTGCTTTTTATAATTTAAAAACATATGAACAATTGGAATATGTGCTTATTATTAATAAGATACTAACTAATAGATACCACTTATTAAATTTGTACCCTGGATCCATCCCCAAGGATGTTTTTTCTGTCCTTTGCAGAAAATCTCTCTAAAAGGTAAGGAGACTTATGATATGATTCTCCGTATGTACAAAAAAAAAAAAAAAAAAAAAAGGAAGAAGATTCAGAAGGACAAGTTACTTAGCTATGGTACACAGCTAGTATTCAGGGGAGCTAGGATGCAATCCTAGTTAAACTGACCCAACACAAATTCATATTTCTACTTGCATATTCTTGACTGACTTATGTGGTAGTGTCAGAAGGCCTGACGCCTACAGGGAGAACAAGTTCTAATATCCTTTTATCTTGTAAGTTCATTTCAGAAAATGGTGGAGGAAACCTCAGTTAATGACTATAGAAGGAATTTAGGGGTAGACAGAAGCTCAATTAGAAAAATCACAGGAAGGGGGAAAAAAAGGATCCCATTGAAGGATTGAACAAAATAATGGGATTGACTACTGTGAGCAGAACATGAAACTTGACCAGCTTGTGTACTGTTGAGTACTGTGTCCGTTGTAAAATGAGATAGGAAGCCATAATGTGGTAGCTTGAATGAGAATGACCCCCATAGACTCATACATTTGAATGCTTGGCCCCCAGTTGGTGAAACTGTTTGGGAAGGATTGGGAGGTATGGCCTTATTGGCAGAAGCATGCCACTGGGCTTCAAGGTTTAATAAGTCCATATTTGTCCCAGTAAGTTCTTTTTTTATCTAACTTGTGCTCTGGATTATATATGAGCTCTCAAGTACTATGCCTGCCTGCTTGTTGGCATGCTTCCCTCCATGATGGTCATGTGTAAGATGCTTCTACTATAGCAATGTTCTAGAATTGTTAGTTTCCATAAATGATTTCTTCTATAAGTTGCCTTGGTAATGGTTTTTTGTCACAGCAATAGAAAACAACAAAGATATCAAGTAAGAAAATCAACCAAACCAACCAAAACTATGTATCTGATGGAGTTTGCCATTCAATAGACATCTGCTATGTGCTCACACTAAAAAGATAAAAAAGAATATCCCATTCTTAGAGCAGACAAGTTTTCAGTAGTTAACGCACAGGACTGAAAATATATAGCCATGGCAAGCCTGTATGCTATGTACGATAGTGCTTCTAAAGGAAGACAAAGTAAGATGGGCAGGAAGGGAGTTTGACAGAGAAAAATCCCCAACATACCTTGGGAAAAGGCATGTCGGGGACAGCTTTCCAGAAGGCCCTTCGTCTGACCTGGAGTTATCTGCAAAAGGAAATGAGAGAGAATTTTCAATATCTCACCAACATGTGTGGCCATGATTAGCTGCAAGGTTGACATGTGGGCAGCTTATGTTCTACCCTCAGCAAGAGGGCAGCAATGCGGTAGAATGGTGTGAACAGCTAGTTTCAGAGAATCCATCAACTTGTCACCCATCCTCAATGGGAAGCATAAAGTAATCTTGGAGCATCTATCTTCTGTCGCTCTCACACTCCACAGTCCTTGAGAGCTTTCTTTAGTGCAGGATGATAAATCATGGCCACCACACGGAGCTTATGAATGGAAGAGAGAAAGCATCTTGTGTGAAGTTTAAAAAAAAAAAATCAAGATCAGTCGCTCAGTGTGGTGGGTATTGTAGCTAACTCCATAAGGTGAGAGAATCTAGTCACTGCCAAGGAGTTTTGTTATTGGTTAGTGCTTTCTAAGATGTCTCTACTATAGCAAACAGAAGGCATTGTGGGGGCTGAGTATGAAGTTTTGATTTTGTGTGTACAAGTGTGTGTGTGCATTTGTGTTTCTTCCTCTATGGTTCTCCGGCTTGTTTGAGACAAGGTCTCTCACTGAACCTGGATCTCATCAATTCTCCTAGGATGTCTGTCCAGTATCAGGATGACAGGTTCATGGCATCATATCCAGTCCTTTGTATGGGTTGTGTAAATACGAATTCAGACTCTCATGTCTGCATGGTGAACATTTTATATGACAGTGCCTCTCCCCAGCCCTAGAGTTGATTTTATTGATTTTAAATAGATGGCTTTTAAAACTATGAAGCCTATAAAGGCTTCATTAAAGAAGATATAATCCATAGGCATGACAATGGGCTTCACATGGAGGAAGGTTGCATGGGGTAGTCTAAACTCTGTCACAGAATTTTATAAAGGGCAATGACAGTATCAGGACTTCTAACAGCCTGGCTCAGAGAAACTTTATTTCCTTGCTGACAATTACTACTGAAAACAAATAAGGTAATTTAGACTTTCAGCTCAGGCTGTTATTTTATTAGTTAAAACAAAACAAAACAAAACAAAACTGGGTGTGTGAGAGAGGGTTACAAAGAGGGTTGGGAGAGAAAAATAAGAGGAAGGAAGAAACTCAAAACCACTACCGTTTGAACAACGCCCTTATTTTCTACAAGTTGTGATCAATCTTTCAGCATTTTCTGTAGACAGTTTTGCATCTTAATAGTAGCCAATAAATGGCCTCCTTTCACATTTATGCATAGGCATCTAAAAAAATAGTGATTTTTTTTTTTTTATCCTAAAAGGGAAAAAAATGCTACATTTCTTTCAAGGAAAGAAATGAAGTCGAAATCATTGCCAAAGCGCACACTGGCATTTAAAAAACACAAGCTACTGACAGATGGCTAATGGTCTGAGTATCAGCAAAATCAAAGCAAGGAAATTGCTAAGAGGACTCTAATCGTTCAAAGATAATTGCACAGAGCAGTTTCACATTTACTTGCTACTGGTGTCGACATCAGTGGAGAGTCTCGGTCCATCTTGAGAAGGCCGCTCGTTCAAACTTCACAGATTTTTTTTTTTTCTGCAAATGACATTTTAAAAAAATAAGATGGACTATATATTAAAAATAGACAAATGATGCCAAAACAGATGGCGTCTACTAATTGCACTAGTCAGATTTGTTTGCTGAAATAGTACAGAGATGTAGGATTGGAGAAGCAGACCAGATTGTGGGACTTCAGTGAGATGCTGCCTACTTTAAATTCTGTTTTTCACTGTCTCATTCCTTGAGTCTGAATATTCTGTAAATAACAACACCATTGTGAGAGAAAAGCAGTGCTTACAAAGGTTTATTTGTCATCCAGATTAAATAGTTTTTGTTACTTAAGAAATCTGGAAAAGAGACTGGTTCTAGAGTCCTTGAAACAAACGTGTATTTAAAGCAGCCAGCAGAACGTAGTTTCATTATTAAGTTGCAGTAAGTGCTTGGCGACTGTGGCCATTGACAAGTAGCCATGGAGAAGGTCAAGGCTTTTTGTAGTGGCTATCAGTCTGAACATTCCTAAACAGCATAAGCTACACTGAGCTACAAATAGCCCACCGCAACCCAGATTACAAAGCCACATTCCTGAAAGCTTAGAATTTACTTTACAATTTCAAAGTAAGCATGCTTCAAAGTGTGCGATTTGTGCAAATATTGATCAGTTACCTCTTATCACATAGTTCTGTCTCCATGTAGCTACTGAATTACATAAATTATATAATGTGTATACATATATATATATATATATATATATATATGTTTGTATGTATATAAGTATTTATGTATAATACTACCCTAGTAGTTTTATAAGGTGACATGAGAGCCTTTTATGATCCAGTAGTTCTGTCCCTATTTTTGATAAACATGTCAACTGATAATTGATTGCCATAGCATAATACAGTAAATCAAACACATCAACTCTAAGGCTCAAACTAGAGTATTTAAAAATGTATTATGAACCTTTCAAGGAATCATATACTCCAGCTTATAAGATTGTCTTAAAGAATACAGAAGTTTCTAGCATTCTTTGGAAGATTTCTAAATAAAGACACACATTTTTAAAAAAAGAAAATCATGGGTTTGAAAAAGATATTACATACAAGTGAACATATTAGCATGTTCCTTCTGACTTCAGCATTGACTAATACAATAAGACTTTGCCTAATCCAAATGACTGTATGTTAGTTTTCCTCAGGCAGTAAGCTTAGTTTTAAGGCAAGACATTGTGCAGCAGAAAGCAAGGTCTCACTGTTTGATCTTACAAAAGCGAGTAGCCATGTACAGTGAGTATAACGCCACTTAGTCAAGAATTAGTAACTGTGAAAACAACTTGCATTAACAGCTCGAGAATTTTTCAAGAAACAGACTCTGTCTACCAGCTCATCAAAGCAATGCATCTGTTCTGAAATATAACTTGCTCATACATATTCCTCCACAGGGAGTCCCCAGGCTCTTCTTCCAACTGATAAATGACAGGAGGATTTCTGAAATATGAAGCTTCCCTGGGGTTGGTAGTGCAGAAAGCTGGACCAAGCCGTTCTTCAACTGAAAAATCCCATCAGAATGTCAACAGGTGCAGAAGTGACTTCCCAAAGGGCATCCCGTCTTCCCTTCTGGTGGGAGCTGATCATGTCCCTGCCACATTCACAGGGCAATTTGGTCGTCAGGGGCTTCTGGATCTTTCAGCCGCTTCCTAGAATAGAATAGCTTGTCATTCTTGGGAGCTAGTCTCACGGACCTTGTTTACTTTCAATATCAGCCTTTCCGAACTAGAGGCAGGGCAGCAGAATGAGGTCATACTTCCTGTCACAATCGCATCAGTGGTGTTCACAGAGTGAATACAGCAGATCTCCTCGACCATCAGAAGGGAACAGGCAGCCCAGAGTCAGGTCAACTCCATACACTGTGATCACTGAGGGATGGTTCTCAGAGCCTCTGTGTCACCTCAACCTATATGAACATGAGAAAACTTAAGCCATGCTTCCTGTTTGACATTTTCTGGTTATATTTAATTATGAATAGCATACAGTTATTATGCTCTTGGTCCAATTAACCTAAATATATCAAAGATAACAATGCTATCAAGTTCAGGATGCTATAAAAGCGATCTATTCTGTGTAATAATGTGATTTTATGAGGCCATCCTCGCTACATATGCAACTAGAGACACAGTTCTGGGTGGGGGTGTTACTGGTTAGTTCATATTGTTGATCCTCCTGTAGAGTTGCTGACCCCTTTGGCTCCTTGGGTACTTTCTCTAGCTCCTTCTTTAGGGCCCCTGTGTTCCATACAATAGATGACTGTGAGAATCCACTTCTGTATTTGCCAGGCACTGGCATAGACAGGCTAAGATTAAAATGATCTTTCATGCTAGCTTTGGAACCTCAGACTTGTGGCTTAGCATCTTTGAGTTGCAGTTTTCTCAAATTTAAATGTAATAATCTATAGCCCCAAGGTTGGCCTGTAAAATCAAATGAGAAGACAGAAGAAAGAAATAGCTGGGTACCTGAGAAAATGTGCAAGATGTATTCCTTATTGGATTTTGTGAATTGATTTCTCTTTGGAGAGTTTGGTCAGCGTGGTGGAGAGTTTGTGTTATCAAATCTTGGGAATTGCTATGGCACCAAGTTTTTTTTTTTTTTTTATGTTGGGAGATAACAGTATTATTTCCTACACAGAATCCCACATTCTCTCCACTTCCATTGTCTCTCCCTGGGACTGCACTTACTACTTCATTCTGCCTGTATTTTATGCTAACATTCCAACTGTCTACTTGGCCTCTATCCAACACATTATGCACACACATATCTCACTATGCAAATTTTATTATGTCATTCTTCAAAGTAAAACCTTCAATGAGGCATCTTTGTTCCTCTCTCATGATAGGCTCAAAATCATCCCTACAGCCTATGAGGCGACCTGAGTTTTAGCCTCATTTCTGCACACATTCTGTCTTCTAAAATTTGACCATGCTGATCTTCAGCCTTTCGTCTTGTTCATATTTGCTTTCACCTTCGAGTCTTTGAACATACTACCATGGTTTCTACATATTGTTCCTAAGCAACTCCTTCTATATGACCTCTCCTAGATCAAGTTATGGAGTCCACAGCTCTCTACACTTTTCCCTTGGAGTGAGCATCATAGCTACAGTTAAGGAACCAAGAATCTCTCTACATTCCTGCTTTACTTGAGAGCTTAAGGTCTATCTATGCTTTTCTTCTTATCTATCATGGCTTAGTGTGAGGTCTAGTACATATTAGGAACGTAAAAATGTATGAGTTGCTTGACTACCAGCTCCCTCAGTCTGGGCTTTTTGCCACACACACTACAGAATTATATCAGGGCCTGACATTGTTCTTCTGGCCAGAGTCTGGGAAAGCTAATAATCAGAAAAGAGTTGCAGGGCTGTCATTCTATCACAGAAATTACTCCACAGTAAAACACGTATTTGAAACTTAGTTGTTTATAGTGATATGCTTTTATTTTCTCAGGTGTTGACTTTGTAATTGGTCACTGTGACTAAGCTGAGCTTTTCCCCAGAATTCTTTCCACTTCATTTTCTACCCAGCAACCTGTGCAGAATGTGAAATCTTTTAATGGAGCAGGAGCCTTGGCTGGTTATGTGAAGGTCCATGTGCTTGACTAGTTGGACTCCCAGCTTGGCACAACCAAGAGGCAACTGAGGCAGAAGTCTTAACTGAGAAATTTCCTAGAGCTGGTTGGCCTGTAGAAATATCTGGGGTTCGGGGTGGATCATGATGGTTGGTTCATGTAGGAAGATCCAGTCTATTGTTAGCAGCATCATTCTGTGGGCTATGTAAGAGTAGAAAGAGCTAACTGAGAGCAAGCAAGTAAGGTTGTGCATATTCTGTCTTTGCTTTTAACTGTCAATGTGATGTGACAGCCTTACATAGCTGCTTCTGTTTCTGCTTTGACTTCCCCAAAAGTGATACACTACAGCCTGGAATTGCAATTCATGATAACTCTTTCCTCCCCATGTTGCTTTTTTGTCAGGGTATGTGTCACAATAACTATGACAATTCATGCAGGTCAGACTCTGTTTTTATCTCATTCATGCATACCTACATTGGATATTTGGATTTCTCTGTGGACTAAACTCAAGGCTCCAGTCCCTACTGAGTCCTCTTCGCTAGTTTCACAAAGCCTAATCTAGAAGTATGGCTTCTAGATTAGATTCTCTTCAAAGCATCTTAGGTAATAAGGGTTGGAACTCTCAGGTAGGAACAGGTCAACATGGCTGTAACTGACCAATCTGATTCTAGTTGTTCTTATGCATCTCAGCTTTTATTGCTCTGCTCTATTCCATGGCTGTCTTTGGAACCTGATCAACTCTCCTTTGAGCTCCCATTCTGTGCCATTGATAAGAACACCAAACCTGACTCTCTAACCAGCATGTATATTTGTGTGAGGTTTAATCCCTACTTTACAACCGTATGCCCCACATCATTCCTAGTTATTCTTCTTTCTGCTTCAACTGGACTAAAATGTCCTGTCCTGTGTTGGCTGTATACTGGCTATAGTCCAATGTGCTTTGGACCATTATTGTATTTTATTTTTATGTTACTAGGTATTAACTTAAGAATTTACACACACAAGAATTCACACACACAAGACAAGTACTCTATGTATAGGTAAAGCCCAAGTGCTAGGCTGCCATTGCTTTAGTATCAAGACTCAATGATGGAATACCCCCCTTGATTTAAAAAATATCTAGGCATTATAAATTTTTTATTATATGCATATTAAGTGCATGCAGTGACATTCTTAGACAAATGGATAGATCTGGAGGATATCATCCTGAGTGAGGGAACCCAATCAACAAAGAACACACAAGATATGCACTCACTGATAAGTGGCTATTAGCCCAGAAGCTCAGAATAGCCAAGATACAATTTGCAAAACACATGAAACTCAAGAAAAAGGAATACCAAAGTGTGGATACTTCTGGTCCTTCTTAGAAGGGGGGAACAAAATACCAATGTAAGGAGTTACAGAGACAAAGTGTGAAGCAGAGACTGAACAAATGACTATCCAGAGACTGCCCCACTGTGGGTTCTAGGAACCTAACAGGAAATCCCTAAAAGAGCAGCAAGAGCTTTAACAGATGATCCATCTCTCCAGCTCAGACATTACATTTCAATGCAGACCAGAAAGCGAGAGAGATTTTGTTCATCTAGCACTTGAAATTTCTCCTCATTGTCATACATACGTTGAAGCAGCCTGAATGGCCAAGCTCAGTGTCTCCACAGGATAAAGATTCTTGTTACCACCGGAAAGCGTCACAGATCAGATAAATGGACAAGACAAATAACGGGCAGCTGGAGGAGGAGGAAATTAATGGAATAACATCTAATTTATTATAGTTCTTCACTTTGGTCAGAGAGACACCCACCTTTGACTTTCAAATATTGTGTATTCACTTCCCCCCAGAGGACACTCAAGACTCTTGTCAATCATGGGAGAAGAATTCAATTCCAGGATCTCATCGTCACAATGTGAATTGTTTTGATTCAGAGGCCTTGGAACCAGCTCGGGTGAGACCATGGGAACTCAGAGGTTAGAAGGACCAATGCTCAGATGCTGCAAGAGCCTGGAATTTGTGCCTGCACAATGTGCTCAATACACCGCTGGTTCTCCCCCAGCAATCAGTAACTCAGGGAGCTGGTTTGGGCTTCAGGCTCTGAAAATTAAAAGCTTTCATTTTCCACTTCACTCATTACCCATACCCAAAAGATAAGAGAATGGGCTTTCCATGGGGGCTGGAAAATTCCCCCAACAAACTTGCTACTTGCAGAAGTTGGAAAATGAAAAGAGGTTCTGAGTCCTTGGCTTCTCATACTCCTTCTTGTATCTTATTACTGCTTTGGTTATGCATTACATCAAAAACACAGTTGGCATATTTCTTCTGTTTTACTCCATCATGTTCCCTATACTTGTGGCACTACCTATACATCACTTTTTGACATGCTCTGTCTTTGTTTTTAATTGCTGGCACATTAAGCTTACTGGATCACTGTTCCTTGGACTTCCAAGTGTCATGGGACTTATTCATGGACACTGCCTGTCTTCATATTTTATTTTATTTTATTTTATTTTATTTTATTTTATTTTATTTTACTATGAAGTGACACTAGGACCAAGGCAACTTTTATGAAAGGAGCATTTAATTGGGAGCTTGGTTACAGTTTCAGAGGCTTAGTCCATTATCATCATGGCAGGAAGCATGGTAGAACACATGGTACTAGAGCAGTAGTTGAGAGTTACATCCTGGTCCTCAGGCTGAGAGAATTATACTGGCCCTGGCTTGGGTTTTGACATCTTAAGGCCCACCTCCAGTGATACACTTCTTCCAACAAAACCACAACTCCCAATCATTTAAATCCTTTCAAATAATGCTACTTCTGGGTGACTAAGCATTCAAATATATGAGCCAGGGTAGAGGGGGGCATTTTTATTTAAACCACCACATTCTTTCTTTCAAAGTTTGCAGTTTTATGAGGACTAGATTATAATAACTATCTAAACTGTGACCATATTGTAGGACCTGAATATCGCCCAGGGTCATCTAGTCTTGTGGAGATGGGGACTATCCACATCAGTATGGGGAAAATGTGATTACAGTACAGTTGTTAGTCACGCAGTAAGTAAAAAAAGATCAGAGAAATAGTGAGCCTGAGTAGATTGCTAGGTTGTAGGTATAAACTGTACTTAAACTTTAACCCCTGTATAAAAGCAATTGACTCTTGTCCAAATAGTGATACAATATAAATTTCTAATGGAGTCTTCTGAGTTTGGCCATCTATTTCTATGTGGTTAAACTCATTTCAGTACCTTTAGGATTTGCTTTTGAATTAGATTTTGTCTGTATTTGATATGCTCAAACTTCCTTTGTCCCTAATGAGTCTCAGGATTCATCTATTTCCTGTAACTTGAATATATATATATATATATATATATATATATATATATATATATATATATATATATATATTGAATAGTGTCCTTGTTTTGAAAAGAGAAAAGATGGATAGATAGATAGACAGACAGATGATAGATGATGGATGGATGGATGGATGATAGGTAGGTAGTAGATAGGGTAGATAGACAGATGATAGATTGATGATAGATAGATAGATAGATAGATAGATAGATAAGAATAGATGAGGAATATCTAAGACAAACTGATCAGATAGCTGTAAAACCCTAATGTAAGTCCTTGAAAACAATTGGATCCAGGAGGCAGGAATATTTTGTTTTATTTTTCTCTATAATCCCCTGTAGAAACACTAGAGTGTATGTAAAATATCTAAATATTTCTCAGAAAAGCGTGTGTTTGGTTTCATAGACACATAATTAGTGCAGGTAAGGCTAAACCCTCAGGTAAATGGGCTAATTCAAAAGGTGAGAGGACCAATGAGAAGCTTCGGGCACACAGATATTGCTTATAGTTTATGAAACATGTGAGTCTTATTCTCTTCAATTAAATCCTCATTATAGCTCCATGAAGTAGGTTTTCAAATGCTATTTCCAAGAAGAAAAGTCAACCAGAGAAGTATCCATTCCCCAAACTATTGGCAATATGTCAAGTCTAACACAATTTCTTATTTTATTCCAAATGCCTGCATCTTTACAGTATATCAGTTGAGGTTACTACTGAATCAAGCAATATCAAGAAGCCAGTGAGTAAGCTTATTTCCTTTAACTTTAGAGTTTTCTGTCATCTTTAAGATAAGGCTAGTCCTAAAACAACAACAGAAAGAAGAGAAAAACAAAAGAGGCTTGCCCTTATTAGAGTTGTTTCTGTAGGTTGTTTTGCCAAGTCACAAGAGAGGAAGTCCCAACAGGTGACCACAGGGGATGTTGCCTCAGAATCCCTCAGAGTCTTACAAGGGGAAGCTAGCAGGCCAGGAGGATAACAACACTGATACTGACAGACCCAATGTACTCGCTGACCCCAACCCCTTCCCACAGAGAGGAACCTCATCTATCTCCAAGTCCATCAGTCACCTCGGGTGTAGATGCTGTTATCTTATACTGGACAAGAGGAAAAAACAGTGATGCAAACTGTAAGTGGCCAGGTGTGCGTGACCCCATACATTCTTCCATGCTAACGCTTGTATTCAATGCAAATGACCCGTTCACTGATCCACTGGACTATACTCTCTTAAGAGTCGGAAGACCAGGAACTGGAGGATGGAAATATGGCTCACTGAGTTCCAGTCCAGGACCTACATCAAAAGCCTGGCTATTTGCATGGGTGCTTCAGTTGAAGGATGGGTACAAGTGAATTCCCAAAGCTCAAACCAGTGAGTCTCTAGGTCAGTGTAATACCCTGTCTCAAGGCAGGAAGGTAGTGAGTAGTGTTTCTGGCTTCGGCCTCGACACTAGGGTGCTCAGATTCATGTACTGGCAAACTTGTGTGAACTCACATCGACACACACTAAGCCTAAGCACTGTGCTTGTGAGAAAGAAAATGGCAACATATTCAATTTTTGTTGGTACTGGCTCAAACCTATAAGCAGCTATTAAGTATTAGTTATTGCAGTTTATGGGACTTGAGAGATGGTCCATCAGTTAAGAGCAATTGTTGCTCTTTCAGAGGACCTGGCTTTTAGTCCCAGCACCCACACTGTAACCCACAACCATCTGTAACAACAGTTCCAAGGTATCCTTTGCTTTCTTCTGAGGGTAAACAAACATACATATAGGCAAAACACTCATAATGCAAAAAAAAATAATTTAAAATAGTTTTAATCATAGTTGCAGTTTGCATAGTGTCATTATGTGAAATTTATTTATTCTTGAAATACTAGAAATCTGGTTCCTTCTCTCCATGCAGTCTTTCCTGGTCTACACGGGAAGAATGCATAGATTCCTATAACACCTCTGTTTTCATGCTGTATTTTTAAGATTTATTTATGTACATGAGTTCTATATTTACATGTGTCTTGATCAAACATCATAACCAAGAAGCAAGTTGGGGAGGAAAGGGTTTATTCAGCTTACATTTCCACATTACTGTTCATCACCAAGGAAGTCAGGACTGGAACTCAAGCAGGTCAGGAAGCAGGAACTGATGCAGAAGCCATGGAG
>NC_034606.1:32006264-32091322 GCF_900095145.1 Mus pahari
CAGCTGGATCTTGTGGAGGCATTTCCCCAACTCAAGCTCCTTTCTCTGTGATAACTCCAGCTGTGTCAAGTTGACACAAAACTAACATGTATGTTTGGATGACAGAAGAAGGCATCAGATCCCATGATTGTTTGTGAGTCACAACATGGTTGCTGGAAATCGAACTCAGGATCTCAGAAGAGCAGTCCATGGTCTTAACCCCTGAGCCATCTCTTCAGTCCCCCTGCTATTTTGTACATAGTTTCACACTGTGTTTGTTTCTGTAGCCATCTTCCATCACATAAAGTCACTTTAGTAAGGAAACCTCTTTTGACTTTACTTTATGTCACTCACAGTTTAGCAGTAGGTAGGGGAAGTTTCATAAAAACAACAACAACAACAACAACAACAACAACAACAACAACAACAACACAACCAAACCAGAAACACTGCAGACAGCTATGGGCTAAATGTATACTCCCTACATTCTCACAGTGAAGTGTCAGTCCTCAATGTGATAGCATCTAGAGGTGGAGCCATTGGTAATTTCTTGGGTCCTGAAATTGGGGCCTCCAGAAATAAGACTGGTGCTTTTAGAAGAGGCAGCAGAGATGATGATCTCTTTCTAGCCCGTGGGGAAACAAGGAGAAGATAGCCAACTGACCCCAGAAGAGAGCTCTGAGAACCAAATTGGTCAGCATCTTTATCTTGAACTTCTGAATCTCTAGCGTTGACATAAGCTTCGGATGTTTAATCCTCCTCCCTTATGGTACTTTTGCAACAGCAACCTAAACGAATGGAAACTTTTCAAAACTTAATAAATGAACAACAAAGGAAGAAATGCAAATATCCAGGCTGGCTATTGCATTTGAAGATGCCACCAGATTGAGTTCCTTTCTGTTTCAAGGACAGCAGCCACCACCAAACAGACCTTGCCTTATCACTTCCCTGCCTCAAATTATTTACTTATTTATTTTTGAGGTATTGAGGTATGGAGTTCTTCAATTTCAACTATTTAGATACTTCTGCAGTCTGATAATTTTGTATTCTTTTTGGTTATTAAAACTTAACCAAATGGCTAAAACCAATCATTCCTGTCTCAAATGATTGAGGAACTCTTATACCTACTTCTGATCCAAACAGTAGTCTGGTAGATTTTTTTTTTAATCCCATGTTAACAATTCAGTAACTTTGAATCAAGGAATACATTTGTTGAAAGGGACTGTGTTGATGGCTGTTAATTCGTATGGCTGCTGTATTCTGGTACTCAGATCACCTCCTTGAAATTGTAACCATCTTCAATAATGTATCTCCAAGTTGCAGAGACTGACTGGAAAAGCAGACAGTTCAGGACTTCGAAAGCAGCTCAGACTGGTCTCTTACTGGCCTTGTCCTTCCTTGGGCTTGCTTTTCTGATTTGGCTGACCAGAAGCATATATGTTCAGCTGTGGAGGATGGTGGTAAACTGTAATTTGGAGAAACACTCAGTCTGAACCATTTGAGCTGAATATTAGTTATTTTTGTTACCAGCTTTCATTTTGCTTTCAGAGGAAACATCTCAATTTTGCTTTAATGACCCCACTGACTTCCACCCTCAATTCATAGGGTTTTGTAGTTTCTACTTTATCTGCATGATAGAGATTTTAGTCTCTTTCAGATCAGGCTCATGGCTACCACTCCTCACTCAGAGTTGAACTTAATTTAGGTCAGTGACATAATGACTCAAAAGACTTTTTTTTTTGTGCCAGCATGTTTTAATGATAAGGTTGAAGCTGTTAGGGACCAAAATATAGATGCTAAGACTCAAGTCAGTCTCAAAGAAGCTGAATGAAAGATGCTGTGATTTGATCCTTAAATAATACTGACCCAAAGGGAAGAAATATTCTTATCTCATATTAATTATTGAGTTTCATACTTTCTCTTTATGCTTAAGATTCTTTCCATAAAACCTTCCCGTGTGTGTGTGTGTGTGTGTGTGTGGGAGAGAGAGAGAGAGAGAGAGAGAGAGAGAGAGAGAGAGAGAGAGAGAGAGAGAGATTGATTCTCGGAGGCCATAGGAAGATGTTTGATGTTCTGCTTGATCAGTTTCCACCTTATTTCATTGGTGTAGAATCTCTCACCAATATAGAGCGAACCTGACAGTCAGATTTCCATCTACCCTCCAGTCTCTGCCACACAGCACTGAAATTATATAGGTGATTGAGATTTGCACTCAGTCCTAATGTTTGCTCAGCACTTCCTCGTGAACCAGCTCTCTCTAGTGCCTCCAATAATCACAAGCAAGCAAAAAAAAAAAAAAAATCACACCTTTCAGGTCTAATACATCAGACCCATTTAGAGTGGCTTACTAAGGTGTTTCCTCCAAACCCAAAAGAAAAATTAGAACCTAAGAATTTGCATTTCAGCAAACAACCCAGGAAAGCCTATTACAGATGAGTGGGGCAGTAAAACTTGAGAGATGCTGATCTAGTGAGTAAAAGTGATACCAACAATTAAGAAAAATCCAAGGAGACGCCATCTGTCACCATAGGAGCCAAAGGAGAAGAGCTCATCTTCTTCGTTGGCATAGCAAAGGGGAATATGTTTTGCAACATCAGGAGAGATTCCCAAGTCAAATGCTATTGCGAATGAGGAACCTGTACATTCTTATAGCACTTTCTCCTGTTGTATATGACATGACCCTGTATCTTTATTTGAGACTGTCCAGGGGGTCCATCTGTTGTTCATTAACAAATACCACTTCTTTCCACTCTAAAAACTATCCAGGATTGGGTGATAAATGTTATGGCAATTCGTTGCTTTAGAGTAATTGGCATACAAAGACACTTTGTCTCTCTTGTGGCATACATGCACATGCACATTTATGTGCTCATGCACACATATATGTATATGTATTTTTAGTAGCAGGAAGTTATTGCTGCCAACTCAGAAAGTCTTTAGAATTGCAGAAACACAGGTGGTTTCTGAATATCACAAGAACATTCAGTAAATATATACTTACAACAACACACACAAATATGTGATTTTATATATGTACATATATATAATATAAAATGATATCATCTGACATGCCACTTTTATACTGTTATTGTTAATAAGGAATCCATTATTAGCTATGTCAACAGAAATCTATAGTAACATTTGAAAAGATAAAGTCTGTCAGTTTGCTGCTACCTTTGAGGTCGGCTGTAATTGATACATTCTGATCGACTTGATAACTATTGAGCTCAAGTATGTTCCATTAATGCCATTTTCAAACATCTTAGAATAGGGAGATTTGCCAGTACTGACTATTATGGCCATGGTTCTCATTAAACTAGTCTATTAACACAAATCCTTGAATTGTGTTGATTATTTTGACTTTGCTGACGCTAATTACAGTTAAGTAGATAGGAAAAATACCTGTCTTGTGTTTCTGAAGATGTCTTGTATTTCCTTGCTGCAAGTTACATGCACAGTTGTTAAATAGCCCAGCAAGTAATATGATTCCACACTCACATCTCTAGTGTTGGAGGAATTTAGATCAATGATTTCTGCCTAACAAGTGTTGTTTCAAGATAATTTTCCTACTGCTTGTTTGGATCTGTCCAAACACAGCTGTAAGGTCTTTCTTTCTATATTTGGAGTCAGAGTGACTGATGGCTTATATCCACCATCTGGAAGAGAAAAGTACTGAGTGGGAGAGAAGCGATAGGGATACATGGCTGGGGAGACACCCTTAGAGTCTTCTTTACCCTGTATCAAGGTTCTGATCTTAAACTCAGACTCTATATGCCACTGAGGGAGTGCAAAATGTTCGTATGTAGGTAGTGTGTGTTTGGGTGTAAGGTTTGCAAATGTGTGGGTGCATGTGTATGTGTGTGTTTGTAGAGGCTCGAGGTTGATTCTAAGAGTCTTCCTTTGTAACTTTCCACCTTATTCAGTGAGGCATGTCCTCTTCAGTAAGCTCAGAGTTTTAGAATATAGACAGCTAACCCAGCTTGCTCCAGGGATATGCCCTCTCTGCATTCTGAGTGCCACTATATCTGCATGTCCACTCAGAATTTCATGGGTTCAAGGTATCCGAACCCTAGTCCTTATACTTACATAGAAAGTGCTTTAGCCTCTGAGCTGTGTTTCTAGACCTACATGAAATTTTTGTTAGTTTTACCACATCAAATGCCACTATTTTAGAGTAGATTGTGTATTACCCTCTCTTGAAATAAAGTAATTCCTAAAACACTTCCAAATCATCAGTAGGACTGTGGTGGTTTGAGTGAAAATGGCCATCATAGGCTAAGGAGGGAAGGAGTGTCACTATTGGAAGGTTGTGGGTCTGTTGGAGTAGGTGTGACCTTGTTGGAGGAAGTATGACACTGGGTGTAGACATTGGGATTTCAGAAGCCCAAGCTCAGCCCAGTAACACACTCTTTCTTCCTGCTGCTGAAGATTCAGATGTAGACCTCTCAGTTATCTCTTGAGTACCATGTCTGCCTGTATGTTGTCATGCTTCCCCCCATGATGAAAGTGGACTAAGCCTCTGAACTGTATGGCAACTTCAATTAAATGTTTTACTTATGAGACTCTGGGACAATGGACCATGCAAGGAAACTTGATATAGTTGATTGGGTCCAGAGTCCCTGGCACCCAGGTACCCACTTGAGATGGTAGGCGGCTTTCTGCTCCTTACTAGATTCCAGACCTGGAACATGTGCCCCTCTTCCCACAAAGGAAACATGACCTGTGGTCACCAAGCCCAGAACAGAGTTCTCCATGCTAATGAGGTACCTAGAGGCCCTGAGGGTTTAGCCAATAAGCTTCCCTTCCTGGAAATTCCTTCCTGAAAAATATATTTAATATCTGGTCTATGCTGAGGAGGTGGTATGCACACATTTCCCACGATGAGCAATCAATAAACAGTTTAGAACTAAAGACTGTCTCTTTCATCAAGAACCACCGTGGGGAGCATGGAGAAAGACTTTCAACACCAAGCTGTAGCCTAAGTCTCCTGCAGAAAGTCCCTCTGCAATCCCAGACTACCACAACCAAGCTAGGACTTTTGCTGATGAGCTGAGGTGGAGCTCCCATCTTCTCCGGCCCTGGGCTTTTTGCCATCCTCAGCCCTTGGGTCTTTCAGCTCCACTACTAACTCTTCACGACCCAGGGGTGCCTGGATATCTAGGAGTTTGAAAGCCCTGGGACCTGACCCCATAGTTCCTGACTCCTTGGTGAAGTAACTCAGTGGTGATTGGGTATCCAGAAGCTTGGGAATCTCAGCGTCAGCCTGCCACATCTTAGATTGTGTTTACCCAGCCCCTGAGCAGTGTCTTGGGGCTTCCCTAAAGCCCTGCACCTGATGGCATCAGTGCAGGGTAAACACAGCCAAATTTCACCTCCCCAGCAGGTCCTCTGCACCCCAGCAGTGGGGCAGAATGCAGACCCACAGCGACTCAGTTTTCATTACACACAATTTTAAACTTTTTCATTCTTATGAGTGTCTAGATGTATATTCAAAGCTCATGCATAGGTTGGTGTAATTCTTCAAGATAAAGAGCTGCATTATGTATTCCAAGCTGTTTAGCAGACCTGGTACCTCCTCCTTAAATAGTAGAAATTTCCCATTGCAATTCAGTGACAACTAAATGTGGCACTCCCCTTTTTAACATGTGTTCCAAGGGAGAGTATTAACACCACAGGACCACAGGTCACTTAAGCCACTAATGCACCTAAGACCTCATTCCCATGTATAAAACATTCATTTTTGAATTGACTATTTTATATACTTGTGTCATAAAGTTTAGTCATTTTCACACCCGCTTCCCCTTCTCACCCCCTCCTTCACTGGAATTCCTCTTCTAAACAAGTCTCAGCTTTACTTTCATGTCTCCATTTTGAGTGTTGCTCAATGAGTTTGCTAAGGGTCAGTTTCCTGAGTGTACATGGGTGGTCCCTCTCACTTTTATTCTATAGTGTACCTTTCAGGGACTCTGTTTATTTCTACTTGAAACAGAAGAATAATCACGTTGGTTGACACTCAACATAGTAAAGAGTATATATATATATATATATATATATATATATATATATTCTTTACTATTCAGAAATTCAGAAAAAGTATATATGTATATATATAAACATATATATTTATATTTAAGCACACATATTTAAATGAATGCACACACATTATATATGATATATATATATATAGTCAGAAACCTGACTTAGTAGTACTGTCACTGATGTGATTTATAAACTTTTTTCCTTCTTTTGAACATTGCTAGCATCTTTAAATACAAAATTTTAAAACAATATGGTTTAAATAGCATTTAAAATGAGACCTATAGCCTCAAGGGAGACTAAATTCATTAGATTCTACTATTTTTATCCCATCGAGTGAAGGCTTGACACTTCTAAGATTCCTTACATTTAAGTTAGACTCTGAAACAAATGATCCCGATTTATAAATATATATCTTTTATTTGACAACATTATACATTTTATTGTTTAAATTAAGTGTTGTTTTAAATTGCATGCTTGTTTTAGGTGATATGTAATTCCTACAGTCATCCTAATGTATCAAGGACTTGTACTGCTAAAACAGTAATTATTGCAAACATTGCAAAGCACAGTGCCGGAGACAAAATTTGTAGAACTGGCCTCTTGCATTAGCATTTTGTGTGTGTGTATGTGATCTTACTTGTATTTTAATTTTACAGCAAATTAAATAACCACATATAATATTTTAAAAAGTAGAAAGTATAATTCTGCCTGTGGCAGAAGAAAGATCCTAGAAATATTAATTGTATTGGACTAATAATGAGAACCACAGAGGACTGAAAAGAACATGAAGACAAACATCATCTAAGAACTGTCTTATTCACATTGTTTGTATCATCGCTAAGTTCAGTATAACTCTGCAGCTATTAGATATATTTTTGAATGAATGTCTTCTGAATAAAAGGATGATTATGAAGATTTTCTCAATTTACCAAATCTCTTGAAAGTCAGAGAAAACATTTCTATTTTCACTATACATGATGAAGCAAGATAAATATAAGTGTCATTTGTATGCAATGATGCTCTTGTAAAACGTGGGAGGCAGAGTGATGGAGTGGAAAGAAAAAAAAAATCGATGTTTCCTCTCAGTCGTACTTTGAATGATTACTTGTAGATCTTCTCAAAGCTGGGATAGGGATTCTCATGCTTAATATAGACTTTGGTATATGATAGGTGTTCAACAGAGGTAGTCCTATACCATTAATTGTGAAGACTTGCTCTATTACTACTCGAAACTTCTTAGGAATTTTTAAAGATTCTTAAGAATCTTTTATTTACTTTATAAAGATTTCTGAATTTGGAAAGTAGTATAAGTGTGCAGTTTTGATTGTCATGTGATATATTTATAACAGAGTGTCGATGACAAAGTATCCATTCAAAAGATACAATTCTGATTTTGTAATACAGATCATTGTTGTCTGTCCTTAATGTGGGCTAGAACAGACACCGTGAAGAGTGTGCGGTGCATTGATAAGTTGGCCCAACGTGTCAAGTAGTGGGATTTGTTAGAAACAATCACAAAGGGTTACCATCCTCTTGACCCCACCAAGGGGAATCTAGATCCCAGGTCCTTTCTATGGGCAAGGAGCCCAGCCGAGCCGAAGCTCCACCCCCAGAATAGTCCTCCAATCGGCTGCGCCGCGCCAGCCCGGCCCTCGCGTACCACGTGACGCAACCCAGCCCGCTTCCGGCGCGTCGCGGGCGGCTGACGTCCCCGGCCGGCGTCGCGTCAGGGCTGGCCGGCGGCGGTGGCGGCTGCGGCGGCGGCAGCGAAGGAGGCTGCGATGGTAGCGGAGCCGGAGTGGGCTTGAGGGCTCGTCCCACCCCGCTTCCTCCCGCGCTTCCTCGGGCCGACGCGACGCCGCGGGCCCCGGCTCGCTCGGCTCCCGCTCCCTCCCTTGCTGCTGCCCGGGCAGACTCGGACGAGGCCCGCGCTGGCCGCCCTGACGCGCCCCGGCTCGGCCCCGGACGGCCCGGCTGCTGTGCGGAGACGAGGCCGAGTCGGTAAGAGGCGGCGGAGGGGCCTGGAGGCTGCCGGGTCCCCGGGCCGCGCTGGCGCCCGCGCCCGCGTTGCTCTCGGCCGGCGTCCCGCTCCCTGCCATCCGCTGACCCTATTGTCTGCGCGCCGCCGCGCTATCCCCGCCTTCCTTCCCTTGCCGAGACGGTGGCTGTCAACCTGCAGCTCCCGGGCTCCGGGCCAGCCGCGCCGCGGCCTTTCCTGGCTCCCCTTGACACCCCTGCGAGCCCGCCTCGTCCCCCACCTGTGCTTAACTTCGCGGTCTTTCCCTCACCGCTCTCTAGCTCTGTGTGTCTCTCTTTCCTCTCACTGTCATCTCTGCTAACTTCCACCGTCCTTACATCGCACTCTTTTTTTTTTTTAACCGCTTTCCCGTCTCTTTTCATTCCTTTTTGTTGTTGTTGGTTCCCTCTCCCCTTTCTCTCTCCCTGGTACACAGTTTCACTTTAAGGGTCTGTCCAGTTAGATCGTCTCTCATAAAAGTTCCTAATTCTGCTGCCTCCCGCATTCTCCCATCCCCTTACAAGAAAATGGAAATCATCCCTGCCTTTTGAGAGGTGCCTCATTCCTGAGAGCCAAGGGGGATTAGATGTACAGGCTGGAAGTTTAATCTTAGGAAATGTTAGCATAACTGGCAAACTGCCTCTTCGGATTCTATTTCTGTACATTGAAGTAACAGCCTTGTATGTTGCACACTTACAAGATTTCTATTTAAAATATTTATGTTTGTTCCCATTACGCCTAGTGTGTCCTGGCTATGAATCTTAACCTCACTGATGCCATGTCAGGATATTCTATATCCCCTTAGGCACGACCTTGTAAACTTGATCCCCCATATTTTTGTAACAAGTGTTGATGCTATTTCTTTCTTCCCTTTTCAGATAAAAAAAAAAAAAAAAAAAAAAAAAAAAAGAACCAGGAAGGGACATTTGGAATTCTGTTAGCTGTTATGTTTTACCTATTTTAAACAGTGGCTAGAACATAAGATTTTTCGTTTGTGTGGGGTTTATTTTTTTAAGCTAGAAAGATCCTAGTGAGTAGTAACGTAAAAACATGTTGTAAGCATCTCCCTCAAACAATGAGCAGCTTTAGATTCCTGGTTACCAACCAGTTGTATGTTGATGAACCCGTGTTTACCAGTTATTATTTTCATTCCACTATTGATACCTGGAGAATGTATGCGTTCTCTTCAAATACTCAGTAGTAAAAATGGCCTCACGTGCCCAAAAGAACATTAAATACTTAACATGGGAATGTGTTCAGTGTTGTAATGACTCCTCTGCGGTTTTTTTTTTTTTTTTTCAATGAGAAACTTTTGTTTTTTAATTGTCATTATGGGCACAATGTTGAGTTAATAATAGAAACCTTACCCAGAGTCTGGCATGGATTGATTATTAAATATGAAATTTAGGAGAAATCCTTTGCAAGTCTATGTTAAAATTATGCTGTGGTGTGCTGCTGAGATAGTATGCACTAACTACCCTGATCTTCCAGAAAGGTTGGTGAGACTCCTCACCGACACAGTGCTTGTCTGCTGCTTTCTCCACGGGTTGTATGTTTTGACATACTAACTGATTTCTGGAAATTAAGTGGAAGACAATTAAGCTGCTCCCTTCAAGGATTTCAGTAAACACAAGTGTCTTAATTTTAAAACTCACAGCGTTTTCAGCCTTCCCTGGATGGTTCTTGAGCATTTTTTTTTTTTTTTCAGTTAAGATTTGAGGCATTTTAGCTATTAGTCTTAATAGCGTGTCTCTTCTCTTTAGCTGTTTTTCCTTTCTGTATTTATCTTTTACAAATGCCCTACCAAAATTGCCTTTATGTTGCATCCTACCTATAAGTTTTGGTGATTGTTCAATTAAAAGTCTGGCAAATATTGTACCGTCCCATGTATTATTTTGAAAATTAGTTAAATTCTGTCTGTTCCATTAAACCGTATTCTATGTGCCTCTTATGCATTAGGATCTAACTTTCTTTTTTCCTCTTGAGGTAGTGGAAAGAAAATACTGAAGAATAGGATCTCAAGATGAGTAAAAAGCCCCCAAATCGTCCTGGAATCACTTTTGAGATTGGTGCTCGTTTGGAGGCACTGGACTACTTACAGAAATGGTATGGAAAATAACAGAATATCGACCCAAAGCACAAACTTTGTAGCTTTAATAAGTCAGTTGTTATTCCAACCACAAGTCAGTCGCATTAGTGTATTCATCCCTGAATACACATACACATTGGGTTTAGGGTTAGCATTTAAATACTTCAGACATTGTACAGTGCTTTAGCTGTTTGAGATTTGAAAGTGTTTGTCTAGAGTAAAAGTCAAATAGAGAGGATGTTACCATTGAATAACTAACAGAGTTGTAGTGGCAGAGGTCAAGGAATGCTAATTCACACATTTAGCTTCCTAAAACTTTGTATAAAAACCATGATGTGTTTGTTTTCTTGATGTTTACTAGATAAATAGTAATGATGAGGACTTGTACTTTCACAGCGTACATGTCCATCCTTTGCTTTTCCTACTGAAAACCAAAATCACAACCTGACCTCATTCCTTAAAGAGCAGAACCTCAAGTCATGTTGTAGCTGACTGTTGTCCCAGAACGGCAGTCCTCTCAGAATGGCACTTTCTTCTCTTGTTCTAGTCATCTGTGGCATGTGGTCAGTATAAACACCCCATGCATATCACTGACATACTGGTATAGGAGAGGGTGAGATGCTAGTGTTCTGTCCATGTAGCTAGAAGGGGGAAACAGCATTCAGGGGTCACTGGCTCACAGAGCACTAAGGATAAGGGGATGAGTTGCTCCTGTTGATTAGTGGTTCATCACTCTGCCTTCTAGGCTAATGTCCTCTGCTGCCATCCTTGGGCCACTGAGAGGAACATTTGGTAGGTACTGCCAGGGCCAGTGCTACCTTTGCTCCCTTCTGACACTCATTTGTTTTGGAGAAGGGCCTAGCATAGTTCCTCCAGGACTTTATTCACCACACACTGTGACTTTTTCTCTCACAATAGCTTTATTAAAGCCATAATGAGAGCCAGTAGATTTGCTTCTAATCCATTTGCATTCGATCTACTTACTGAATAAGCAATAAGCAATGGCAGGCAGAACCCTTGTTTAGTCATATTATTGACTTGATACTAGCCCTGGGCTTTTATTAACATCTAGCCTTAGACCTTAGTAAGTCTATATCACTAGCTTAATGGCCTCACTTTTGGGTTCTTCTGTAGGACTTTTGAAACTCTGATTCGAGGTTGAGTACCACAGTTATTTTGCCTCTTTCCCGCAGCTACTCAGTGGGTAGTTCTTTTAAGGAGCTCATTTCTTACCAGGTGGACAGTATATATAGTGTTTTCTTGAACTTGGGATGCTCCTGAAAGATAGGCTTCATCATAGCAAGAGAGATTTAAAAAACAGTGTCTAGATTTTACCAAATGTCAGCAAGCGTGTTTTGGTGATGGTGGTGATATACTCCCAACTACAAAATAATGGATTTACACTGTGCAGCAAGAGATGCCACTTTGTGCAGGACTTAGCTTTCTTGGTTGTAGTTAGCCAAGATTAGTTTACTGTGAAGATATACAATTAAATTTTGTGAGATATGATATGAGAACCTTTTTTTGTGAATCTTTACTGTTTTCTTAAAGTTACTGCTTTTGTGAATAACAAGTTATTTTGTATTTGTAGGCTTCTCAGCCAACAAAGTGCCACTGAGCTAGTGTTAAGCTTTGAAGAAGCACATAGTTTATTAGTTCATGCTATAGTTTTTTGGGGACATCACCCACTAGGTTAAAAAAGAAAAAAGTTAAGGGATAAGGGGGAAGTGTACCTGTTTAGAAAGGTTCTTTGGAACAGCTCCTCTTCTGACTTTCCAAAGAACCCTTAAGTTTGCACTTCATGCTAATGTAATTTTGACCTCGATGTATAAGGGGTTTACTTTTGGTGGTGAAGTGTCCTCTAATTCCGTGGCCGTTATATTTTGATTCAGTAACTAAATCCAAAAAATAGTTTTATAGAAATACTTGTTCAGACCTTATTTGAGTATACGTTAGTGTCTTATGCTTCAGAGTGTAATTGCTGAAAGCAAGTCAGAGTTGTAGCTTTTCAACATGAGAGTCATGCTAACTAGCTTTCAAGTCTGCATGCATTTCTAGTAATTCCAGTGATGGTGGCCCTATTGAGACACATTGGCCAGTAGACCATGTTTACTTATTTGTTCTCAAGACATGTACACTGAACCATATACTGTGGAATTATGGTGTCACATATGGGTACCTTTCCTTTTAACAAGAAGTATTAGAGAGGCTTCATAGATGGATCAGTTTAACCACTTAAGGGGGCTTAAGTTAACCAGTTAAACTTAAGTTCAAGCAGTTAAGCGAGCTGCTTTCCCATAGGATCTAAGTTTACTTTCCAGTACCCATGTAGAAAGGCTCACAACTGCCTATAATTCCAGCTCTGGGGTATATGATTCTTGCTTCTGGCTTTTGAGAGTACTCTCACCCACATGCACATACATATATACATACACAATTTTAAAAATATTTTAAAATTATGTTTATTTTTCTTGTTTTATGTGTAAGTCTCTTACCTGCTTAGAATCTGAGGAGCTCATAAGAGGGCCTTAGAGATGGCTGTGAACCACCCATGTTGTAGGTGCTGGGAAATGACCAGGTCGTTAGAGCAGCTGGTGCTCTTAACCAATGAGCCATTTCTCTAGCTCATTCCCCCACTTCATACACATGAATTAAAGAGGGGAGTGGGGGGGGGGCAGAACAAGCCAAGCATAGTGGCACACTCCCAGCAACTTAGAAGGCTGAAGTAGGCATACAGCAAGTTCAAGGTCAGCATGACAACTTAGTATGACTACTTCAGAATAATATATCCAGGTTTGGGGAATTTAGCTTTGTGGTAGAACACTTGCCTAGCCATGTACAAAGCCTTGAGTTCAGTCTCCTATACCAGCCACTCAAACAGAAAACAGCATCAAGCACAAAAGTAGATAACAGTGGAACACTCAAAAATGCCAGTTAATTTCATCTGTATATACAACAGATTGTTTTTTATGTATAAGAAAGGAAAATATATTACTGTCCTAGTAATGAAAAGACATGCTAAATTTAGAGGGATGAAATAAACTATGGTTAAGTTTCCCCTTGTAGGTTTAGGAAGGTATAGAAGGTATAGTTTACTAGGAGACTTAAATCTGTTTCTTAGGAAGAGGACCATCAGTACAGAGCAGCCAATACAGTATATTAGATAGCTTCTCTTTGGGAATTCATGTATGCAACATAGAGATTATTGTTTCCTGTTTTCAAGGTAAACATGCAGCTACCTATAAAAGTCACTGATGGCTTGATTGCTCTGTCTGCACTACTGAATGCAGACCCTGAGAAGTCATTCTGCTGTCTGACGTTTTTACTTTGTATTTGCTTTTGTTACCTATAGATCTCTTCTATACAGACTAAACCTCTGCTGAACATGGACATTTCATTTTTAAATATTTTGTCATCTTATTTAAAACATTCTTTTACTTTATTTTCTAAACAACCTACATAACTATTGTTCTAGATTAGCTAATGTAATCAGCTGTTTTTAAATCATATTTTTCTATTATATTTTACACTGTTAGCTATGTCTACTCATACCTTCACATTGAGTTTTATCTCTGGAAGACAGCATCATAAGAGTACATAAGAATATCCAAACTATTATTTTGGTATAGGAATATATTTGGAGAAAGATTGTTCATAATAAAGTTATATTGGAGACACTAAGTGGATGTTTTTCAATTTATGCATTTATTTATTGATCTGGTAAGTATGGGCAAATTCTCATTTGTTTCGAAGTAACATTGGCTATTATACAATATTTTAGGATCAAATAAACATATATTTGAACTTACTTTGAATTCTACAGTTTCAAATTTAAAACACTGACATAAATACAAGGGGGCAAGCTGAAAAATGAACCTCTATGAATCAGAAGACTTCAGTGTCCAGGCTTTTAATAGACTTTAGTGTTGGCATGAGAGTAAGCTAGAGTCACAGGATAGACGTGTCATTGTGGCCAGCTGTGAGAGTGTAGTCTCTGAGATACTCACTATACCCTCCTCCTCCTACAGACTTCTCTAGATTGTAGAGCACTGGTACACAAGTTGACATTTAACCATGCGTAGTATAGCTGATAAGTGATAAAACTGGCGTTAACAATTTAACTGCTGCCTTTTGATTAAGTTGTTATTCTGCAGTCGTTGGTTTATTTATGAGAACACACCAGATGGAGTGATATGCTGTTAGTCTTACAGTATTTGAAATACACCCAAAGTATTCACAAGAGTTCTGCTCTTCTGACTTCTTTTGGAATATTCCTATTAATTCTGTTCTAGATCTAAAGAAAAGGAAAGTGAGGGATTAAAAAGTGTGGCAATGTCTCCAATTATGAGAGTTTGCTAGAACAGTTTAAATTTGAGTTGGCAAATGCTATTCCCACACATTTGGAGGGTTTGAACTCTATGGAACATTTGCAAATGTGTTTTAGTTGTTCAACAACAGAATTTTAAAAGTGTGAAAAAATTCAAGAAGTTAAGATTGTAGTAGTGACAGATACCTTCTAATTGAAAATACATGCATTTAAAAAAAAAAAAAAAGAATACAAGAATGCCCCTGAAAAATCAGTCATTGTAATGAGTTTCAAATTTATAGGCGTATTAGGTGAATGCTTTCAAGATAGAAATTATTTAGCTGATAATGAACAAAGTTTTTGTCCTTTTGCATTTGGAGTTTCCAAAGATTTTCTTTTCTTTTCTTTTCTTTTTTTTTTTTCAAGACAGGGTTTCTCTGTATAGCCCTGGCTGTGCTGGTACTCACTTTGTAGACCAGGCTGGCCTTGAACTCAGAAATCCACCTACCTCTGCCTCCCGAGTGCTGGGATTCCATGCGCCACCATGCCCGGCAAGATTTTCTTTTTAATATTTGAAATATAATTACTTTGAATTATTCACTGCCATTGAAACTTATTTCTGCTGTAGACTCAGAAAAAAAGTATCATTGCATGTGTGATACCAACATAATTGAATTATATATTAATTATATATTAGGTTCTTAAGTCTACAAAAAACATCTGGGGACTACATAAGCCCTAGATTGAAATGTTAAGAACTTTCTTTTAAATTCTGATGTTTAATCTACTTTAATCATAAAGTGGTCATACAAACACTTTAAACTTTCCACAAACCAGAGCTCTGCCTACTGTGTTTAAGATGCTAATGATGAAGTTTATAGACCTTTTCTTTAAAAAAGTATGAAAAACAAATTTAGAAATAGAGGGCTCAGTAGTTCAGAGTACACCTGGTCCTTCTGTTCTTGTTCTTAACCACATGTGCTCACTGTATTGATGAAGTTTTAATTCATTTTTTTCTAATACAAAAAGTTTTTTTAACCTATTTTCTTTGAAAAGAGAAGTTATTGGAAAAAGTAAATTTAATTAGAAGCAAGAAAATAGGTGTTATAAATGCTTTTTTGTTATGAACTTTGTGTCTCTGCTTTGATGTTCTTCTAGTGGGAGTCTTCCATGGGAGGTTTTTTGCAGTTAAAAGCTCAATTTCTTTTTTTTTTTTTTTATCTATTTTCACCTTTCCTGAGTTGACAGATAATTTTACCTTACTTATAGATATATCTGCCATATACTATTACAGAAATAAAGTAGATATGAAGAATTTATAGGTAGTTTTTCAAAACTGCTAGATACTCAGAAGAAAAAAAGTGATGTTCAGAAATACAATATAATTTAGAGCCAAAATGTAGAGGAATGAAACATTTCAGTGATAGAAAGTTTTCATTCCAGGTGTAGTTTGATCACCAGTACAGTCCATTACCTCACATAGATTTCCAAGATTTTAGCCTATTGGATAAATGTGCCTAGGCCAGCACTGTTCCTAACTTACTTAGTGGTGTATGTATGTGGTATTTAAGAGTTTTCAGGTGCCTTTGTTCTTAGAATTACAATTTTAGGCAAGGCAAGTTAATTTCAGGTCTTCTACTCCAATGACCTTCCTCCTGATTTTGGCTTAGAAGCCAATCTTCAAATGGGCAATTTTGTTTCATTGCTTCCATCATAAATTTGTAAAAGTATGAAGGTGAATATCATCAGGTTTCCTGTGCTTTATTTTGTATGTGTGCCTGTGTCTCTGTGTGTTATATATTTGATATGTGGGTTTTTTTTTTTTTTTTGGTTTTTGTTTTTGTTTTTGTTTTTTGTTTTTTTGGTTTTTTTCAAGACAGGGTTTCTCCGTGTAGCCCTGGCTGTCCTGGAACTCACTTTGTAGACCAGGCCTGCCTTGAACTCAGAAATCTGCCTGCCTCTGCCTCCCACTGGGATTAAAAGCGTGTGCCACCACGCCCGGCTTGATATGCGATTTAATGGTGGTCATTATCCTACGTATTCTCAGCATTCTTATTAATTTGGTCATTGTTGACATATCATTTTCTGCATAGTGGCTATTTACTTTATGTGAGATAACAGGAATTTCAGACATGTTTGAATAAGAAACAGACTATTTGCAAGAAAAAAATAAACATACATTATTTTAATTTCTATATTGTCTTCACTGGTAAGAACCTGCTGGGTTTGAACCACCATAGTGATGAGTTAACCATCTAGTGCATAATGCAGAATCTATACTGATTGGATAAATCATTTTTATGGACTAAAACACCCAAGTTCAAGGATCCATTATTTATAACATCTTTAACTTGAGCAAGTTATTGAACCTTTGGAAGCACTGGTGACTCCCNCCCCCCCCCCCTTTTTTTTAAGAAAGTAGGAAGAGTTTGTTATGGTATATGTAATCCCAGCACCCAGGAGACTGAGATATTCTTTTAAGATATGACCAGTTTAGTCTGTATAGTAAGACCCAATCTCAAAAGCAAATCATAGAAAAGTAGGATTAAAGCACACAGTATACTAAAAGAGGTTAGGAACTTAGCATGGCTACTCCCAAATGGTCTGGGACAAGCATTAACATCAAGTAAGGTAGAGCCATGTGAAATAAGTCAATGCAAGTCTGTAGAATTAATCACTAGGGGCATTAAAAAAACCTCACTATTGGAAGGATTCTAAATGCTTAATATTAAAGAGAATTAGAGAGTTGCAGCCTAGAATTCCTGACTTTACTAGCACAAATTTAAAAAGTCTGCTTCTAGAAATCTGAACAAATTGTCCAAGGGACATGAACTTTGAATCCAATACCAAAGAGCTTGATTTGGTGAAGGTGGGAAGGAGTTCTTTAAGCCTTGTAATGTGGGAAGGCAATGGGAATAAAACTATGAAGCAGCTTAGAAGAAAATTTCTACTGGTAAATGTCATAGGAATAAGTAGATATGCAAAAATCTGAAAAAAAATCACTGATGAGAATTTTTAGGGTTCAGTGTTAGGATGTACTTTTGACCTACAATCTCTTCGAGAATCAAGACTATTTCATATTTTTATTCGATTTTAAAATATGAACTTTGAATTGAGATTTTTTTATCATTATTATATTTAAAGTAAAAAATTAGCATGCCAGTGTAGTTAGGGTGATTAGGTGAGGGAATTTTGAAAATTACAAAGCATAATATAAACTTAAAGTGCTTCTAGGAAGCTAACAATATAAAAAATGTACTAAGTTATAAGCATTTGCTATATTTCCCTTAGTTATTTGGCAAGTAGGCATGTAACCCAACAGTCATAGGTAAGGCAGTTCTTAGCTTGGTTCCTGGCTGTTCTAGTAGGTTTTAGATATTTTTATTGGACATATGTTGCAAGTGAAAATTTCTCTTCACAGAACTGTTTTAGATTGCCAGTCCTTACTTCCTACAATTTCCAAACACTTAGAATATTCTTAACTTTTGTTTCAAGTTTCTTTGCTGCTATCCTTTAAACCTTCCCTACCTTGTCCAAGGTGATATCTCTTTAAATGTTCTTTGTGTGTATTAGTATAATATTATCATCACTCTTCTTGCCATGGTTTTGATCTCTCTCTTTCTCTCTCTCTCTCAAATACAAACCTGTCCATTCCTAAATTACCAAAATTATAAATTTTATTACAAACATAAATAACATCATTATATAACTTGAAAACTTGTTAGTATATATTTTGAAAGTACTTTTGCCATTTTGTTTACATGACATTTATTATTAAAAAATTTGATAGCATATTCTGGTTATATTTAGTGAGTTGTGGTTGTGAACTATGTCCTTTGGATAATGTGCAAAAGATTCACAAGTCATGTAACAAACTAGATGACAAATCAGAGTGAATTCCTTAAATACAGATAATGCTAGTTTTACTGATATATTAAAATGATATTTTAAAAATTAATTCATCAGACAATATTTCTGGCATAGCTGCATGCCTGTTTTCACATGCCACTGCTCTCCAGGGACAGTTAGTAGAATACTGATAGTAGTAGTAGAATATCTTGTCTTCCAGAAGGTATTTGTCCATGGACATCACTTATAATAAGAATAATACTATAATCATATCCTATTTGATAAATTTATAGAAATATATATAATATAGAGTGATATTTATAAATGTATAATGTTATATGAGATTTGTGTTATAGTATTCTATATATTTAGTTACATGTTTATACATACATATAAACTTACCTTTTATTTAAATACATAATAGTCATACTTATATATAATATTAATACATATGGGAAAGGAATATTTAGTCTAAAATAGGTAGAAACATAATAAAGTTTAAAAATTCAATCTGACTGGCTCTACTATTAGAAAGATTTGTTTCTCTGGTACTAATCCGCCTTGCTCTCCTCTCCCTTCCATATGCAGTGTTCAGGGTCTGCTTCCTATAGTACTCATACTATTGAGCAGTGTGAGTTAAAGATGACAAGCTTTGAAGCCACAGCACCTGGGCTCAAGGGCACACCCTTGAGCAACTTCTGTAAACACCTTCCTGTGTCTCTGCCTCCTTTTCCTCTACCACGCTCTGCAGTGCTTCCCCTACCTGAGCTAGGGACCAGGCTTGTCCTATCTCATACTCCGAGACCTGATTCTTAACAGTTCTTTTGCCTTCTTATCAAAGACAGCTGCTGCTCTCTTAGTAAGTAAGTAAAAACAAGAATTTTCCAGGGACAGTGAGTAGAGCACTGATGGTAGTAGTAGATTATCTTCCAGAAGGTATTTGTCCATGGGCATCTCTTTAAAATCTAATTCAACTTAGGAATGCCTGTCTGAAGAAAAGTCATCTTCCTCTACACCAGACATTAGTTTTCAACAAAGAAATTCCCCCACCCTCTTGACTTAGTAGATAAGACAATAATAAAGTGAGCAAATACAGTGATATATGTTTGCTATGTATGTGTGTATACATGCATATATGTATATACACACACATAGTGAATATATAGCTTATAAAGCAAGTATAAGACAAAAATAAGATCCATGTGAGCTAGGATAGGAATTCACCAGCAGTGCTTTCTTTCTTAGACTGCTTGTGTTCTGTGTTTTTTCCAGCACTTGGGAGTTGATGCAGTTGGGAACTGATAATGTTCAGGTGCAGCTAACTTCTTTGACCAATGTCTTTAGCCAGTATCTGGTACTTACTGAATTACAAATTTAGTCTAGAATCCATGGGCACTGTTACTCTCTGAACAATTTTATACAAGTTGGAAACCTCGGTTATAAAATTATAGTATTTATTCAAGGCAGTGAAATTTTAAGAGTTTTGGGAAGATAAAATAATTTTTACTTTTACCAATGGTGTTTCTGTGGTTGTAACTATAGCTTCAATTTAACTTGAATTTTAGAGGACTTAGACATGGAAAGGCTCAAGTACTAACCGTAAAGTCAATTAATATTAGCAAAAAATTAGATTAGCAAAAAATATTCTCCAGGTAGATCATTGCTATACTTTTATATTTTCTTTTATATTAGTCTAAATGCCTATAATTTATTTTAGAGTCAACAGTTTTTCCTCAATTTTTGGAAGAAGACTCTGTTTCCAGGCTTAAAAATAAAGGACTTAGGAAAACCAAGTTAACTCTGAGCAATACAAGCAGTTCATTTCTTTTCTAAGTCAGTAAATCCCAGCCACCAGAATCTGTGTACTGCATCCATTGTCTGCCTTTTTGACATGGGATTATTTCAGAGAGGGTAGATAGAAAATCTTTGTTACTTTTCAACAGCAGTTGATAAGGGGCCAGAGAGCTTTCCATGGTATGCTGGCTTTGAGGAGTAATTTGCTTGGTGATCTGACATTCTCTTTATTTCTTTCAGTTAAATCTTTTTTTTTTTTTTTTTTTTTAAATCTTTAATCTATTTTTTACAGTCCAGTCGTTATCCCTGTCCTGGTCTGCCCTCCAACAGTTCCTCATCCCATTCTTCCTCTTCCCCTCCCCCTCCTGTCTCCAAGAGGATGTCCCCACGCCCCCACCCACCAGGCCTCCCTACTTCCTGGGGCCTCAAGTCTCTCAAGGGTTAGGTGTGTCTTCTCACTGAGGTGGGACCAGGCCGTCCTCTGCTGCATATATGTTGGTCTCGGACCCAATCCTGCATGCTGCCTAGTTGGTGACTCAGTCTCTGAAAAAATTTCGGGGGTCCAGGTTAGTTGAGACTGCTGGTCTTCCAATGGGGTTGCCCTCCTCCTCAACTTCTTCCTTCCTTTTCCTAATTCAACTTCCGGGGTCCCCAGTTAAATCTTGAGATAGAGCAGCTATGGAGATTCTCTGTCGTCTTTCTGGCATCTTACCTGACACTATGGACTCTGAAATCCTAATCTCCCATTTAAATATTTTCCTGAATCATTCATAAATGTCTGAGGCTGAGCCTAATCACTATTCTTTATTCCAACAGCTTTCTGTGATTCAGCCTCTAAAACAAAAACATTAACACCACATCTTCCAAGTTCAGGGAGAAAAAAAAAATCTTATGTTCAATGCACAGTCAATTATAGTAAAGCATACGTAGCATATGAAAATAATACATTCTTGAAGATAGTCATTTGTGAATATATTTGCTCAACAAATTTTTTTACACTGTATATCAAAACATATACCATTAGTTTGGGCCATCTGCTGGAACAGAGGAATTGTTTTGCTGTATAGAGCTATATGTGAATTGCTATATTGTAATGTGCATCATACATGTGTTATGAAGATCTTACCATGTTTTTTCCCTCCCAAGGTGTAACCAATGGCCCAATTAAACAGAAGTCCTGTGCTCTATAGATCAAAGGATCATGTCATTAGCTTGCTATTTCAAAGCTCTAGGTTTGAAACAAGCTAACACGTCCAGTTTAATGTCTCTCTGTTCTCCTTTATCTGCTGTGTAGTTTATCATGTTGTCAGCCCAGATAGAGCATTACTTTGACCTTCAAGTGCCCTCAAGTCTCGGCAGGTCAATCTTGAGGACAGATTGCACATCTTGCTTTCCTTAATGACCTCACTCACTCTGGTGTCATCCAGAGTCATAATATTTTTCAATACTGTACCTTGTGACTCTTAATCCTTGAAATATCCCACCAAGTTCAACATGGACAGTGTCTTCAGGAACCTTCAATGAACTTGCCAGTATTCTCAGAATTACTTAAGCATATGAAATGAGATTTTCTATTCATTTAAAAATTTTTCTGTGTGATTTAATCATACACACACACACACACACACACACACACTTTGCCCCACTTTTATTGACATGGATTGGAAACTTGTATCAGTCTCTGCTTCTGCTTCGTGTGAATTCTTTAGTCCTCATCTGTTAAAGCAGATTATGTTATCCATAGCATGGACAGAGAACAAGATACAGTGTATATAAGGAACAATCAACGTTTAGTTAGCAAAAAATAAAATAAAAATAAAAAAGTTTGATACATAACAGTATTTCTCTTCTAGATCTCCTAACTGAGCTCAATGATGAAATGATAGAATTTTAGAATTTTTTGAATCTACCAACAGTGCCTGTCTGCTTTCTTTGTTCTCTCCTTCTTCCCCTCTCCTTCCCTTTTACTCCCCCCCCCTTCATTTCCAAGTGCCATGGATCAAAACTGATCCCTCATTCTTGCTAGGCAAGCCCTCTGCCACTAAGCTACCCCTTCATTCCTACCTTTGACTTATTAGTTGTTCAAGTGCATGTATGTTGGACATTCTTGATAATATTTCTGACACCATCAAATTTGACTAGTGAAACTTGTTAAAAATAAAATAGATTATGATCTTGTGCATTTGCATTTATTCTTGGCAGTAACCTAGGTATGCATATCATTCTCTAGGCATTTATGTAGAGACTCTAACATGCTGTAACATGCTGAAGAGGTTCCTCAAGATGTAATTTGTTCTGGCTGTTGCTTCAAGCATCCTTTCAGCCAACAGAATTTAAAATATTTTAGGAAAACCATAAGTTGCTTAAAAATAACAATGTAGATTTACATTATTTAAATTCATTCAGATTCTGATTTTTTTTTACTGAATTGAATCATGTTATGAAAATAGATATATATTTGAATCTGTTACCGTAGACTCTTTTTACTTTGAAGAATGTTTTAAACATATAGAGTTCCATACATTTAGAATCTGAAAGAACCTAGAGAGCAAAGCCAAGAGCTTTGGATTTTGCTTAAAATCTGAGTGATGTGATAAGTGAAATTAAAAGCTCTTACCTTTTGAAAGAGGTATATCAGTTTTTGAACTTAATAGATATATTTCTTCATAGTGCTTCAGTGGCTAGTAATGTTGAAAATATAGAGCAGCCTTGTTGAAAGTTTCTCTGTATGCTATAATAATTTTCTGTTTTAAAAATTAGAGCAACAAAATGCATCAAGGGGAAGACTACAAACAATGAACACTGCAGTTTTGATTTTATGTGGCTGAATAGGCATGTCTGCACAGAAGTGTGTTAATCTATGTTTTATTGGATTGATGCTTTTTAGTAACAAAATGTTTCTTAACCCACTTCTTCCCTAAGACTAGGAAGTTAGATTAGAATGAGCCAACAGCCTTCATAGTTCTTAAGAAACATGAAGTCGGCTGCCTTTAGTATTTACTTTCTGGCTGAACACTGCTCCAGTAGCTTCTGTGTGTTAGGGCTCTGCCAGGTGCTGAGGGCTATAAGGAACACAGCTTAGGTACACCCAGAGCTCATAGGCCTGAGCAGTATTCTAGCATCATGATCCTTAGCTATAAGTTGTCTCTAGACGTGTTAAACATTTTGAGGTAAAACAGGCAATATATCCTGCTTGATAAAGTCAACTGCTTTATCTATTTATTTGCTGAGAACAGCAAGAAGTCTTCAAGTAAATAGCCTAATTTTGATGTAGTATTTCCCCAGCTTATTTGATGTTGGAAGCCTTTGAGACATATAAATGTCTCTGGTGATCACTCATCAGCACTTAGTTTTGGAGTCTATCTAGAGAGAATTTAAACAATCAGAGTTCCATAAGGTCAATGGAAAAGGGAGTGCAGGAAGTCAGCGTAGATCATTACATGCTGGACAAAGCCTAAACAATTAGAATGAACAGGACAGGAAAGGCAGGTTAGGCAAGGCAGGAAGGACAGAAGCACAGATGGGTTGAAAAACAACGTACGTGAAGAACTATGCAATAAGCTCAGTATCATACGACAAAATTAAGAAATCATCTCAGGAAAATTCAGTGTATCTAGATGTGTAAATGACTTTGAACAACATGACTGACCTATAAAATAGATGGTAACATCAAAGTTGCATAATAGCTTTATGTTTAAAACTTTTAAAAATACAACACAAAGCTTTGAATTTATTTTTAAAATAGAAAAATGTGAGATAAGCAGTTACAGCTGAATTATCTCCCATATGTGGCTATTGAGTTCATATGTTATAAACAGTTCTATCATCTGTCAACATTTTAATGCAGGAATAATGGAATAGTACACTCCTTATTAAAAGTTTAAGTGAATTAATTTTTACTTTGAAATTAATTAAAGGATAACTAATCTACTTGTGAAGAAAAAGCAATCAAAAATTTTAAAATTTACAATTTGGGGTTTTTCTTTCCTAGCATATGCTTACTATGGAGAAATAAAATGTGCTTACACCATATAGAAATGGATTTATAGTCTGGGGAAATAGCTTGGTTGAAATGATACAGTCTTGAGTTCTACTCTTAAAAACCTGTGCAACAAAAACTGGAGGTGGTATCCAGTGCTGTAGAGGTGGTTATAGGCAGATGTTCAGTACTGACTGTCCAGCCAGCCTACCTTATCTGGCAAGCTCTACATGAATGGTATTTGAGGAATGATAGCTGAGATTGTCTTTTTGGCCTCAGTGTTAATGGATATACACAGGCATGCACACATAGAAATGAACATATACACAAAAGGGAATATGTTGAAATATATATATTTTAAATATATATATTTTAAAGAATATATATATTTTAAAGCATAAATATATATATATATTTCTAAATCTTCATTTAACTTTTTCCTTTGTATAGTATAAACATGGTATTTGAAGATTAATCTTCTGTGAGATATACCATTATTCATATAACTATAGAAAGTCTTCAGCTTTTCCAATCATATTTTTACAGAGTTTCCATTTTACTGCAAATTATTCATTGTGTATATATTTTCAGAATTGGGAGTATTAATAAGTAAGAAAGTAGGGATATCTTTACCATTTGACACATGCCAGTACATTAGCTTCTTAAACAATATAGCACTTTATATTTTGCATTCAGTGTATATTAGAGGACTTATTTTCTCAGTTCTGAGAAAAATCACTTAAAATGACAATAGTATTGTGTATTTGTATGTCAGTAGTTTATGAGTATACTGACTTTTCTCATAGTTTTAATGGTAAGTTGTACCCATTAAAATCTTTCTGCTTAATAATTTATATTTGACAACAAGAATTTTTCGTGATATGAAGCTTTTTAAATTTTTTGAGGTATCCATCACGAATTGAAAAAATTGATTATGAAGAAGGGAAGATGCTAGTCCATTTTGAGCGCTGGAGTCATCGTTATGATGAGTGGATTTACTGGGATAGCAACAGGTTGCGACCCCTTGAAAGACCTGCACTAAGAAAAGAAGGTCTAAAGGATGAGGAAGATCTCTTTGTAAGTAGGAATCCTTTCCCAGTTGTTCCTTTCATAAATAGATAATGACATTTTAAAAGGATCCTGTCAAATTTAACAGCTTTTTTATTAATGAAATATTTATTATATATGGAATTGATCTTAAAAGTTGTTTGACTAGGATTTTAAAGCTGGAGAAGAAGTACTGGCTCGTTGGACAGACTGTCGCTATTACCCTGCCAAGATTGAAGCAATTAACAAAGAAGGTATGCATTTTACATGACCTGAGGCTTAAATAGAACTGAGATTTGAATTTCAGTTAAGGTATATAATTGTCTCATATAACTTTTTTCTTCTTTTATACTGTTCTGTGTGGATTTCCTGTTAGTACTCTCTACGGGAATATTTGTTAAATATTGCAGAATGATATGGCTCATGACTTCCCAGCCTGAATCAAAATACGAAGTGTGTTAGTAAGATTTCCCTTGAACCTAGGAAATCTTTCAGACAGAATATTAATCTTCAAATTTAGTAAAGTTGTGAAAGACACATAAGCTAGTGGAAGAAGAGCCAGAAGGGCTTTGTTTGCGATGGAATAGTAGGGACATGGTTGGACAGAAGCAACAATCAGTAACTGAGAGACTTTAGAACCTCGCTAAAGGATTTGAATTTTATTTGGAAGTGATGAAAGCAATGGAGAAAGTTTAAACTTTAGGTTCAAATTAAAAATAAGCTTGAAAGAAATAGAAGGTAAGATAGAAGGAACAAACCTTTAAAAAGGATGTGTAAGGAATTCAATATGGAAAATCAATTACAGTAGTCTAACTGAGAACCCTTTTATAAGGATTTCAGTCCCATTTATGGTTGCAGTGATTTGGAGCTGCAGATGAGACTGTAGTGCTATTTCTAGTGATTAGCCACTCATTGCAGGAAGAGGTGGGAGACCGCACTGTCACTGGGCATGCAGGTTGTTTTCCCTTTTCCTTTGGGTGCTTACACTTCTTTGGAGTGTACTTCATGTCTTATTTGCTTAAGTCTTATACCTAAGCATCCTCAATGTCCAGTATAGAGCCTAGCACAGAGTAAGTTATTCAAGAGTGATCTGGGCAGAAAGAAGTAATGATTCTGTACTCTTGGGTGCTAAGATCCACCCCAAACCTGACAAAGTACAAGTACTCAGTACTGTAGCTAAGATCAGCTGTGTTGAGTATGGAACACTTTAGGACTTGCCATAATTCCTAAGCATGTGCTTATGTAGTTGTGTACATACACACATATGCACTATACTCAAACCACTGTCACTGTTTATCCTATTCTGTTTATCCACAGATTTTAAACCCAAATTAAGTTTATATTAGTAGAAATGGGATGCTACTGCTACTGTGGTTACTGCCATTTCTAGAGTAGTTCTAGGGAGTCTTTAGGAAATATTGATAGAATTTTTTTAACTCTCCTCGAGAAGTATTAATTTTGGTTTCTATATGTCCCACATGGTAGGTAAGCCTGCCTCTTTCCTTCAAGAGGAAAAAAAAATGGGAATTGGGGAAACCCGCAGTTCATTGTAAAAACAAAATGGAACTAACTAATGGGGACATTTAGATATTTGTGATACAGCCTATTCAGGTGAAGATAAAGCAGTACAAATCTGTGTACAAATCTTTCTAAAAATACAAGTTTAGGAAGCAGTTTAACAGGATGACTTTTTACCAAAATAATAGGTTCCTCTTGAAGCTATGATTTCACTAGGCATGAATCTTGACCATGATAACCATACCAGGCCTGAGCCTGTGGAAGGTCCTCAAGTCTAATCAAGAGATCAACATGGGAGCATGTTGTCTTGCCACCATTACACTAATGAACACATTTTATTCTGTAGGTTAGTATTGTAGCTTGTATGGTAAGTTGATTGATTACTTTTCTCCCCGAGCATCCTGTACCCCCCCCCCCCACACACCCCCCCACACACACACACAAACAGCAGTAATTCGACTGTGGGTTATTAAAAAAAAAAAAAAAAAGAAGTTAGAAGAAAGTTATGGGTAGAGTTTGAAGGAAAAATTTGTGGGGAAATGGATGTGATTAAGATATATTGTATCCATGTATACATTTTTCAAAGAATAAAATGAAAAAAGGGCAGGAAATGTGGACTAGAGTTGCCAGAGAAGTTTTCAGCTTCAGGATGGTCATTGAAAAGGTGGTTACAGTCAGATACAGTGAAGAGGCACAGGGAAGCATCCAAAGAGGAAGTAGCATGAGCAAGGGCTGGAGGAACAAAGGTCTTTCCAGTGGCTTAGAAACAACATGGGCTGCCCAGAAGTACCATGTGGAGGAAGGAATTGAAGGAACAGTCGCAGGAATGATGATAGAGCGAGGTATGTATACGATTTGGGAGTCTTAAATTTCTTCCATTGTCCTTACATCCCTGCTTATTCACTTGATCATTTGTTTCTTAAGTTCTAGTTTAGGTTTAGAACTTTGCAGTATTTATTGAATTATGCTAATCATATGAAAATATAAAAAATGTTGTTTTCAGGTTACAAAAAAGAAAAATCTTATCTATCTATCTATCTATCTATCTATCCATCCATACATACACACACACACACACACACACACACACACACACACACACACACACACCATTGGCTTTGGAGTCATGCATGTGATAATAATGTTTCTTGTTTATACTTCTTTTGTAAATGCCTGGTATCTACTTAAAGTGTTTAATTTTTCTATAAGTATAAGATCGCCATGACTTGTTTCTAGTAACACTACTTAATATTGACTTGCTAGCATGAGATCTGGCACAGAAGTGAATGTGCTTCAGTATCTAGAAGCAGATAGATGCAGGAAGGGAAAGGCACAGCTGGGTGCACAGCATGGTAGAGATGGCTGTGCTGCTACTGAGCTGAATGTCATACAGTTGCCATCCTCCAGTTTGTCCTGTTGATATGCGAATAACTTCCATCTTGATACTTTCTAAGTTACTTTCTAGCTTATACTTGACATGCAAGAGTATTTTGCCACTTTAATACTAATGTAAATCTCACTGAGAAAATGATCTTCACCACATATCAGATCTTTCTCTCTATTACTTACTTTACTTTTCAAGAGAACCAATGATTGTTCCTGTAGAAATACTGTCTCTGTAAATAATGGTTTTATTTTTGTGAGATAATTCTAATAATATTTATGTCTTTTCACAATAAATTTCAAAATTCTTCAGTAAAAGTCAAAGTTACATACAGCTAAGTTATCAGGACTTAATTTGTGCATATATTAAGGAAAAAACTAGTTTAAAATCGTTTAAACATGGAAAGAGAAAATAACTTTAATAATTCAGGGGAGTACTTTCAGGAGACTGTGCTTGTGTTAGTGCAATCACAAGGCATCTTTTTTGCATTATACCACTATTGTTAGATTCCAAATGCTGCTGTAATGTTGCATGATACTTTCTAATCTGATTGCTCCTATTTCAGGAACATTCACAGTTCAGTTTTATGATGGCGTAATCCGTTGTTTAAAAAGAATGCACATTAAAGCCATGCCTGAGGATGCTAAGGGGCAGGTAAGAGTGTTCAGTATTCCTGGCTACTGAAGGGATGTCTTCCTAAATGGTATTTGATCAACATACATATTTATGCATTTTAAATGAACTAATTGTAGGGTTATGTGCTGAGAGCCCCAAATAGCAGCAAGAAAGAGAAGCATAGTATGTAAAATAAATTATACACTTGATTTTTGCTTCTTTGGTTTTAGACCTGCTAAAGTTATAGGTCACTAGTTTCTGTTCCAGGTGAAATCCCAGCATCCACTAAGCTGGTGTTGTCCTATCGACCCAGCTGGATCGTGTAACCAGTCTATGGGAAGTGAGGTAAGTGCCTTTTTGCTTTTAAATTTTTTTGTTTGTTTTATCTGGTATAGAGTCTTATTTAGAAAGCTAATTTTTAATATGAAATTTTAGATAAGTTTCTTATATTCTTCTTTCCTTCTACAAATCATAGTTATTCACCTTTCTTAAAAGGCGCTTACCTGACACTCTGTAGGCTGTGTCAGATAGGGCTCTCTGAGTAGCATAATGGAAGCAGGGCATTCTATGCTCTGCTACTGTCAAAGCAGGAATAAATGGTGAGCATTTTAAGGAGAGTCTGGGTTGGAACCATGTTCCATTTGCTGAATATAGTTCCTCAAACATTGGAAAGAAAGGTGCCATTAGAAACGAAAAGTATTTTCTTTTATGTTCTGCTGTTATTTGGGATTTTCAGCACCTGGACCTACAATTAATTTAAGAACTTGAAAGTAATCAATGAAAATGTCTAATGTGAAAGTATATTCCCTATTTGTTTTATAACATGTAGCTAAAATTTCTATCCTGAAGTATGTTAAAAATCACATGGTAAATTTCTGGTAGGCATGAGCATTTTATGGTCTGCAAATGTCTAATTCCATATTTTAAATAATTATTTTTGAGTATTCTGGAAAGTGTGATTGCTTCTGAGATGATCAGTTATATAAATGTAAATTCAGTTTAAAGAAAAGATGCTTTCAATCAATAAATCACTTTGTATCCTGTGCATTTATTTATATTAATGAAATATTTTTAAGCATCCAATGGTGTTCTTTTTAGCATAGTTTGCTACATAACTTTAAATCCGTTTCTTCTTTTACTTTAATACTATGACTCTGTAACTGTAGTTATTCAGAGGTCATGAAATGGCACTCTTGTTTGTCATTGAATTTTCAAATTGAGACAATGTGCTTTGTGGTTGAATAACAGGCTATAGAAATTAGATTTGTTGGATGTCATATTTGGAAGTATTTAGCCCAATCACAGTGTGCATTAACATTAAGATCAGTGCAAAAAATACAAAACTCCTTAAAGAGTACTCGATTGGTAACATATTTCCTTTTAATTTTATTTTTTCTTTATAATACTTTTTTATAATTCTTAATTAAATATAAATTCAAAATATTTACTAAGTATCTTATAAGTTATTTTATGAGTTTTTTCCACAACTATGCATTAGGCAAGGCTAAGATTTTTTTTTTAGAGTTGGAATACTTTGAGAATCCTTTTATGAAAATATAAATAAAGCCATCTTACACTAACTTAGCAAAGAGTAATACACTGAATAAATTTACAGTGGTAATGTTCTTCGATAAGCTGTGTGTAGCACCCGTGTAAGATGAGCCATTAATAGTAGTTTTATGTACATGAACTTCCATATTTGTTTTCTTAAGTTCAAATAAGAGTCTTAATGCTATTGTTCCTGACTTTGGGACAGTTGGTTGATGCTACCTCTGATTGCATTTTGACGATAGCTTGACCTTTTTAAAGAAATTTTAGAAATGCTTCTGTTGAAGTGTAAGCTGTAGGCCTTCTTGAACTGTGTTTGCAGACATTGCTCTTCAGTGGGGTGTATAGTATGGTAGACATAGTGACTATTCAAACTAAGATGCCCTGTCCTTATCCCTGTCTTGTCCTTATCCCTGTCTTGTAGTTTTGAATGGAATGGTAGTGTTGATCTGTAGTCATAAAGCTGACATTTCCCAGGATAAAGACCATTCTAACACTTAGTAAGGTATCTTACTACTTGTTCTTCCTGATACCCTACCCTTAAGCCTAGCAGCAGCAACTGCAGGGTGAGAGACTGAGGCATATTTAAATTTGAAGTCTGTAAACATAGCCTCACACCTTCATTCTTTCTGAAAGTGTGCTAATGAAAAGTGTGTATTGAAATGCACTGAAGATGGGTTTATAAATGGTTATAAATCCCTTGCAATTGACCATCCTGATATTTTGCATCTGTTGGTTTATTGGTGTTCATGAATCTTTTCATATATATACATACATGGTTGATAATTTTAATCTTACAGTTGAGGTTAGAGCGTAGTGAATTGAATGACTGACGTTTCATTCAGCTATCACCTACAAGTGACTTCTGACTAAGACCTTCTGATTTTGAAACTGTTCACTGTTAATGCACTGTTCTATTGGCTACAGAGCATTTTGAGTATATCAATGATTCTAATTCTTGGAAAAGCATCCTCAGTTCTTTTTTAAAATGAAGCTTTTCTATGTAACAGTTCGGGGAAGACCACTGGAGGGAATTATTTAATCACATGGCTATAATGTTTGCCATGATTAACCAATTTATGATTAAAAAGCATTTTAAGTAATTAAGTTTTGAAAGGCACAATGATTTTTCTGCTTCTGTGTCTTTTTGAAGGTAGAAAGAAACTTGAGATGGAAATTACCCCTAGCCATGTCTAACATTGCTCTATCCTCGGAAACAAACAAAACAGCTGCAGTGTGTAACCTACATACACCCTGCATGAGGCACTTCTGGTGTGGTTATGCTTGCTTCTCTTCATCTCCTTTGTTGGCCTATCCTTTGTTTTTCTTTGTTGAAGTTCCTCTCCTCACTACTTCTTTGTGAGCCTTTAAGCTGAACCTGTGGCAGTCCCTAGCTAATTTTTCTTCACCTAAATCTTCAACATGCCTCCAGTTGTACACACTGGCTTCTTTGCCTTTGTTTAATATCTTTTATCTCATTTGGCAGTCTTGTTTCCCCCTTTTTAGCTGTCCATTTTAAGCCATTTCTCTTCATTTTTACATTTAGAGACCAACTCCTATACCCTTATCTCTGAAGTTTCCCATTAGTTTTTCTCTTCAGTCAGATTAAGTCTCTTCTGTTATCTTATGGTATATTTGTATATCCTATCACATCATCGGCTCTTCATAGCCCAGGCACTTCTTGAACTTCCTATGTAGCTGAGGATAACCTTGAACTTCTAATCTTCCTTGCTTATACCTTCCTATCACACTATCTTATGGTTAATTGTGTATCTTTGTAAGTTTCTTAAGTAGCCTCTTTTCCTTTATCAGCTTTTGTGTTTTAATGTTAAACTGATACCTGGATAGTCTTGTGAGACATTCAATAGAAAATAGACAACAACAACAACAAAAAAAACATGTTAGGTAAATCATATGACATTTGCAGATCATTTCAGTGGTAGAGGGAGAGATAACTGTAGGTACATTTGTTATTTGCAATGGCCTGTTTATCCTCACTGTGTATTTTCAAGGGTGAATAATTAGCACCTATATTTTTGTTTAAATTTGGTAACAGTAGTGCTTATGTTCATTTGTGCATTCTACTAATTATATTCATTCTATGTTATAAAATGATATTTAGTAGAATAAGAACTGAGTAAGCTGGATGGACTTTATTGTCCATTTATATAGTGCTTTAGGGGCATGAGTAAAAGAACTCTGTAGAAACATTACAAATGTTTATTTAAGTTTTTAACTAAAATTCTATATAGAACCATTTGATACTTCTTTACAGTGTTTTATACTTTCAAAATAAATAATTTTGAGTTAAAAGTAACAAGATTTATTTAGGGTGGGGAACATGCCTCAGCAAATAAAGGCACTTGCTGCCAAGTTTAATGACCTCGTGTGAGCTGAGTTTGATCCCAGGAACTCACACGGTGGAAGGACTTATATAAATTTTTCCACAAGCATCCCATTGCATGAATACTCCCCCCTCCTTACCCCACAGCAAATAAACGTTAAAAAAAGAGTAGTTTTGCACCTAACGAAATCTCTTTACTAGTATTATAAAGGGTGTGATAAATTGATCATAAGTTTAAATGTTTAAAAAGTAAAATCACAGTTTGGTTTCTAAGAAATTAACCATGAATCAAATGTATGTGCATCTTAAAAAGGAATAGTAGCTTGTTCAGTAGTAAAACATTTTTCTCAATACTTAAAAAGTATAGTGTAATTCTCTTCTGTATGATCCACTGTATTATGAAAATGAAAAGTAATACCTCTTTTAACTCTGAAATGTTGAAGCATGCCACATAGCATTCTAAATTTTCTATAGGCTTTTAAAGCTGTTTTTGATTAATTTTATAAAAACCTATGCAAGGCCTATTTGCCATTCAATTTTTCTTTTAATTTTCAATTCAGTTAATTAGTTTATCAATCTAAAATCTCACCCATGCTGATAATCAGCCATATAAATATAGTTAGCCTAATTTTTACATGTTGTATGTTTGAGTAGGTGTCAAGATGCAACTTTTTTTATGTATTAGTTAAACTAAAGTTGGATTGTTAATACTTTACATTTTGTTTTTCCTTTGGAGGACTGGATTGCTTTAGTCAAAGCAGCTGCTGCAGCTGCAGCGAAAAATAAAACAGGGACTAAACCTCGAACCAGTGCTAACAGCAATAAAGAGAAAGAGAGAGATGGGGGAAAATGGTTCAAATTACCTTCAAAGAAGGCAGAGACTTCAGCATGCATTGTCACAGCAGAGATTGAGAAGAAGGAAGAACTACCCACATCCAGTGAACCATTTGGTACAAAATACATTCTTATTTTCCTTTCTCATGACACAGGTAAACTGAGGTAGCAAATCAGTCAAAATCCTTAGGTTACCTATAATTTTGAACTTAGAATTCAATTATTTGCTCCTAGCATAATAGGTGACCGACTTTATTATCTTTATTATCAGAATATAATTAAATGTCTAATGTCAGTACTTGACATTAGCTCTTTTTAGTATTCTTGAGTATAAATCATATGATATTAGTAGGTTTTTGTTTGAAATTTTTGATTTTAGTTTTTAAGGGATTGTGCTGTTTCAGTGAGCTATATAGAAGAAGCAGTAAGTTATTCTCTTCAAGCTTCACTTTAAGAATAATTACTTAGTATGCTTTTATTTCTGTTGTATCAGTCCCAAGGAATTTGTGTTTGTTTAAGTCATAATCAGGCACTAGGTTTTTTTAAAAAATACAAATGCTTTTACTAACTTGATGTCTATTAATTATATGTCTTAATTTTGGATTCCAGACAAACTCTCATATATGTGTTCTGTTAAAAGTAGGACTTCACATAGACACCGTTCCAAAGATCGTCTTTCCACAGCCAGAGAGCACATTAACAAACAAGAGGAAAAATAATCAAGGCAACTCATTTCAGGCAAAGAGAGCCCGACTTAACAAGATTACTGGTAAACTACAATGATTCTTTTGGTGGTGGGGAGTAGGGGGTGCTAGAGACTTCATGTTAGAGTAGTTTCTTCTTAATAAAGGACAATGGATCTTTTGGCTCAGTGTAATAAATTGATTACTTTCTAGTTCTCAAAGTAAACATTTCTCAACACTGTCAACTCTTTCCATTATAAAATGTGAAAAATAGTGCATATTTTCTACCTACCTCACAGGGATGTTGTGAGGATCAATAAGCTCAAATGTTGCAAGAATATAGTCTTAATATCACTTCCATGGTGGAAATAATTTATGTCAGAAATGGGTTATCTGCAGTTACCAACTTGTGGTGGCTTCATTTCCATGACTTTAAATATTTTTACATATAAACAATTTCACAGATGCTGAACCTTACTTAAGAATGTAACCTTTTGTGGCAAAAATATGAATATCTGACTAAATTCAATCTCTGACTCACTTGTTAGTTCCTGCTTTTTTTCTTGAGGCTGGTCTCTAGAGTACCTTCTCATAAGGTAGTAGGAAATGGGATAGGGACGATGAAATCACAGACAGTCCTAGCCAGGCTAGTGCTCAAAGAAGACGGCATTGAAATACTGTATCTAGTGCCAGTCATGCTACACCTGACACGTGTAGACTGTCAGCCTAATATGTTTCTAGTATTTAAATGAAATTCTGATTGTAATTCATTTCAAAGTATACTTTAAAGGGAAGCTTAACTATCTTAATGATTTGAACACCTTATTTTTCAGAACGAAATATTTCAAGGGTCTTTGATCTAATAAAGCTGAATAAAACTTTGGTGCCATTCATTTAAGAACTTTGAAGATTAGCTTCTCTATTAGGCCCAGGAAAAAATATTAATTACATGTTTTGTGTGTGTGTATGTGTGTGTGTGTGTGTGTATGTGTATGTGTGTGTATGTGTGTGTGTGTGTGTGTGTGTGTTTAACTGAAGGATGGCTGGAGCAGAGGGCTCTTGTGAGCTTCTCTGTGACAGGTTTATGATTTCTTTCTGCACTGAGGGGATCACGCTTGTTCCATTTGTTTGTAGTAACTTTTCTTTAGAAATTGTTAGTCTTGGAGAAATCCATTCTCTTCTCTAAATTGATTGTTCTGCTGTCAACTTGAGTCTTTGGTTGTGGTTTAAAATACAGAACTCAGTGTACTGCTTGCAGGGCAGAATGGTAAGCTACTTCTCACTCCTGTGATTAAAGAGTGAAACCACACTGTTGGAAGATTCAAGACCAAGGAAGATGGAAATGCCACTGACAGGATACAGCTAATTGGCAGCTTCCCAGCATGATGAGTTTCCTCCTTCAGCCACATAACCTGCTTTTAATTTCAGCCAGTATGCTTTCACATATGCCTGCTTCTAAATTCCTTAATGGGAGGATGGGAGGGCTAAGCTCAACATTTAAAGAAATAACAAAACTAAAAGAGAAGCCAGCTGAGTCCACATGATGCATTAACTCTGCATGGCCTTGGAGAGGCAGTAGTAAGGTTAAAAAAAACATTTTCCTTGTTCCTTGGATTATAATCCAGGTTCCTTAGTAACTCTTCAGGTCCTCAGTTAAGGGACTTTCTCTTCAGTTTTCCTTAGGACTATCAAATGTAATGGTTAGTACCAGAATAGCAGAGAATCTTACCCATATAAAGGCATTAAGGTCTTTCCCCCCTTTATTTACTCTGAAGATTTAAATTTCTCACAATCCTTCTAGCAGTTCATCTCTGCTTTTATTTTTGATTTCATGTTGCAAGTATGCCATGCACAAGGACAGTAGATATAGGATTTTCTTCAATCCTATCCCTGGTGTGCTTGTGTACAGTGTATTTCATTTGTGGTCTGTGAAGAAAAATGAGAACTTGTGTACAATGGCAGATTCGCTTTGCAATCTTGCTGTATTTTAAGCTTACCAAGTTCTACCTGTGTCTTTTTGTCCTTTACTAGGGAGGAGTTGGCAAGAATTGTAGCAGTTTGTTCTTACTTACTTTTCTTTTTCCACTCTATTTTTAAATAGAGTGAGTGTATCCAAAGATTAGTGAACCAATCATTGGTTAAGTTTAATTCTGTGATGATACACTGTTTCCTTCCCTTCATAGGCATCCTCTGCTGATTCTAACCTGATTGTTGTAGAAAGAATGATAAAAGGATGATGTTTTCAAAGTTTGCAACTAGAAAGAAATTGTATTCTCCTTGGTTTTGAATATATAATATGCTTTCATGATAGTTCTATCATATGAATGTTCATTTTAAGGTAGACAGTTTTGCACAGAATCCATAACTTTTAGTAACAAGTTACAAACAAATTGAGTGTTAGTGGACATGAAAATAGTAACTGTACACATCATAAAAGAATAAAGTACTTAATACAAGATGTACTCTAATTGTTTTGGACATTACTGGAAGTTAGAAATGTTTGTGTGATGTCAGGGATTTTTGCAAAATTTGAAAAGAATCCTGAGATTTAAATTTACTCATCACACATACATTTGACCAAGATTTCAACTTCTTTGTTCTTTGAGCACTACCTTTTGTATTCCTGGGAGCACTGGCCTCTTGTTTCTCAGTGAAGTATATCATTGAAGTATATCATTATGGAGTGATTTTGTTTGGTGGTAGGATTCATGATTACTTGATGTTCCCCTTCTCCTCACTGTTTAATATCCTGGTGCTATATCTTGCATTCTGTAAGACAGTCTCCTAGAGCAGAACCTGTTTCTAATGTACTGATAATAAGTATTTGAAATGATTAAAATTAACTTAATTTGTGTCAGTTTCTTTTGAATTCTCATTTACTCTGGATATGAAATTTTTCTTATGATGTTGTCAGGGTAAGATAATTGCATTTGGACTGTCTGTCCCTCCAAGCAGAGGGAGGACCTGCTCTCCAAGCGCTTGTTTTAGCATGTGTCCTTTTGTGTTTATGCCTACTATTTTTTTTAAAGTTGATATTCTGGTCAAGCATACAAAATTTTACTGTGTATATTTTGAGCTTTTGAATGCTCTAGATACCAAGTGTATTTTGAAATTAGTTTGTCTTAAGTTCCTCATTACTGTCTGGCCAAATTAAAGGGTTTCCTTTTTCTTTACAATAATTATATAGAAATGGCTTTTAATCAGTTTGGTCTATACTATTGTAATAGGTTATGGATGGATTTTTTTTTCTTTTACAACTTGTATCATATGCTAAACTTTGAGCTTATAATTCATCTCATCTGTTGATGAATGTAAAAAACATTCTATCACTTCTAGGACTGATAACAGAGTAAGGCACAGTTATTAATATATTGAATGGCAAATATTTGTTGTGTTTGAATAGCTTTAAGAAATAGAACCTCTGCCGGGCAGTGGTGGTGCACGCCTTTAATCCCAGCACTTGGGAGGCAGAGACAGGCGAGTTTCTGAGTTCAAGGCCAGCCTGGTCTACAAAGTGAGTTCCAGGACAGCCAGGACTATACAGAGAAACACTGTCTCAAAAAGAACAAAACAAAACAAAACAAAACAAAGAAATAGAACTTCTGCTCATTTCCTGACATAAAAAGACTTTGATTCTGTGTCATTAACAAAAACTTAGGTAGCCTATTCATTCTCAAGAATGTTAGCTGGAAAAGAAACAAAAACAGTGTTATGTTGTTTTAAATGTTAAATATTCTATGCTGCATCTTTTGTGTTTATATAAAATATATTTACAATGTAATTAGGATTGAATTTGTGGGTTAAAATTTTATAAAATAATCTACATGCCTTTATTTCTCTTTTAAATCTACACCTTATGTGATGTGGGACATAAAGGAAATATACAGATAGTGGTCTCAAACTAAATGGAATTCCAGTCACTGATATATCAGAATCATTGCTTTCCACTGCACCTCTTTGTTTCATCCTAGGTGTACACATTCAACTTTTCAGTAAAGACAGCGTGCCTACTGCCTAATGAGTACATTATATTTGTCTCTCTTACTACTTTGAGGAGGTCATATGAATATGTGTGTTTCCATCTTGGTTACTTAACACCTTTGGGGTAGTTATATGAGAAAATTGGCTCATGTTGCCTTGTGAATAACTCTTTGTCCTTTAGTGTTTCAGGGAACCTTTTCTCTCCTATAAACTAATGTTAACAATTTTAGTAATAAAAGTGATAAAAATTCCTACAGCAAGTTTACAGTTGTTATCACTTATTATACATGTTTCCTTTTATGAACAAAGTAGCCATAAAATCTAATAGTTGTCTGTTTGAAGGTCTGATAAACCTAGTCTCATAAAAAGTACTGACAGAATGATCTAAGAATTGTATCCAAGTAAATGCTTTTATTAATTAAGGCAAAAGTTTGATGTCTTGTGAAAAAAAAGTGTGTCATAAATAAGGAATTCTGTCTTTTAAAAATACAGTGTTAGGGATATACATTACAAAACAACTAGAACTTTCTGTTTTTTCGTCACGTGTAGAATGAAGTCAGGCCAGATGTTCTAAAGACCCACACATTCTTTCTCTTTCATAAAAAATAAGTCTAAGAAATGGTACTAAAACTTTCTGAAGAAGATATTACATGAGTGAGCATAGATGCACAAAGCTAAGGTTAAAGAGTATAAGTGAAATTAAACTTTAGAAATGCTTTTTGAAAACTAATGTGGCAGAGTGATATGCTACTCTAGCTTATAAGTATTAGCAATATAAAACATCTTAATCTAGACTTTGAAGCCAGAATAAGTTTTATGTATTTAAGGATCTCAAGAAATAACATTAAAAAGAAAATATCTCAAGTCAATTATGTGAACAACTCTCAAATTTAAGAGTATTTGTATTTGTTAAAAGTTAGCATTTGAACGTATTCCCTGTAGAAGTTTATTGTGATGAAATCAGTATTTCCTAACAAGCCATTCTTGTACAATTTTTTTTTCAAGGTTTGTTGGCATCCAAAGCTGTTGGGGTGGATGGTGCTGAAAAAAAGGAAGACTGCAGTGCAACAGCTCCAGTCCTGGAGCAGGTATGAAATGGTAGCATTTGATTGTTTCAAGGTCCCACTGGAAGGTCACTCACGGAGCTGTAGTACTACGTGATTGCAGTTGCCCTCTGATCAGATATGGGGATAGAGCACTGACTCATTGATGAGACACTTAACTCTGCCTTCTCCTGAGTATGCACATAAGCTATGGACTGTATTAGCTTATGTTTTCTGTAGACTGAAATGAAAGCCATTGTCTCCACAATTAGAAGGCCTGGAGACAGGCATCCCAGGGTATGAGCTTCCAGCTGGACACCTTTAGCTTTCAAAAAGACCCTTACACAAATACTTTTCATTTGTGGATTTAATCAGGGTTTTTTGACATCCAATTAAACTTCTTTTATAAGAAGTTTCTTTTATATTGTAACAGTTGATGTTCTTAGACTGTGTTTTATGAATTGATCAATGAGCCATACATTTTTGCTAGGATGTATATTTTAATAACTACAATAAAAAAGAGAATTTAAAAAACTTTTAAGGGTCTGTCTTAAACCACCTAATAGAGAAATTTAAAACTGCAGGTTGCAGTTGCTAGAACTGGCCTTGGCTACATTCCCGTTCCCACAATACCTGTACATACTGAGCTGTGCATGCTTTTCCATCCTCTAAGGGCTTAACTGCTTAGGTACTGTATGAATACAGTAATAGCCATAACTGAATTTCTTTGGTTCTCCTGTTTTAAAATCTGAGCCTTAATGTAGTTTCAATAAATCCTTTTTGTATTATCTTAATTTTCTTTATTAGTAGACTAATAAGACTTTACAATGAGTACCTTTTGCTCTTCTCTATATGTGTTTTAAAGGATAGCCCAAATTTAATTGATATTGTATTGAGTTTTTCAGTGTTGATTCAGGCCTGATTTGAAAACAGTACATTGTTTTGATACCTCCATTAATGTTGTATTAAATGAATGGTCTTTTAAATTGAGATCAATATGTCAGTGACTCATACCTTCCAGTTTTCTGTGAGCATCAAACGGTTAAGTCTTTGCCGTTATTGTCAGTATATCAACCAAATTTTAAATAATTTTTTTTTACTGTGTATGACTATATTTAATGTCCCAGATATAACAATATTTTGTACTCCTACAACTGTTACAATATACTCAGAATGCAATATATCAGGGACTTGGGTAATAAAATATTTCTGGAAAATTCATTACAATGTCAATCTTTCATTACACATAATCTGTGAGGTACATGTGATTGTGAAAAGTACTTACTATATGTGCAAAGTTAGTTTAGAATTGAGTAACCAGTTCAGAGAAACAGTTTTAAAAAGAAAGGAAAATAGAGCAACTCGGCTATTTGTACTTGCATAATTCAAAACTTTTCAAAGTCCTTGCCAGTTTTGTAACAGAGACCAATAATCATTAATTGAACCTTTGTAAATGTTCTAGAGTTTAAGGAACATCACGCTGTTCCCTCTTATATTTTGTCATTCAGGTTGACTTCAATGTGAAAGTGTTTTGTAACCAGACTCTTAATTTTTATGGTATTTGTTAGCCTTGGTTCTAAGCTAAAAAGCCGAGTTAGAAAGCTCTTAGCTACTCAGTTGGTATCAGCAAGAGACCTAAATGAGAAATTTTGATTGTTGCTAACTTCTGTTGTCCTAAGGAGTTACAATGCCAGTTATGACAGATTGATAACAGGCCTACAGCCACAATTTGATGTACTAATGAATTTATATTTCTGAAAGATTCAAACTGTGGTTTTGAACCCCATTATCAGATTATTAGTTATAGATTACTTAATTGTATTAGGGAAATGTCATGTTATATTTACTTCTGGATAAAATTTGCATTTGATGCATAATAATTCACTAAGGTTAAAATATGTTAATTTGTCCTTGTTTAGAAGTTAAGCACCTTACCAAGTTATTAATTAAAGTTTTAAAATCTTGTTTTATAACTTTGTAACTCAAGAGTAATGGATGCTGTAGTGATGTCTCTCACATATGTGAAGATGAACAATAAAATTGTTTATTTACAAGTAATGGCTCTAATTACTTTCCTGGCAATACCTTTTATGATGAGCTTAGGAATACTTTCTAGTCCTGGAGTTCTTTTTAAATGATAGTTCTACTTGCACACATGTATAGTGAAAAAATTTAAGGGTAGAAAAATGAAAGTTGAATGAAGGGGACATGTGTCACACGGCCTTTTATATTCGATGCCTAGCACGCCATCTAATTCAGTGAAGCAATATTTAATATTAAATGTATAAGTCCTACCACCAAAGCCTGAGTACCTTTTATTTTAATGGGAATAGAATTACCTATTTGGTCCCCAGACAATGATCTGTCATATTCTAGAAAATGGAAGATTATAAATTTGATGAACATCCCTTCCCCAAATATGTGGAAGCTAAATGATTTCTTGGGGACAGTCATGTTATTCATAGGACTAGCAACTTTATTCTCTATAGTGGCTTGCCATAATATCAGTTTTTCAAAGTCTGTATTTCATTCATGTTTTGCTGTTAGATACTAGCAAGAAAACCAGAATAGGCATGCCAGTATGACAGAACATGGATCCAATGTGGCTGCTTTCTGTTGTCTTTAACAATAGATACATTCATGCATATTTTTACATGTGCAGGGAATTTTATTGCCACATGATTAAATGTTCTTTATGAAAGAACTGACAAAGATCTAATTTTTTTTCAAAAGTATCAGTTGGCAGGAATAAGGTAAAAACTCTTATCTAAGACCGCGACGTATTTTGTTTTTAAATCCAATGTTTTAACTTACATTTTATCTCTTTTCTGTTGTTGTAGTTGTTGCTTGTTCTGTATTGTTTTTTAGTCTTTTAACTCTCTATTGCTGGTGGCTCTGATTTCATGATGCACTTTGCTTATGAAACTCTAGCTTTCAGCACTAAAATGAGTTAAAGATAATGTTTTGTTAATTTGGTCATTGTTTTCCTGTTGAGATTGTTCTTTAAAGGGAAACTGTCTGCTGAGACAGCCACGCATTTGATGACAGATTATAAAAGCCCTTCTTAACGGCAGGAGTTTAAATGTGTTCTTTAGCACTCTAAAACATGAAATACTTTTGTTCACTTACCTCGTTGTTTTAATACCATTGACAATTACAGTTTCAGAAGAGAGATGTTTCAATTTAATACTGAAATGTTCATTCAGTGGGATATTTAATATTGGAAGAATTTTATGGGCATTAAAAAACATGGACTTGCAGTTGACAGTATCCCTTTAAAGATAGCCTATTCAACTTTTAGTTAATAATTTGTGGGGTTCTTTTTGGTTTTTCATTTGTAATAGAAATGTTATGTGTTGCTTAACAATGTTTTTGGTACTAAAGTTGCTTAACAATCAAAATAGAATACAAGAAGAAAAATGAAGAAACCAAAATAAAAATATCAATTTTTTATTATTTATTCAGGCGATTTCACCTAAACCTCAAAGTCAGAAAAAAAATGAAGCTGTCATTAGCAGTTCTGCCAACACTCAGAAACCTGCACTGTTATCCTCAACTTTGTCTTCAGGGAAGGCTCGCAGCAAGAAATGCAAACATGAATCTGGAGAGTCTTCTGGGTGTATAAAAACCCCTAAATCACCACTTGCCCCAGAGTTAATACAAGCCAAGGATTTGACGCTTGTATCTCAGCTTTCTTCAGTGATAAATAAAACTAGTGAGCACAGACTTTACAAATAGTTACTTATCCTGTAAGAGAGTCAAAACAGTTTTGTTGTAGTTATCTTGTTTTTTTATGAAGTTGCTTTTTAAAAACTCACAAGTTAAGTGGATATGACAGAGAAAGCTTAAAACTATTTCAAGAGTAGATCATGGACAGTTCTTACTGCTTTACTGCTCCAAGTCTGTACTGCTCCTTAAGAAGTCCTGCCATCGAGTGACCCAAATCCCACTGTAGTTTCAAGCTCTTCAGCTAATAAGACAAGGCCTGATTCATTACAAAAAAACAAACAAACAAGATATCCTTGGAAACAAAAAGAACTATAAAACCTATATATATATATATATATATATATATATATATATATAAAACCTTTAGTCCGTGTTTTCATGTGACTCCTCACTCCGCCTGTGATGATGTAGGAGGTGTCTCCTTATATCAGTAGCCCTCTGAGTGTATTTTATTTAATCTTGTTAACAGGGCAGCCTTGAATCCAGTCTCACCCTTATTGAAAGGAAAATGCCTCTTTGTTACAACATTTGACTGATAACAGTACTAATCTTTTAAATCTTTTTTTTTCTATCCGGATTTGGCTAACTGAAAGATAGGTTTGTGTTTACATAACCAAGTTTCACATAACTGTGAAGCAGTTATCAGAAGAGTAGTTAGATGACACTTGCATTTTGCTCCTTTACTCAACGAGTGAATCGGTGTTGTAATGAGGAAATAAGGGTGACACGTTTCCTTGGGAAGCATTCTGTATTGCGTCTTTCCAGATAAATGATAGTGGCCTTTGGAAGCCTTCATCAAAGGTTTCATACCTGTTTTTCACTCAGTTCTCACATTTAACACTAAAGAGCATACCTCAAATTTTGATCAATACTTTTTAATAACTAAGCAGAAACAAAGGGAATCAAAAATTCTTTTCTCTGAAACTTCATTATAATGAATGTCAGTAGTAGTCATTATATTATCACATGATACCAATAAACATTTTGAAGTTATTTTGATTGATATAATCACAGTATCATAAAAGTTACAATTATCTTTTGTTTTTCCCCATTATATCATGTCTTTTTGTTTTTCATTATTTTTCAATTGTCAGTTATCCTTAAATACTTAAAACATCCACTTCCTTAAACTGCTTCTTTCTAAATTAGTAATATATTATTTTGTACATTCCTACCTAATATAAAATTCAGCAGGTTCATAGTCCAAAAGGAAATCTCAAGCATTAAAGAATTATTGAAACATTTGTGTTAACATCACTAAAAGTCAAATGTAACAATTAGTTGTACAAACAAATGAAAATATTTAAGGGTAGAAATAGTGTCATACTAAATAATAACTAATTTGGCCATAATAAGCATATTGGTTTGTTTGTGTTCAATTTTTTGAATGAATCAGGCCCCAGATTTATATTTTTGAAAATCCATGTGGGAGTGTGAGAATGGGCTAGGTTGTTTACAGTAGCTCCCCCGGGGATGGAAAGCAAAGCACCAAGTGTGTAATGTGTATAAGAGCCCTGTGACCCTGCCTTCCTTTCCCTTTAGATGCCAATGTTTGCTATATAGCAAGTTTCTTTCCTGGCTTCCTTCTTTCCCTTCTCCTTCCACCTTCCTCCCCTACTTTTTGCTTATATAGAGACTTTCTTGGAGGCAAAATGGCAGTTAACACAAGAATTCACAATTAGAGAGTTAATTCCAGTCTCACACTTGGAGAGAACTACTGGAAATATTAACATTCCATGTTACTGTCTTTGAGTTCTAGTGGTTTTAGATTTTAGAAGTTTTGATTTAACTCTTTTTGTGACAAGGAAACTTTTTTTTTTTTTTTTTTTTTGCCTTTGAATGCCTCTGGAATATGCCATTTCTTGTGGTTATCTAATAGCAGCATCAGAGAGCAGAAAATGGCTCATTTTTTTTCTTGCTTATCTCCTTAAAATTATAAGATGATCCTGGTATGTATCTGCTTCGTGAACATTGAAGATCTTTTTCTAGGTTCTCCACAGCCTGTGAATCCCCCTAGACCTTGCAAACATAGTGAGAGAAGAAGAAGATCTCAGCGCTTAGCCACCTTACCCATGCCTGATGATTCTCTAGAAAAGCTTTCTTCTTCCTCTTCAGCAACTGATGGCAAAGTATTCTCTATCAGTTCTCAGAATCAGCAACAGTCTTCAGTACCAGAGGGTAATGTATATCTATTTCCTATAGAACCAAGTAACTAACAACAATTATTTCATATCTCTTGACTTACAACCGCTTTGTATATGCTACAGATAACTTATTTTTTTGCCAGGCACTGTATAAATATCAGTGATCTGCACTGATATGAACTGATCAAGTTTCTTTGTGTTAATATTATGGTTTTCTTTTCTTTTAAATTTTGTATAGTACCTGCTATTGCATATGTGCCACTCCAGAAGCTGGGACCCTGCCTCCCTCTTGATTTAAGTTGTGGTTCAGAAGTCACAGGAAGTAGAGCCCCAGATTCCTCCTATCATGGTGGTGAATGTCCCAAGGAAGAAAAGGAGGAGACACCATTGCTTGCAAATCCTGCCTCCAAAGTAGTGAGTGATATAAAAGGAGCTGCAGCAGCCACCGGTAAGGGAGCTCTTGGTTAAGTTCAGCATAAACATTTTGATATGCAACTTCACTTAAATTCATATGAAACCCCTCTTCTAAGAACTTTTAGGTAGTTACTGTGTTCAGATGGAATTTCTCTGTTTTATAATTCTTTTGTGTGACCATTGTCAGCATTCCCTGGACATAGTTCTTGTCATTTTTTTCTTCTTTCATTCTCTTTTTCTCTTTTCTTTTGCTTTCTAAAAAAATTATTTATTTGTTCACTTATATGCCAAATTAGTCCCCTTTACTCCCGGAACCCCATAACACAAATCCTTCCCCCATTCTTCTATCCCCTTCCCTGAGAAGGGCCAGTCCCCTTCTGAGTGTACACACACACACACACACACACACACACACACACACACACACACACACACACACACACACTGGCTCATCAAGTCATGTGATTAAAGACATAACCATCATGTCTGAATTCTTTTGCTTTTTTAATGTTTGTGTAAAATGTGGTATTGCTGTACCTGGAGCTAGCAAATCTTACCTACCCAGTTGGGTCAACCTAGCAAATTTTAGGACAACTAAGGCTACACAGCAAGACCCTGTCTCAAAACAAGAAATAAATTATATGAAATATATGCTTATTTTTGCTACTAGAAATTATTAGAGTTAAATACAATTCTAGAAATTCCTATTTTTTAAACACGAAGATACTTTATAGTATTACAATTTCACAAAAAAGTACATGATGTTTTTCAGAAGTCAAATAGTATGTTATAATCATTTTCTTTTTAGTAAATTACTAATTTGGAATTGGCTAGTGAGATTTAAGTCAAATTAGATTAGCAGATAAATGTAAAGTAGCCCAATATATTGGTAATAATCATGATTAACAACATCTTCCCCAAAGAATGTGGCATTGGCTTCTTGGATGAAGCCAAAATATAGCTTACTGTGTTCTGTCCATGCCACTCAGTTAAACAAAGACCGCAGTAGCTTAACTTAATTTGTGTCTTTAACTAGTTTTTTCTTTCAAAGTAGCGGTGTCAGTACTTGTACATATAATTATCTACAATTTCATTTTACCTGTAAAGACTTAAATTGGTTTCTATATAATAGTGCTTTCTTATTCAGAAATTAAAAGATGCCCACAGCTGAAAACCTGTAGGTTTTGAGAGACTGATTTCTCAGATCTGATCCACTGTGTCTTGATATTCATCTAAACCTGATCTTAGAGTAATTGTTTGCTTTATCTTTTAAGTCTGGAAATCCTTACTACACTGAGTATATGAGAATGATCTTAATGTCATATTAACATATACTGATTGGGAAAATGATTTTTCAGTGTGTCTGTAAAGATACTTATGTTTCTTTAAAATCCATGTTTGGATTGCCTGTAATAAGACTGAAATACAGATCAGTATAAGTACATGTCATAAATAGTGGAGAGATGACTTATTTGATCCCCAGCAAGTACATGGCAACTCACAACCATCTGTAATCCTACTCTCAGGGGATGCAGTGCCCTCTTCTGGCTTCTTATGGGTGTAATACATATATGTATACACACACACACACACACACACACACAATTTTTAAAAAGTGTCATGTCAGCCATATTGTGTATTCTAAACATCAAAACAATATCTGTACACTAAACGCCTTTGATTTTTCTTCTCACCAGGGGCTTAACATGGTCCTGTTTTGTTTTGTTTTATTTTGGCTGTTTTCCCTCTAAATTCTGGCAGATTTAGAGCTATCTGGCTAGATACTTTGGAGAGGTAATACTTGGTTTTGTTCATGATGTTGAATTATACAGTGGTAACGAGAAGGCATAGCCATTAGTCAGCTTAACATTAAGAGCACAGCGCTCAGCAATTTTTGTATATTTTTTGTTTTGCTTTTAAGGAGAAAAAAATACATTTTGGCTTAGAGTTCTGGGGTTGCAGGCCACCATCACAGGAAAGTCAAAATGGCAGGAACAAGTTGGAAAATAGAGATGGATGAGTGCTAATGTTCTGTTCTCCTCACTTTTACTTTTTCTTCAATCCAGGACTCAGCCCATGAAATGGTGCTACCCATAATTAGGCTAGGACTTCCTACCTCAGTTACTGCAGTCTAGATAATTGCTTAAAATAAGAAAATGCATGCTTTTAAGTTAGCTGCTGAAAGCTGATATATATATATGATATATATCATATATATATATCATATATATATGATATATATATATGATCATGTAGAGTGCACACACAGTATTTGAATGGGATGAAGCAAGATTTTAATTAATTTCTATGACTCTTGAATTTTTCTTTTTGAAGAAAAACTGTATTCATTAAAACTGTATTCATTTGTTTTACTGTCATTGAACTTCTCTGTGGTCTGCATGCTTCTTTCTCTTAGTATATTTCTTTTGTGGTGGTAGTTCTGCTTTATTTCTTTGAAATGGAATCTCACACTGTCCATAGCCCAGGGAGTGTGGAACAAAGTGATGTACCTCAGGCTGATTTGGAAATCTTGGTTTTCTTGCTGTAGAGCGCTGAGATTGTAGGCGTGTGCCATTATATCTGGCTGATTACTATTTGTGTTTCTGTTTCCTATGCTGATGTGTACCTTTTGTTTGTGCTCTTCTTATACCCATGTAAATGAGTATGAGTGTACATACATTTGGCTGGTGTTTATCCTAATTATCAAAATAAACTCCATTTCTATTTTAATATTTCTTTACAAAGCATTATTTACAAGGACTGTATTAGCAGTATTTTAAACTTGGAACTCCTAGACAGTTTAGACTGATGAGAATGTTAACTGAGAAATAGTTTGGCAAACTTTCGGACTCTTACTAGGTTAAACTTTGCTTTTAATTGTGTTTCCAACAGAGATTTTGAGCTTGCACTAATTGGTCTACATTCTTCCACTAGGATGGATGCCAACATGATTGACTCTAAGGTTTGGTGTACTGTAGATGCCCAGTTTAGCAAAACGTAAAAATAATAGGAAAAGAAAAGGAATAATGCATTTCTTAAAGTTAAAAAAAGGATACCTTTGTTTTTTGAGTTATTGTCAGAATGCTTTTTCTAACAGCCAGTTAATCAAAGGAAGAGATACAGCTTAAGAAATCTTTACTTTTTTTACTCTCTGGGAGGCAGAGTAGATGGGGTTTCTTAAAAAGAATCTTTTTCAAAAGAAACCTTTCCTGACCCGGGCCTGAGGGTCTGTGTCCTGTCCTAAGTTCTGCCATTAAGGTGAAGTGCTTAGAGTGCTGAGATACAGAATCTACACTCAGGAAGCTTAGCATCCAGAAGGAAATCAGGCTAGTAGCTGAACTAGACATATAAATGAAAGTTAATTACTATAAGCTGTAAAATTCTTAAGAGGTATAAAGTAGGACAAGGAGAGATGGCTCAGTGTGTAGAGGTGTTTCCTACACCTGGGAATCTGAGTTCTAGGTCCCTGTTCCACATAATGGAAGGAGAGAACTGATTCCATCCAGTAAGTTGTCCTCTGACTTCCACAAGTGCACACAAACAGCCCTGCACACTAGATGGATGGATGGATGGATGGAGCCCTCAAGCAGAGGACATGTGTTCTTAGCTAAGATAGTAGGAACCTTCGCTTGCCCTCTGTTCTCATATTTTTTTCCACTAAAGTTTAAATGAACTACTTCCTTCACACATTTATAATGAGAATTTTATAGTAGGTAATATCTGTGGCCATAACCAGCTCTAAAGTGTTATTGATTTGTTTATTGTATCATTCATCTTATATTTTATGAAGTCAAAATTGTGATATGGTCCCATTAACTTTCACAATTTTCAAATAGATTTAAAATGGTAAATATTCTTCTTAGTAGCCTCCATTAAGACAAAATTGGAATAAGTTGGAATTAGTATATTATATGAATATAATTCTCAACATTTTTAGTTAATTCTGTGTTGGAAGGCTCATTATATTTCTATTTTTGTACTTTTAAGCAAATCAGTATGAAAATATCAAATAATATTTGTTTTACTGTAGAATATTTTGGTTAATGTGAATATAAGTATTAGATTGATAAGCATATGAGCACTATATCTTTATAGTACCATAATGTACATTAGCAGGGCATTCAATTTTTAGTAAATTTAGCTTAGTTTTTGATGAAATTAGATGTGATTTCTTGAATTTTTAAGACAATTTAAAATGGAATATAGAAATAGTAAACAAGCAAATGCATTGTCACCATTAAGAAAATAGGACTTAGGACTCTGGTGGATCCTCTGTAATGAGTCCAGGGATTACTTTGTCTGCTTAATATGACATCACCAAGGAAGCCAGAGATAAGTTTTAGGCTACTCTAAATGAGAACAATAGTAGGTCTATCTGCTCTGACTGTGGCCATCTTTTAGATGGCATTCCTTTCTATCCCAATATTTGATGTTGACTCTGCATTCACTGTTTAAAGCCTTTTTAAAGTTATTACTGAATTGAGTTTACATAGCTATTCAAAACAAAGCTGTAACTATGTTTTCTGTAATCTACTTCAACACCCCCCCCCCACTAACATACACACATATACACATATGAACTGGACTTTGTATAGACTTAGGGATTGCATCTTGTAGCACTCTGGAGAACTTAATGCTCTTCACTCTACAGTTGTGAGTAAGAGAGTAATCAGGATTCTACTTTGCTTATTGAAGTCTGGGTAGCCTGTTGCTTTTGTTCTTTATTACAGTGGCTTTAAGAGTTTATCTGAAGAAAATGTCCTCTTGAGAAAATTTAAAGGTCACTGTCCTTTATACTAATATCCTAATATTTAGGAAATTGGAACACATGGTGAAATATTAACAATCATATCTTTTAAATCCAATTATGTTTTTTGTTGAGCTTTAATAAAAGGTCTGTTTTGTTTATTTGTGTGAACTAAAAAGTTCATCAGTGTTAGAGATCTGTACATTCATTTTAATGTGCTTTCTTGTATAAAATGTTGACAACCCCTTGTCAGGTTCCCAGTTTTGCCTGGAAAGTTGACCATACATGAAGTCTTGGGCAGGAAGCCAGTGCACTCTGGAGCTTGCTTCCCTAGAGCCACTTAGAATAGGTGTTTGTTCTGCCCTGCCATACCTGGTCTGCAGTGCTGGCTGCGAACATTATTATCTGTGTGCCACCTACCAGAACCCCCTCAACATAGACAATATTATGGGTTTTTTTTGACACCCCTCCTTTAGCATAAGCAGTCCCTAGTCCTAGCTATCATTCATCTGGAGATCCAGCCCTCCAGATTAGGAAAGAGATAGAGATGTTGTTAACGTGTCTCGTGCTTGCTGTACTGCCATAAAGCCTAAGCAGCACTTTCCTTTGTTTGGTTTCTTAGTTGTAAGAGAACCACATTACATTTGCAACTTCCATGGTCCAGTAGTCAGCAGAAGGAAGGAATAAATGTATTTGTCTTGATAAGTGGGAAATATTACTGTGCTTATCTTTACTGTGAGATCTCTTCATTCTTCCTGTCACAATCAGTGTGATTATCAACATTCTTATTAATCTGAAACTTCGTAGAGCCTTGTTGCTCCTTAAATTAAAGAATATTCTTTATAGTTTATGTTTAAACTATATAAAGTATTTGAATAAAATATAAAATAATTGACATGGTTGTATAAATTGATTCTTTTACTAGATTAACCTGAGCTACAAACAAGACATTGAGAAATGTTAAGCAGAATTGGGAAGCTTTGTTAAGGGAATCTGTTGTTTTACTTGTAGTTAGTGAAGTAAGATATTTATAGATGTGATTTGGACTACTAGGTAATACATGTCATTAATATGGTATATTTTATGTGTATGTATACCTTTGAATTTCACATTTATTTAGTCCAAAAATGATTAGCAAAATCATTGTTTGGGTTCTTTTTGTTACCTAACAATAAGGGATTTATGCAATGATATACATGTCCCAGAATTCACATGTATAACTTTTAGGAAATAAGAGGTCAAATATCAGCTTATATATGTTATTAAAATAAGAGTTATATGTTATTGAAAACTAATATACTTTACCATTAAATTGAATATTTCATTTGGATGCTCTGAAGAATAGTTGTAACCAGGTTGTCACAGAAGCAGCAGTGTATATATGCCAGCCATTCAAAAGACTGTCAATACCTTCTGAGTTGCTTATGGTTGTGGTGCTGCATCAGCCTTCAGAGATGGCCAGGAACCTTTACAGAACTTCTTTTTCTACTTAGAGCCCCATTGATGCTATTTCTGAAATAGTGTAGCTTCAAAATACCCCCAACTACAAAGTAGAACAACACACTTATCAAGCACTGACCAAAGCACTTACATACTCTGTCTCATACAATCTTAAAAGAACAGTAGTAGGTATTCTTACTCTTAATGACAATAAGAATGCAAAAGTATGGAGGCATTAAACCACATAGTCAAGTCATACAAGTAACAAAGTGTGGAGGCCAAGAATTCCACCCAGGTGGTATGAAGAAGCACCAATATTCCTTGAATAAGTTTTTATTTGTAGTTTATATAATAAAATTGTGCAAGAGGAGGATTCCTATTTAGAGTTTTAGAAACAATTGTAATTTTAAAAACTGTACCATATTTTTATTGTTCTGCCTAAACTTACATCTTATCCCCCTAACCCACAGGAATATCGAAAACAGAAAAAAAAGTGAAATTGGAAGAAAAAACCTCCACTGCATTTGGTATGGACAGAAAGTAATCTTTAAGCAAAAGACTAAAAAGCTTGACAGAGAGAACAGCATCTGTGTCTTCCCTTCCCTGCTAGGGCTCCTTAAGGTGCCTGAGGTCATCTGCTTCTGTGCTTAGCAGTTAGCCAGCTTCATATGCACCTGCTCTCCAGTGCATAGCTTATACTTATGAGTATTCTATGGGGATTCTCTGGATTTCTCTGAGTTCTTTGCTTCTGAACATTTCTGGTTAAAACTATGGATAGCGCTTTAAAAATAAGCCTCCACCTAATATTTTTGAGACTTAAGAGTAATGGACGATATATTAAAATAGTAATTCTATTCATAACATTCTTCAGTATGCCTTATTAAAAGGATACAGACTTTTTCACTGTCTTTTCTACCTAATGTTGAGTAAAAACTAAAAGTAATGAAATAATGGGTAATAATAAGTATTATTTAGGTTCACTAACTGGAGTCACTGAAAATTGGCTACATATAATTGGAAGATTGTGGGCTAGCTCATTCTGAGCTGGAAAAGTAGCTTGTAGAATATCTGTTCAGTTTTAATTTGTGATACAATGTTCTAATATACTGTTCAAACATGTATTTATCTTCTTTAAAGTACATATGATTAAAGAAAAGAGTGCTTTCTGGAAAGAATAGAATGAAATATTTTCTTTATTGTTTTATGTATGCACAGGGGAGGTATTTAAATATGGAAGGAGTTATGTGTAATTTGATTAATTTTATTTCTCTTTTCTGAAGACAAAATGCCAACCATCTTATTTAAATTTTCTAAAACATTAATAATTTATATATAGTAATGCTGATTCTCCATAGTGAGGTCTTTTTAAATTATGGAATTTAACTTCTTGGCACATAGTAGGAATTTTAGTCTATTACGCATTTAAAGATTTTTAACTACTGTCTGTGTTAACTTTAAGGTGTGAGGAATTGGGATTTTTCAACACTGCTAATGAAGATCCCCTCTTATAGTCCAATAAGCTAAGCAAGAGTTCCAGACTCATGACACGAACAGTTTAATTGAATCCGTCCACTCTGGGCAGGTGACTGGAATCACTGATGAAAACATAAATGCTGCTTTGAGGGTAACCACAAAGGAGCAACTAAGAATCACTCACAATTATTGAAGGATTTACTTTTATTTATTTTAGGTAAAAGGAAAGAAAAGGATAAGGAGAAAAAAGAGAAGCGAGACAAAGATCACTACAAACCAAAGCAGAAGAAAAAGAAGAAGAAGAAAAAGAAATCTAAACAGCACGGTAAGTTTGCTAAGATATTTTTTGTAGTATTTTGAGATTGTTCAACTCTTTTTTTTCCCACAAAATGATAAAATTAGCGTGCCGTTGAGAATTTAGACATTCTTGTAACTTTTCTTTGTCTTATCATTTCAAAAACATAAAATCTGCTCTGCAAAATAAATTGCAATGACTTTATCTCCAACATGTGGTGAAGTAAGTACTATGACACAAACCCTTTAAGATGATGGAGATTTTCCCCTTACTGTGTGTGTGTGTGTGTGCGTGTGTGTGTGTGTGTGTTTGTGTATGTATGTATGTATGTATGTATGTATGTATGTAGAGAGAAAGAGAGGGGGGTGGCTTTTTTTCTTTTCTTTCTGTGGTATGTGTGTATACATATGTACATATGTATAGTCATGTACACATGTGTGCACTGGCCTGTCCATGTATGTGTGGAGGGAAGAGGTCAACATGGTGTCTTTGTCTACAGTTCTGTTACTCTTTTTTGATACAGCGAACTTTACTGAAACCGAAACCAAAGCTTACCATTTTACCTAAAATAGTTGTTCAGATATCCTCTGGGATCTTCTTGTCACTCCTCCCCAGTGCTGGATTTGCAGATATATATAGTCTATGATGTCTAGATTTTTTATGCTTGATGTGAAAGCACTATAGCAACTGAGAATTCTACAAAGCCAAAATAAAGGAGTGATTCTAAACATACAATTGTAATGTCCTTTAAATTCCCTTTGTAGGATAAAAGAAAAAGATGGTTTTTAGAAAAACCAGCAGCAGAATTTGGCACCAATGAATAAAGGAAACCCTACATGCACTTAAAAGCATAAGAAAAATGGTGGCAGAAGGAAGCATGAGATGCAGAAGACAACATAAACACACTGTAAATGTGTTATCAATCTAAACACTGATCTTAGAAAGCAGCCTATATGATAAGAAAGCCAAGTAATGGAAACTACAATATATAGTACTAGCTTTTATATTGGGAGGTAATTACTTACAGTTCATTACTTTGACTTCCTTTTATGATTGCTTGAAGATCCTAAGAAGTTTAGTTTGCATTTTCAGACTTCTAATCCAGGAATGGTGGCTCACACCTATAGTCCCAGAACTTGGCAGGTTGAGGCAGGAGGATTTACACAAGTTTGAAGTCAGTCTGGGCTAATAATAAGTTCTAGAACAATGAGGGCTATGGTGTAAGGCCTGGTCTGTGGAAAAATGAAATAAAAATATTTGTTATATAAGTACCAAAGAATAGTAGATTAGAGTATAATTTCCTACGTAGGAGTGGAAAGAATATAAATGTAAATGAACCATCTACATCCAATTGAACTGAAAAAAAAGCAATAAAGTATAAATAAGGTGTTAGAAATAAATACAGCATTACTTATACCTTATACCTCAAAGAATAAATGACAGGACTGAGGTGACAGCTCAGTCTGTATATTTCTCGCAAGAGCAAAGACCTAAGGTTTTCTCCAGAGCACACATAAAATGTCCAGGTATGGGAGTGCACGCTTGTAATCCCAGCACTGAGGAACACACAGGAGGATCTCTGGGGCTTGCTAATCAGCCATCCATTCTAGCTAAATTGGTGAGCTCCAGGAAAGACCTTTCTCAAAGGAAGTAAATAGCATCCCTGAAAATGCCACCCAGGATAGTCCACTGGCCTCCCCATGCATGTGCACATGCCTGCATCTACATACACAGCTGCACACATTCATTTATAAAAGGGTGGGTAGCATCTGCATTGGTCAACTTTCCTTTATGATAAATACCTGAGAGCACTTCCATCTTAAAGGACAGAAGGGTTGTTTTAGCTCACAGCTACATTGCTTTGTAACCTGTGGTGAGATAGAATCCTATGGCAAAGAGTGCTAATTGCTCAGCTTGTGTCAGGTAGCCAAGAAGAAAGGAGAAGAGAAGATGATGCTGTGTGTGTATATATGTGTGTGTGTGTGTATATATATATATATACACACACACATATGTGTGTGTGTGTGTGTGTGTGTGTGTGTGTGCGCACTCATGCCTCTTCAAAGACATGCCTCTTCCAGTAGGCCAATGGTAGTGCATTTTAAGTGATGAAGTTCTCAGTGGCTTCATCCATTGGTACAGTTAGTGCCTTTGTGATCCAATTACCTCTCAAAGGCCTGCCTTTGAGATTCTAAGTGCTGGTACATGGCAAAGCAAGCCTTTAATGTATGCATTTGTAAAGGACATCTAAGATGCAACTGTAACTACTTTATTTGTAAAATTGAATTATCTAGTATGTATAAATTATATATGCAAACATAAGAATAGGTAGGACAAAGAAATGTTGAAAATAAAAACATAGAAAAACCTGACAAGCAACTACGAGAAAAGTTACTATATGGATAACAAAATATTCATAAGGATAGAGATCTATTACCATGTATTGATAAAAGTATGGTCCACTTTATAGTTATAAACTTTAGACATAAGTTTCAGAATGTTGTCACTGAATAGTGTTACTATATTTTTGATAATAAACTACGAAGAGCAAACATTCTGTCAGATGTTGTGTCACACATCTGTAGCATTTGGGAGACAGTAACAGTGGGATTACTCACTGCAAGTTACAGACCATGGAAAGTTCCAGGCCAAGCACTGCTATATAGCAAGACCTTGTCACTACCACCACTGCCCCTGCCCCACTGAAACAAAGCAAGACAGAACAAAACCATATCCTATAAGAATAAGAAGCAGCTTTGACTGTATTACACCTGATATAATAGACCTGAACAGAACACCAGACTCAACAGTTATGGAATGAAAGTTTTGTCACAAGCAGTTCTGAAACTATGTGATACAATTTTAAACAAATCAGTGAAAAAGTTAATCATGGATATTTGATCACAGTTGTCTACTATAAGCAATTCCATGAAGATAAATAGAATTACTCCATTGTTTAGAAACTATAACTCACATTACTCTATAACATAAAGCAAAAATAGAAAGATGTTTAGGATGTGAAAGGTGATGGAAATATTAAATGTCTAAGCTTACTAGTGTAGTTTTGTTGCTTTGCTTTATATTGGGGTCATAGGGTCTTATTCTGTAGCCTATGTTTTAAATTCTCCTGTGCCTCAGCCTCCTGAATGTATAAGGTAACAAGTATATATTATTGCCCAGATCTTTAAAATGATACTTACAAGAGCAAAATATATTTTTATTAGCATAGGCTTACAGGTTAAGAAATTGGAAAATCCAGATTGATGGTACAAGGTTAGACTCTAAGTGCTAGCCAGGTGGAGACAGGTAGATCTTTGGGGCTCACTAGACAAATAGCTTAGCCTCCTTGACAAGTTCCAGGTCAGTGAGCGATCCCATTACAAAAAGTAAGAATGAAAATCTGGACACTGTCTGAAGAACAACGTGCAATCTGTCTTCCACATGCGTTTGAACATATATGTGCTACCTACACTCAAGCATGTACATGCACAGATACGAGAAATGTTGAATAAGCACGGATGAATAAGAAATAATAAAGATGAAAGAAGATTAATAAGTTAAACTATGCTAGAATCTTATTTTAACCGAAAAAGTTAGATGGAAAGAGATGGTTGCTAGAAATTAAGCTCAAAGTAAATATTCACCAAAACTTAAAAGAAATATAACTAATATGTTAAAACCTCTCTAAAAGAAGTTTTACTGTTCATTTCTTCTAAACATTGAAGGAAGGAGTTTTTGTTTGTTTGTTTGGTTTGGTTTTTGTTTTTGTTTTTGTTTTTCAGTTATTTTGTCTTCCTTTCCTATAGTTCCAGTGTATTAGGAAGCTGATGCAGGAACATGACTTTAGTGCAGAAGATTGAATCCAGCCTCCAAAACATACTGAAACTATCCTAGAAAAATAAGTAAATAATTTCAAAATTGGAGAAAAGATAGGGAATGTCTCACAGAAGATGTGAATAGTACCCTCCCCAAATATATATTCAGTACTAACTTCTTATAGTCATGAGCACCAGTATATTTGGCAACAAGCTATTCCCTGATGTGATTTAAAAATAATCCCAGAAAGAGACATCAGGATTTAGGGTAGACCCCTAAATGTAGGATTTTGAGACTCAGAGATGAGAGGCCATGTGAAGATGGATGCAAGGAATGAGGTCAGATGCTTGTGAGGCCAGGAGGCTTTGCTGTAACCTTAGAGGGAGCCTACCAGTCAATACCTGGCTTGGGACTTTTGACTTAAAGAACTTTGATGGAATAAACTTACTTTGTTTCAAGCCATCAGATTTATGGTACTTTTTTGTGGCACCCATAGGAAACTAATATAATCCCATCTGTGTCTTATGTGATTTAAATAACTTGTCAATAAAAAGAAGGATGATCATAGGTTCTCATTTCTCATATAATTGTAAAATGTCATAAATATTGCAGAATTATTCTAGCAGTTCATGGGAAGAATATGAACATAGGTGGAATGCAAATGTAGTTGAATATCAGAAAAATAAGTTCATAAAATTCAACACAGTAAAGGTAAAGGAGAAACATTGCTACCTCCATAAGTCAACAGAAACCTTTTGGTGGCCCGTATGCTGATTCTGTTAAACTGTGCATAGCTGATTGTAAGCTTGTTTAGAAATATTAAATAAGTAAGTGGAGAGAATGTACATTCATGGGTTGGATCTTTCAGTATCAAAGAGATGTCAGTTAATGATAAATAAATTTATAGAGCTAGTGCTTATTTTAGTACTGAAAAAGGGAAGAGGAAAAAGCCAGTAATACTTTTATACAGTAATACAATAATAATTCAGGAAGAAAAAGACTGAATTACTATTCCGCTGTTGTTACTAAGGCATGGTGCTGGAGATGAAATAGCTAGTACATAGCAGATCTACATACTTCTATACAGAGCTGGCACTGAAGGTTAGAAGTAAAAGAGGAAGCTTTTAGTAAGTGCTGTTGGAGGAATCTCTTCTCCATGTGGAGAAATTGAATTGTTATGCCATCCATAAAAATTAAATTCAGGTTTATTAAAAAATAAATATGTGAAAAATACACAAATATGAAATATAGTGTCGGGAAAATATGTTTATATAATAGGTAAAAAAAAATGGTTTTTGAAGTGTGTACCCTAGAGGGAACAGTTTAAAAGGCCATATTAAAATTTCAAACTTTAGTTCATTTAAAAAAAAATTAGGAAGAGGTGAAAAGACAACCTTTCCCCTCCCTGTTCCCCTCCCAACCAGATTCCTCCCTCTGCCTCCCATGATTATTTTCTTCTCCCTCCTAAGTGGGATTGAAGCATCATCACTTGGGCCCTTCTGCTTGTTAAACTTCTTGAATACTGTGGATTGTATCCTAGGTATTCTGTAATTTTTTTTTACTAATACCCACTTATTAGTGAGTACATACCACTCACTAATGGTTTAAGTTAACACTCAGGATGATATTTTCTTGTTTCATTCATTGCCATTAAAACTCATGATGTCCTCATTCTTACTAGCTGAATAGTATTCCATTGTGTAAATGAACCACATTTTCTGTATCCATTCTTCCATTGTGGGGCATCTGTAGTACAGCTTCAGGTCAGGGATGGTGATTCTTCCAGAAATTCTTTTATTGTTGAGAGTTATTTTCACTGTCCTGGGTTCTTTGTTTTTTCCATCTGAAATTGAAAATTACTCTTTACATGTCTGTGAAGAATTGTGTTGGAGTTTTGATAGGGATTGCATTGAATCCATGGATTGCTTTTGGTAGAATGGGCATTTTTTTTATTATGTTAATCTTACCAATCCATGAGCATGGGAGATCTCTCCGTTTTCTGAGGTCTTCTTCAATGTCTTTCTTGAGAGACTTAAATTTTTTTCATACATATCTTTCACTTGTTTAGTTAGAATCACAAAGATATTTTATGTTATTTGTGACTGTTATGAAGGATGTTGTTTTCCTGTTTTCTTTCCCAGCCCATTTATCATTTGTATAAAGAAAGGCTACTGATTTATTTAAGTTAATTTTTTATCTAGTCACTTTGCTGTAGTTGTTTATTAGCTGGAGAAGTTCTCTGGTAGAAGTTTGGGGTTGCTTATGTATACTATCATTTCATCTAAAAATAGTTATACCTTGACTTCTTCTTTGCCAATTTGTATCCCCTTGATCTCCTTTTGTTATCTTATTGCTCTAGCTAGAACTTTAAGTACTATATTGAATGGATATGGGAAAAGTGGGCAGCCTTGTCTTGTTCCTGATTTTAGTGGAATTGGTTCTAATTTCTCTCCATTTAGTTTGATATTAGCTGCTGGTTTGCTATATATTGCTTTTATTATGTTTAGGTACTGGCCTTGAATTCCTGATCTCTCCAATACTTTTAGCAGGAAGGGGTGTTGTAATTTGTCAAATGATTTTTCACCATCTAATGAGATGACCATGTGATTTTTTTTCTTTGAGTTTGTTTATATAGTGGATTATGTTAGTGGATTTTTGTATATTGACCCTACCTTGCATCCCTGGTATAAATGGTTTTTAAAACCTTGCCAAGTACAATTTATAACTGGGATGTTGGGGGAAAAAAAAGAGACAAGGTAGATAGTATCAGAAGTTGTTAAGGAAATTGAAACAGCTGTGCCATGGCTATGGGAAGTGGTTAAGAGTGTCAGCACATGAAGCTGGAAAACTGCTACATAACCCAGACATTGCTGAGGAATCTTACCTTGATTCAAAGCAAATCCATCAAAAGACACAGACCTCTGCAAGGAACCCAAGTCTCCAAAAGAAAACACATGTTCCTCCAGTGGGGTTCACAGCACAGGATAAAAGTGTCGCATCTATGGAATGTTTAGCGGGACATGAGGTCACCAAAGAGAATAATTTCATTTATGTAAAGCCACAAAGTTATATTACTAAGCAGTATATATTTTAGTGATTTAGCCAAATCCTAAACCATAAAGAAAAAAATGAGCCAAAATTCATAGGTAAAGGGACAGAACTGTTACTAGTTCAAGTTAGAAAGTGACACAAAAGCCTTGACAACTATTTTTTTTTAAACGCAACCTGAGTGTTTTGTATTAGCAATATACTTTATGTGCTATCATTTTGATATTCATTAAACATTTAATAAAGCTGATTTTAACACACAAACTTAGGAGGCATCATAGTGGATAATCAGAGTAGACGAATTCTTTAGATTCCAACTCTCTCTGCAAATGTAATTTTTCTAGAGAATATGACATTATTAGAACTTCTTTTCTAGATAGAAAACTGGCATTGTTTTCACCTTGTGGATGGTAAGTTGCCATTTTGGAATTTATGAGTGACATTTTATCAGGTTTTAGTTTTGTTCCTTTGTGGAGGTCTTTTTCATGTGCCTGTGACTGTGAGACCAAAGGCCCCAGAGATCAATCAGAAGTAGAGCTTAAGATGCAGAAAACCCAAGACTATAATGGACACAACTTTTTTCAGTGCGCTTGTGTGCAAGCATTAGTCTATCTAATATAACTGATAGGGCACACACATCAATGTCTACCTGGAAGGCCTGATATTTATATAGCTGTGTTATGAAATCTGTCCCAAAGCTGGACGGATCAAGGAAGGGTAGTAATGGTACCCTCACTTGACTCTTGCAACATAACAGACTTTCTTCCTGTTAGCCAGAGGAGATTAAAGTGGGAATGTAGGTAAGATATAGAATGCCAAGTCATTGTATATATTTGCTAATATAGAATAAATTAAGTGCCAGCTATGTTTGTTTTCTGAACATAGCTATGATTTCTTTCACTACTATATAATTGGCCTATTTCATTTCCTTTTGCTCAGAGAAAAGTCACTATAGGTTATAGGCTTCATTTCCTCAGCATAACATTTATAGCTGAATAATTTTTGGCAGATCATTTATATTTTATATGCCTTAGTCTCTTCTCCTCTAGAATAGTTAAAGCAGTTTCTGTTGCTCATAAGCAGCATCAAGATTAACTAAAGTTATCATTATGCAGTGCTAAACAACATATCTAGTATAATAATCACCATTTCCATGTTTGCCTATGCTATATTATAGTGTTATACAGATGTAAAGCTGTATTATATAGAGATTGCGCAATCATGTGGCAGTAGCAGGATGGCATGGCAGTGTTTCCACTTCCTATATACTGGGATGGTGGACAGAAACCTGGGCTTTACCAGATATTCCAGTTTCTATAAACTTCAAATTCTAGTCCTCTGACAGGCTGTTAGTTAAGAGTGAGGTTCCTGCTCTATACTTCCACCTGGGGATCCATCCCATATACAGTCACTAGACCCAGACACTATTGTGGATGCCAACAATAGTGTATCCACAATAGTTGCTGGCAGGAACCTGATATAGCTGTCTCCTGAGAGGTTCTGCCAGTGCCTGACAAATACAGAAGTGGATGCTCTCAGCCAGTCATTGGACTGGGCACAAGGTTCCCAATATGGAAGCTAGAGAAAGGAGCGAAGGAACTTAAGGGGTTTGCAGCCCATAGGAGGAACAACAGTATAACCCAACCAGTACCCCCAGAGCTCCCAGGGACTAAACCACCAACCAAAGAGTACACATGGAGGGACCCATGGCTCCAGCCACATATGTAGCAGAGGATGGCTCTGTTGGACATCAATGAGAGAAGAGGCCCTTAGACCTGAGAAGGCTCGATGCCTCAGTGAAGGGGAATGCCAGGAGAGGGATGCAGGAGTGAATGGGTTGGTGAACAGGGGGAAGGAGGATGGGATAGGGGGTTTCAGAGGGAAAACCAAGAAAAGGAGTAATGTTTGAAATGTAAATAAAGAAAATATCTAATAAAAAAATAAAAGAATGAGGTTTCTGGAATCAGCCTACCAGGATGGGTATGAATTTTGTTTTTGCTGATAACATTGGGCTATTTTTGAACTGTGTACTTAATGTGTTCTGCTGTGATTCCTTGGTTCATAAAATAGCATTAGCCACCAAACTCTGTTCACTCTAGTTCTGAGAGTATTAAGAGTTAGCATACAGAACTTCATTAAACTGTCTTCTTAGCAGTCTTTAATTGGTTTCAGGTTAGTTGTGCTCTAGTTTGTATGGTGACCATTGTGTAAGCTCTCATAGATACCTACTAAATACCAGTTGTTTGCAAAACAACTTCAAATTCTGGTGGTCAGGAGTCCAAAATAGTTCTCTAAGCTAAAGCTGTGCTTTCTTTCTGGAGGCTTCAGCAAATAGTCCATAGTCTGTGCTTCTTCCTTTTCTGGCTTCAGAGGCTGCCACGAGTCTTGTCTCCAGTTTTCTCATCTTCAAGGGGGCATTAGCCAGCCAATTCTTGCCTGGATTGATTCCTTTGCCTTTTTCATTTGAAGTAGCCCCTTTGGATTCCACTGGGCCCACAGATAGCTTGTAGCAACTCCCTCCTTTACAGCAAGCCTACTAGTTTAATTTAACCTGCAATGTGAATTCCCCTTCACCATGATATGTAAGCATTTACAGGAACCAGGGACTAGGTCATGAACATACAAGAAGGACTGAACTTACTACCAAGCATACTGACACGATTGGGTTCATATAAACGTCCTTGCCCGTCTGTTACATACTCTGACCTCTCTTGGTGAATGTCTTTAACTCATGCTCAGTTGAGACACTAGACAAAGGACGTGAAAACCTGCTTTCTGTCCACTTGTATGCACTTTGCTGAACATGTCCATCTCCTCCTCTGTCCATGCTAAAATGAAGAGAATGTCCTTCCTATTGAAATCCTGAAATTCCAGCACTAGAAGCAGATAGATGGTGTCTAGGTAGTTTTCTCCATCTAAAGTAAAATCCCGTTTCTAACTAACTGTTTCTTCTCTTATATCTTCTGCTAGCCCTATCACAGACTCACTTTCAGCACTTGGTTCATCAAATAGAAAACTGTCGTGGTGCCTTCCACCCTTGCTCTCAGCTTCTACTCTATGTTACTGCATGTCTGTTCTCAGCTTCCTCTCAGCTGTCGCCTTCCTAGTTTAAGTAGCTGGCATAAGTGTGTATACCACAGCTATGGCTGTGACTCATCCTCTCTTCTTCTCATCTATCTTCTACTTCCTGCTCTGTCCTAGCACTGGAATGAACTTGCAAAAACAAAGTGGACCTATGCTTCATCATGCTTTCCTTTAAAACTTGTAAATGGCTATTGGTTATATTAGAATAAAGCCTAAAAATTAATGCAAAAATTCCCTTGTACCCTGTTGCCACTGCTCACAGGGCAGCTTGTCTTACTTATTTCTCACTATGCCCCAGCAGTCATGAACTTGCCAAGTGTGCTATGTGCTTTTGGCTCCAGAGCCTCCATCCTACCTCGGCTCCTCTCCCTCTATTCCCAGATCTCTCTCGGTAAGCTGTATGGCCTTCCTTGCTTGTGCCTGTATGACTTATAGCTGGCTGAGAACAGCAGGCCTTTGACACACCAGTTTATTTCCTTCAGAAGTTTGTATTATGTGTGCATGTGTAAGATTAATTGATTAAATTTTCACTATCGTTATACTAGAGAGAAGTAGGTAAGAGTAGGAGAACCTCTTACCATAATCGAGAGAAATAGGCTAATTTCTCTTCCCTATCTTGCTGCAGACATGGCTGTGAAAATGATGGAGGAAAATGTAGAAATGACCCTTCACCATTTCTTCCTAAGAGTGTACTGGTATCAGTTAGCTCCTGGTAATCCCATGTGTCTACACCATATGGGGTTACTGATTTTGCTTGTTCTTGTCAGTACACCTATCAGCTAGCTGGTCCCAGATGACAGGTGAAGTGGTTGTATTATGACTTTGTGTGTCTTGATGAGTTGTGATAACTCTTTGTTTCTTGAGACTTTAGTAACGTGTCTTTCTGTTTCTTATGTTTCAGACTATTCGGACTATGAAGACAGTTCCCTAGACTTTTTGGAAAGGTGTTCTTCTCCACTAACTAGATCTTCTGGGAGTTCTCTGGCTCCACGAAGCACATTTACAGAGAAAACTACAACTTATCAGTACCCGAGAGCAATTCTGTCTGTTGATCTTAGTGGTGAAAGTATGTGTGACTGTATTGTGGTTAAAATAAGACCTGAGATTCCTCAGTATCAAACTTTCTGTCATGTGTGTTTATGTTAATTGCATGCTACTTCCTTTTAGTTTAAAATCTCTTCTTACATTATTATTGCCATTCATTTATTGTCTTGCTGCGTAGCTCAGGATGACCTCAAACAATTGATCACTTTGTGTCAGCCCCCAAATGCTGGGTTTAGAGGTGTGAGCTACCATGACCAGCTAAGCAGTTGATGCTTAACTGCCTTCATCACTACCTGGTTGAACAAATAACCATGCCATACGTTGTGTGTAAACGCCTAGTATAATGCTTGGCATATAGTATAGTGCAATGGTAGTTGGCTAAAAGGGTATTACTATATAGTGCAAATAATAACTCATTCTTTCATGACCAAAAAGGACTAATATTTGAGAATATTAAGTCAAACATTTGCAAACTGTGTAGAAACTAATAAGTTTCATTGTTGGCATTAGCCTTAGCCATGACCTGTTAGCAGGAAAACAGTGGCTACTCAGTATTACTTTCATCAGAGTTTGTGAACTACAAAACATTTCAATGTTGTTCTAGAGGCAGGCACTCAGTTTGAATGGGTTTGGTCTGCTGAAATGCTTATATTCCCTTTCGATAGCTGCTTTCTGATACACGACATAGTTGAAATGGTGTGTACTTTTATGTGTTCCAGATTTGTCAGATGTGGAATTCCTGGATGACTCTTCCACAGAGAGCCTGCTTCTGAGCGGGGATGAGTACAACCAGGACTTTGATTCAACTAATTTTGAGGAGTCTCAGGATGAAGATGATGCTCTTAATGAGATTGTACGGTGTATCTGTGAACTGGATGAGGAGAATGGCTTCATGATCCAGGTACTTGACCAACCTCTGCCCTGCAGTTCTCGATCACTGGGTGTTAAGCAGATGGACCAGAGAGCCTTTCTTTTTCATTAGCCATACCTTAAAAGTAGTGTCTAACACATTGCCATGCTTTCAGTTCTAGCAGTACTGGTTAGGAAATCTCTGCGTTGAATCAAGTAGACACTTGGCTTGTGACTATCACTGTTCAGTTTATGTTATCTGTTAACAGATTGAGGCCTTCATGTTGAAATATTTAAAAGCCCTGAAGGTGGGTCTTCCTCCACAGTGTAGATAGAGTTGGCTACAGCATGGTGTTTTACTGACACTTAATAATCAGCAATATATATTTACCCTTTAGGGCATGGGAAGCGAACCCAAATGTCCAGAATTCCCAAAGAAGAAGGAGAACTTTGTTGCAAGGGTTAGCAACCTCTGCTTATAAGGGTGTCTCTAAGAAATCAAGGAAGCATAGCCCACAGTTGTGTCAATATGTAGAAAAATTAGGAGATACTGGTTACAAGATTTAAAAAGTAACCACCTTTTTTTCTTTGTCAGTGGTGTTCTCAAATAAAGGTGCTATGAATTTAGAGCTTTACCACATGACTACTTAAGTGTCTTTGCACTGACATTTTACAGATTTGCTTCAGTGTTTTTATAATTTATTAAAGCATATTTTAATAGATCTGATATAAAGAAGTTCTTAAAATAGTTGAATATTTCAGTGATGAAATTCATCTTAAACATGACTTTTTCTTGTGGCACATAGGACTTGAATTAGCAGGACAGGATGGCAGGCCAGCTAGTTAAAAGGTGACAATGTGAGTCCTTGCCTTGCCTGTCCTGTTCTGGTCTGTGGGTGCCGATTCTGCCAGCACTATGGGTCTCTTCTGTTTTCTGCAGTGTGAAGAGTGCCTATGCTGGCAGCACAGTGTGTGCATGGGGCTCCTGGAGGACAGCATTCCGGAGCAGTACATCTGCTACATCTGTCGGGACCCTCCGGGTGAGGCCCTCCGCCCCGTGTGGGTTGTGTGACGCGGACTCCAGAGTATGGCCACTGTGTAGAGCACCTGCACTTCTTGGTTAGCTAGACTCCTCTGCCATAACGTGGGTTGAAGATACTTTTTGCCTGCTACAGCATGACTTTCATAGTAATCACCTGCACAAGCACATTGATGTAGATATATTTACTTACTATCTTATGAAAAGGGAGTTCATGACTTTCTCCTGAGGCTAGCTTTTGCCTACTCTGGGTATTGATTTCTAGCTGGGATTACTTATGCTGGACTAGTATTCATTGCCTGCTAACCATCTGATTAGTTTTGAAAAGTTTACCCAATTTTTTGAGGAGTAAAGAAGATTCCACAGCCTTAATTATATCTTTTATTTCCCTGATGAAGCACTTAGATGTGGGAAGTCATATATTTGTGCCTGAAGAGGTACCACTGAGTGTATACTGAGATAAAAAACTGAGCTTTTTTAACTCCCAAGCCATTGTACTTGCTTTGTCATGCCTACTTCTATGCTAAGTAACACATTCTGCATGTAGAATATATTTTCAGCTATCGAAGCAGAGAATAACTAGGCAGATGAACTGGTCTCATGCTCACTGAAAGAATAAAGGAAAAAATATAAGAAGCAAGAAAGGGGGCTGGTGAAATCAATTAGCAGTTAAGAACACTGGCTATTCTTCCAGAGGTCCTGAGTTCAATTCCCAGCAACCACATGGTAGCTCTGTAAAGAGACCTGATGCCATCTTCTGGCATCTAGGTGTGCATGCAAACAGAGCACTCAGACATTTAAAGATAAATAAATAAAAATTAATGAATTAATCAGTTAATTAAAGCAAGAGAGGGATAAGGAAATGGACCCGTGTTTTGGTCTCTATATCCATGTAAAGAGCTGGGCATGCCTATAATCCCAGCAGTGTAGAAGTAGAGACATAAGGTATCCTTGGGCTTTGCTGGCCCACCAATCTAGTCAAATCAGTGATTTCCAGATTCCATGAAAGGTCCTGTCTCAAAAGCTGAAGTAAAAAGTGGTAAAGAACCATATCCTCTGGCCTCATATATGCAAAGAACCAAGAGAATTCTTCAGAGCTATGTGAATATAAATGCTTTTTTATTGTTTCTGCTTATATTATAGATATTTGCTATTTATTTTATGTTTCAATAACAAATAGAGACTTTCACTTTTCATTCAGTTGCCTTTATTAGGTACATTCTATCTGTTAACACTGGAAAGATGACTGATTCAAATTATTTATCCTCCTCATAGTTAAAACAGGAGCATCTAATTGTAAGAGGATCCAGTATGCATTAGCATCAAGCTCTAAAATATTGTAGAAATTTGTGAAATCATTGTCATGAAGGCAGGATCCCTACTTGCTCATCTGTAGCTTTGTTTTTATCTGTAGCAGAAAGTGAAGGAAAGACCTATGATTTCTGCCAGCCATCTTAGAGGAAAGGTGGCTGGTAGATAACAATTGAAAATCATGTATCAGTTCCCTTGGCAGATGTCACCTGCCACTTACCCCTCAGTGGCATTCCTTCTCCTCATGTGCAGGCAAAGCAGAAGTGCTGAGGGGCTCCTGTCATCTCACCATTCCCTCAGCATGCTATCTGAGTTTGGAGTCTTCTTTTAGTGGTAGAGCTTGTCTTATTCACTGAGGAGCATTAATGGGAGCAAGGATCTGGATAAGTAGAATCCTTTATGACTTCATTGTCAACTTCATCTGCAGGTCAGAGATGGAGTGCAAAATATCGTTATGATAAGGAATGGTTGAATAATGGAAGAATGTATGGGTTATCTTTTTTAAAAGAAAATTATTCTCATCTCAATGCCAAAAAAATAGTTTCCACACATCATCTTCTTGCTGATGTCTATGGTGTAACTGAAGTACTGCATGGATTACAGCTTAAGATTGGAATACTAAAGTAAGTGAACTGCCTGGAACAATTTTTAAACATTTTTATTTTATGTGTATCATATTTTGACTGTGTTTATGTGCATCACATGGGCATGGTGCCTGCAGAGGCAAGAAGAGGGCTACTTCTTAGGAACTGGAGTTAATCACAGTTATAAGCCACCATGTGGGTGTTGGGAACTGAACCCGGTCTTCTGCAGGAGCAGCAAGTGCTTTTAACCAGTGAGCCGTCTGCAGACCCATTCTTACATCTCAAATACAAATCCAAGTAATGAAAGCATAGCATCAGTTAACCAGAAATGTAAAAACGAACTTAAAAAGAACAAATGCAGGTAAGCTTTTTAAAATTATTTTATTTGGAGGGAAGTTTAAAAATACAACTGTCTTTCTTCATAGGCTGTATGATAGTTTATCAGGTAGTCTTTTGGAAGTCCACAGTAGCACTTCAGAAGACAAAATATTTAAAAGAAATCTACAGTAAGAAAAATGTTGAACAGTGGTAGCACACACCTTTAATCCCAGCACGCGAGAGGCAGAGGCAGAGAGAGAGACAGAGAGAGAGAGAGGCAGAAAGGGAGGAAGGGAGGGAGGCAGAGAGGGAGGCAGAGAGAGAGAGAGGGAGAGAGGCAGAGAGGCAGAGAAGCAGAGGCAGAGGCAGGTGGATCTCTTGAGTTTGAAATCAGCCTGATCTACACAGTGAATTCCAGGACAGCCAGACAGAACTACACAGTGAATTCCAGGACAGCCAGACAGAACTACACAGAGAAATCCTGTCTTGGGGGTTAGGGGAGTAAGGAATGAATAACCCTTTGGATAATGACAAGCTCTGTATACCTGGTCCACATCCTACTATTTCAAAAAAAAAAAAAAAAATTAGAGCTAATGTTTTGTGCACATAGCTAACTGTAGCTGATAGGCGAGTCTGTTTTCAATGTCTAATAATGTTGTGAGATGAAGTCATTCTATGAGGATGTGTTCTTAACTACCATAGATGGACTCAGAAAGAGTGGAGAAGGCAGCAGATTGAGGATCACTTTTGCTGCTGTGCCTCATAACATTTTATACCTTCAGACAGTTTTTCTTTAAGGAAAGCCTAGGTCCTTCTCAGTAACATATCTGGATAGTTTTGAGGCCTTTTGCTCATTTTCTTCTAATGCCAGACCATAGTTGTTTAAAGAATAAAGGAGAAAGTCTTTATTTTATGTAATGTAAATGTTGTGCTCATTCTTCCCAGGGTTTGCCCCATCTGCATTCTCGGGCCTCACATCTTTTCCTGCACGTCCTAAGTTTGGTGTGCCTTTGAGTTGCTCTTCTGCTTACTCTCTTACTTACTTTAATGGGAAAAGTCTCTACCTTTTCATTTCTGTGACTCCATTCTTCCCTTACTTCATTCTTCATACCTAATAGCAGCATTCATATTAATGAAGCAGAACAGTAGCTCTTCCATGCTGTTCTGCCCCTGACCAAAGGCCCTGAATAATAGGAATTTTATTGACATACCCTCCTCCTTAGTATATTGACCAACCATTCCAGCTATACCAAAGCATAATCTCTAAATGAATTAGGATTGCTTAGACATTCAGGTCTTCTAGTTTCCCTAAATGATGCCTTTCTATCATTGCCTGATGGTTAGATTTGAGCCTGGTCTTTTTGGTACATTGCATGTGTACTGAAACTATCATTATTATAATGTAGACCTTGGGTTTTAAAGTCATCCTGAATTGGGATTCAGCTATAGGCATAGGTTTTCAGAGGGTTATGCCACCTGTCCTCAAATGGCATGGCAGGATTCATTTCACTAGGCTGTGAAGCCAAAGAACTAGGTTTCTTTCTAGTATGCCTTCTACTATTGAGAATTTTAAGTGACTGTTTTCTAGATATTAAATTGCTAGAAGTTTAAAAGACAAAAGGTTTTAAACTAAGAAATTATAAATGGATATTACTAGAAGAAAGCTAATTTGAAATTATTAATTAGAAAGCTAATTTTGAAATTATTAATTTGCAGCCATCATTGAGCCTGTAGGACAGTGGTTCTCAACCTTTGGGGGTTTAACCACCCATTCATAGGGGTCATGTAAGACCACCAGAAATCATAGATATAATTAATAACAATAGCAAAGTTACAGGTATGAAGTAGTTACAAAACTGATTTTATGGTTTGGGTCACCACAACATGAAGAACTGTATTGAAGGTTCACAGCATTAGCAAGGTTGAGAACCTCCTACCAGAAGGTAGGAGGAGTCATGCCTTCTGAGTAACCTTGCACTTAATTCTGAGTGGAGCCCTGCTTTGCTTACTGCAGAATGTATTGTGCTACAAACTACTGCATATGATCTAATTCTTATTTAAAATGGAACACCCTAAGTGAGCATGAACCATAGTTGTGGTATAAACAATGGAACTTCTTTAGAGGTCAATTGTACAGTAACTAAAATAAAAGTATATTCTATTCTGCAGTTCTTTATCTGGAAATTGACCTGACTGTAGTATTCTTACATGTACAATGATACACATATATTGGAGAGCTGATGGGATGTACTAGACTGGCAATTATTATCATTTAACCATTAAAGTCTAAATAAAGAAAATTCGTGTGTACTGGTGTGGCAAGATGCCCACCATGTGCTGTTTAAGAAAAAAGGAAAAGTATGGTGAAGCCTACTTGTACAAAAGAAAAATATATATACCCCTCTTTAAGAAACAACAGCAAAAAGATTTAATTGTTCTTATTTTATGTGTATATGTGAGAACCCACTTGTATGTATATACACCAAGTGTGCCAGAGAGGGTAGAGTCAGTCCCCTGAAACTGTAGTTATAGGCAGTTGTGAGCTGCCTGATATGGTGCTGAAAACCGAATCAGCTGGGTCTTCTGTAAGAACAGCTGCTGAGCCATCTCTCCAGCTTATTAATAATTTTGTATGTACAGAAAAAGTCTGTAAGATCATATGGCATTTACAATTGCTACAGTGGAATAGACTTGCTTTTTATGTGTTCAGTTGTAATTTTTTTCTCATGAATAAGGATGGCTTTTTGATTAATTAAAGGTTATAAAGTTTACATAAACTACATACAGTGACAACGAAAATTCTATAAAGGTATATATCAGACAGTGTCACTAATAATCAACAGAAGTAAGTTCATTGTTGATTTTCTGATTATTGTATTATTAAAACTGAGAGGACTTGGATTTCAGGTAAAATGCTAGAAGAGTCAAGTTAAAGGACAACTTCGTCATGGGTCCTGACCCCTTCTTCACATGGTTACCAAATTTGCCACAATTTTTAGCTTGTTGCCATTCTTTCCATGAAGTGCTATTTCTTCATTTTTGTTTTAAGGAATAAACATCATCCTGACCTTCATCTCTGGGCTTATTCTGGAAAGAGGAAAGACCAAGATCAGGTAGTAGCTGAAGCCGAGAGAAAAGTAACTCTTCAGGACACAGCTGACTCAGAGGGGAAGAAGTATGTACAGAACCACAAAGAGCCACCCCTGAAAATGGAGGAAACTTATATAACAAGCGAACACAGCTATCAGAAGCCACAAAGCTTTAGTCAGGACTGCCAGTCTCTCACAGACCCTGGAAGCTCAGATGATGATGATGATGATGATGATGATGATGATGATGATGATGATGATCCTAGCAGTTTTGAAGAAGATGGGGAACTCCATTTGCCAGATAGAAGCCATCTTCTGTACTCAGTGAAAGATCGGGGAGTGTCAGAGAAGGTAATGGTTCCCATAAAGCAAGAGAAGAAGCTGATGGAATTAAACACACCTAGCCTACATAAATACCTGCTTAAAGATTTGTTCTCCTTTCTCCATCACAAAACATTATCCACGTAAAGATTGAGTTGTTATAATCCATTCAACTGCTACCCTGAAGTTTTCAGTTCCTAAGCATACTTAAATATCTCTAGAAATCAATGAGCCAAATTGTATATCAAAAGGAAAATTAATTTGTGTGGGATCATTCAGGTATATATGGAGTCATAATTTGTCTTCCTTTAATGTGTTTTGAACAGAGCACCACACTAAAGCATATGTGTTGGCGTATCAACCCCATTGTGCAGTAACTGTGTAGACATGTCTCCTGTTTGTTGTGCTTAGCACTGAGATTGAAAGCAGCCCTCAAGCTTTATTGCTTTCTTACTAGCAAGTCCACTTTTAAGTTAGTTCTTTGCTATTCTGGCTTTTTTAAATGTCAAATAATCATTGCCAGAAGTTCATAACTGATTTGGAAAGCTTATATTTTATGAAACTTATAATAAATTATTTTGACAAATTAATATCCTTCTATGAAATTAGTTACCTTTAGGCAGTTGGCAAATCTAAATCCATATTTTGTATGTGTATGTTTTTAAATTTTTGCATTCTGAAGTTTTTTGAAGGATTCTTACCTTCTGTTATCTCATCAGTGTAACCATAACAGTAAAGGCCAGTTTGCCATTAACTGAACTTCTAAACCAGTCTTTGACAGTTACCTTGGTTTTTTTTTTTTTTTCCAATAATTGCTTTGCCCTCACTCCATTTGTGTCACCAGTTAAAATTAATTGAGAAAGAAAATCACTTAGTCATTCCAATTATGGAATGGAATTTTCATTTACTTAGCACATTTTACTAGAACCTTCTTCTCTGGATCATGCTCTAGAAGGCATGGAGGAGGGATATAGGGATACCTTTATTCTAGAAGAACACCAGATGGAATTTGATGGTGTGTAAGAACTTTCTCCAAAGACTTTCTCAGAGTCAGATTGGCTCTTGCCTACCTAAGTAGGATAATAGATTTTTCTGTATCTTTCTCATTTTGAAGTAGCATTTCATCCAGTTCTCTGTGTTTTGTTTTATTCTGTTTCATTCTACTTTTCCCACTGGTCCTTTGGAGAAGAATCCAGCTTCAGGGAATAAAGTGTTTGTTTATAATGATAAAAAGGGCACGGAGGGCCCAGGAGACTCGCATCTTCAGTGGCAGCTAAATCTCCTCACGCACATAGAAAATGTGCAGAATGAAGTCACCAGCAGGATGGACCTCATAGAAAAAGAAGTGGACGGTAATGTAGCCAAGAGCTCAGGTGTAGCTAATGTCATGTGGGTAGTGTTGTTATGAAGGAGCTCTTTAACTTAAGTTGTAGAATGCAAACTACGGATAGACTACCTGCCTGCAGAGACCTGTCTCTTTCTTTACACTGTATTCAGCATATGCAGGTTGTTGTAGGCTCAATACAGGGTAGCTGGATATTATTCTTAGTAGTGATTTCTTGTCTGTTTTGTTTTATTCTTAACATGGATAATTATTAAATAATGCCTAAATGCCTGGTTTGATATAGAATATTTGTGAAGTGTTTGCTAGTTTCATTGAAGAATATTTTCTATGAAGTCAGTATGTTCATTTCCACTTTGACGAATATTTTAGTAGAATTAATTTCTACAAGTTAAGCAAGCATACCTTAAATTTGCATACAAATTTCCAAAGATCACACAGAAACTAAAAAGTAGGCAGAAGAAATAACCCCTTATTATATTTGAATAAGTTGAAATGCCTGGATTCTCATTCTCATATGCTTCTTTTGCTTTCACTATTTTGTCCTGATCTCAAAGATCATAACCTGCCTCCAGCCTTTAGTCCTTTCTCTGTAAATTTATACTGTACTAAGGTTGATATAAACTGTATTTCTGCCTTTTTTTTTCTCCCTTAAGAGAGGAAGTGGATACCTATTTCAGAAGCATCTTGCATTTGTTTTTAATTTGATTAAATGAAGTTAGTTTGTCTTGTGTAGATTTTTGAAGAAATGAAAATGTATCTTGACGATTACATATTTTTAATAGATTTTTAAAGAAAACAATGAAAATTGAGCATATAATTGATTAATTGAATTCTATATAGAATTTGGGTATCGTTGCACATATTACAAAGAGAAGGGGGTTATTTCAATAAAGTGGTAATCCTGGAAAGGACTCTAAGAAACCTTTCCCCTTTCCTTTGTTAATCAGGAAGATGTGACCTGGGGAGATGGTTCAATGGTAAAGCACTTACTTTGCAAATATGGGCACCTAAGTCCAGGTCCCTAGAAGCTATGCAAATAAAAGCCAGGTGTGATAGTATGCATTTGGAATCCCAGCAATGATGAGGTGGGAGGTGGAGGCATATTAATTCCTGGTACTTTGTAGCCAGCTAGCCTAGCTACTTGGCAACATTCCTAGCCAATGAGAGACATGATCTGCAACAAATGACAGATAGTGTCCAAGAAACAGCACCCAGTTTGTCTTCTGACCCTCACATGCACACACAGTCATGCTCCTGCTTACAAACATGTGCACAGGAACACAAGGAGAAGATGAAGTGAAAACTATATCTAAATTAATAGAAAGTTTGAGCAGGCCTAAGAAGCTGTTATCATTTGTTTCAGGAAAAAAAAAAAGTGAAGGAGACATACTAATGAAGTGTGTGGATCCGTGAATATGCATATTATATATTTTGGGGGAAAGATGTTCTAAATGAAGTGTGTGTGTGTGTGTGTGTGTGTGTGTGTGTGTGTGTGTGTGTGTACATGTAGGGTAGTGCAGAATTGGGCTGGGCATATAGTTCAGTGTTTGAACACCTGCTCTGGGTTTAATCCCCAGTATTGTAGGGGAAAAGGTATCTGAGCTAGCAGATGAAGGTTTCCCAGAAGGATTGGAACTATTGTGGGTGGCGTGACAAAGTGCATTGGCCTTCTGTAAAGAGGGAAGTGAACGCTATTTCAGACACCATTCTCCTTCTAACTGATTATCTTCTGGCTGTTCTTAGCGCCATTTAAACTTTCCTCCCCCTTTCTTCTAGTTCTGGAAAGCTGGCTTGATTTCACAGGGGAGTTGGAGCCACCAGATCCCCTTGCAAGACTGCCCCAACTTAAACGTCACATAAAGCAACTCTTACTTGACATGGGCAAAGTACAACAAATTGCAACTCTTTGCTCTGTATAACAACAGAAAAAACTTGGTGAAAAGAATGTGTCTTTCTTCAGTTGAATCACATTTATTCCTAAGTGGATAGTCAAAAAGCTTAATATTTGGTCATTTACTGATTTGTGACATCAATAATGTTGCATCTTGGAAAGAAAATGAAGAATAATTTTATCAAGGAAGCTAACATTAAAGATGAGTGAACAAGCTACAAATGATAATGTCATCTATGCCAAGAATCAGTGAGATTAATGCAAGCTGCACTAGAGGAATGGGATTGGCAAGATACTTACAGTTGTTTTCATGAAGCTCAAATTAACTATAGAAAGAATTATGATGTATTTATATAGTTTTAGAAGAGATACCCATGTTTATAAACCAGCATTTGGCCAAAACCACACTGTAAGGAAATTGAAGTTCTGGAGAGTTCTACAAGATTGCTCTAAGAATTGCCTTCTAGCAGTTGGATCCAGCTGCAAAGAAACTTAGATTATTTAAACTTCTGTAGGATCATGAATTATTTCTTGGGTGATGAATGTATTTTAATCAGAAAACTGACAATGGAAGTCTCACTTTGGGGAAAATAATTGTGGAATTCTAACTTCATTATGAATGTATTTTAAGAAACCCACCAAATAATTTGAATTTATTGCGGGCATTGTGCTCTTTAAAAGTAAAGTGGCTTGCAGAAGGGCCCAATGTGCCAAATGTTGATACTGCTGGAAAGAGGATTTGAATATTGCAGGAATCCTTCCACCCGCCATAAGCAATGCCATTAACCCATACAAACCTGTGCGCCACATGCTGGGTGTGCTCTGTGTAGGGGAGTCATGGTATCCAGACTTCAGCCTACATTTGATCCTGGATACACTTGGTGTTTGTTTGCCTTTTGAAAAAAACTGTAAACCTCAGCTGGGATGAGGAGTGACAAAAATATCAAAATAATCTGTTGCTGTGGATTTTTTTTTTTAACTGCTAGTAGTGGAATACTGGAAAAGCTTCATTTCTGAAGACAAATTTTATTTTAAAATATAAATATACATTCACAAATTTTAGCTTTGTTCACAAATGGACAGATTTATGAAACCAAAGGCAACTAAGTTGCTTACTCAGCTCTTGCTGGATTTTTGAGCCTAGGTCCTACTGTCTGCCAGTCCTGGTGCGAGTTGTGTGCACGCCGCAGTGCTACATGTGCAGGTATGCATAAGTGAGTATGCTTGATTAAATAGTCGACATACATATGTACATAATCAACATATTTATATCACACATATCTAGTTTTATTACTATAGATTATACAAATTGGTGGTTAACATAAAATGTTACCTTTTAACAGACTGTTTTTAAAAACTAAAAGTGTATGTACAGGTTTTGAAATTTTTTTAAAAAGGGGAAGAAAAGACTGTTAAGAGGAGGCTATTTGATGACATTACACTTGAATATTTTTTGCCTCATTCTGTTTATCAGTTCTAGAAATCTGTATAAAGGCACTTAGAACTGATAGACAGTGAACTTGAATTTATCTTTGATAATACATGCCACTGTACATTCAGATATTATTTAAAGTTGCAAAACACACTGTTCTTTATGTAAGGTACTGTATGTAAAACTCTATTAAAACTGTTCCACATACCCTAAAATTTCAGCTTGCCTTTTTGCGGCCTTATGTTTTGATGTGAGGATTAAAAGAGTGTGTAACACATTGAGGAATTTTTATTGCCTTTTGAGATTTTTTTCAACTGACAAATGTGCCAAAGATCACCATACATAAAATGTAGTCCTCTGTATTTACTTGTGATACCTAAACTTTGTCAAAGATCCTACTGATGAATGCTTTAGCAGAAGTCATTGTGGGGTAGTTGCTTAAATTTGCATATTAAAGTAAAAATTAGTGCCTATAACTCATGTGTGGAGTAAATTTACTAATGTTTGTGTTTCAAGGTTGATATTATTATATTGTTCATTTATGTTTAAAAATGATGGCTCTAAAATTTCCCATCATGACTGAACCCCAGATGTTGAATTTGCGTCTTCTTTTCAGAAATTTAGCCAATAATGTCCCTAGTCTGTAAATAATGGTGTTGCTTTGGTTCTTGTAATATATGCAGAAGAACTCTGCATTCAGAACTCAGAACTCAGTTCTAGTCACCTTGGTTAAAATAATGCACAGTATTTTAGTACAGACCCAGTTTTCCCACACAAAGTCTGAAATGTTCCGTGTGTGGAGTACAGACTCCATAAGTGGAAAGTTCATACCTTATTTCATGTAAGCAGGATCACTGTCAAAATACAGGCTCACTAAAAATGCAGTATACAACATATTTAAGATATGAGTTTAAATTGTATACAAAAAGTAGTGAAATTCACATTTAGACTTAAATCTCATGCCAAGAACGTGTCGTGATAAAATACAAAGACTCCAGCATCCAAGAAAACACAAAATCCAAAATATTTTTCTTCCCAAGCATTTCCAATAATGAACACTAAGCTTCTGTCTTAAAATTCAATCACTGTGTTAGCAACTAGGAAATTGAGTACTTCATTGATTTTATGGTAAATGTTCCACTCTGCTTATTTGTCAATGAATGAAAAAGCTAATCTAGGTCTGTAAAGAATATATCAGATTATACACACACCAGTTACTATAGAACCAACCAACAATTTGGTTAAGGCCCATTGTTAGGTAGAGGGCAGCATGTTTCTTTGAGAGAATGACTTAACTTTGGAGAAGGAAATACGTTGTGAGAAGTATCAGGTAAGATTTGTTTTTCCTTTTTTTCCTTACCTAAAATCATTGTATTGAATTCTAAGCAATGAACTGGAGAGGGTATTTTCTTCAATGATGTTTTGTTTGCCAGATGGACAAAAGAGAATGAGCCTCAATGGAGGGATTCCTCCTCATAATTTCTGGCAAATATAATTTGTACTTCTTTGTGGTTGTCTATGGTTCAACTGACTATTGAAGTAATGTATTTTCTCCTTAAAGGAACTTGTTATTCTTAGAATTTCAGGTAAATCACCTGTTCCTAAGTTGTTTCAAGTCAATGTTCATACTCAAATGTGTATACTTTTCATGTTAAAACTGAAGCATACTACTTCCTCCCCAATAAACTGAATCTGCTGCCATTATCACTGTCTTGGTTAATAGCATCCTATCAGTATATGATTAACATACAGAGTCAGCACTTAATAGTCATTTCAGCACCACATAAGTGTTTTCTCAAAACAATGATGATGTCTTCTTCAGGCCTGTTGGGAGCCCATTGTAAGTCATGGAGGTAATGAGTCAGTTTCACTTACCTCTTTTACTCCAGCTTTGTTTTCATTTTGTCTTCAAATTGTCACTGCCAGACTAGAGAATTGCATTTAATAAGTATCAGCTCCATGCTAGGCATCATAATGCTCCCTATGGTATATGAATTAATTCTTTCAGAGGACAGGTAAGAGTAATCACTTTCTAAATAAGCATGGAAATGTTTATGCATACACTCAGACATATCCTGGATAAGAAGTGAGTTTTTGTTGTCTGTACAAGTGTTCCTTGGCTATTCTTGTCATTTTAGTTTTTTACTGTGAAACCCCAAGGGAATAATTCATAATTTGTTAAATTTGTGTGGTATGGAATGTGTCCAAGCTGACCTAGTTTGTTCTCACATACATGGCAATGTAACCTGACTGTTAGGACTGTGCTTATTTCTATCTCTTACCTTCATATCACTTCTCTGTGTGAAAGATCCTCACTTGTTTATATATCTATAAATCCAGACACTTTGTCTTGACTATCTCTTCCTTAAAAAATTCATTACCAAAGGCTCCTGTATAGAATCAAACTGGAGAGGAATTCTGTTACTTGAGTAATAACTTGCTATACGGAAACAGGCACAGATTCGTAATCTCACATTTCCTGGTAATTTACTAGCAGCATGATACCCTGAGCTTTGGTTTACTTGTCTATAAATGATGACATACCAACTTGGAACTTTGCTTTGAGAGTTAAATTATCAAGAAGCATATGACATGAACTCGATATCACCTATCACTGAGTGTCATCTATGTGCAGGCCATGAAATTAACATGGTTAGAGTTGGATAGAGGATAAGATCATGTTTCACAGGCTAATGGCAGTAACATATTCTAGTGAGAGCCCAACCAAAGAGACCTTTCTTTAAAGGAAGATAATTATACTTGAAGGTGGTAAAGCAGGGAGAATAGATATATATTCATTGAAACAGTGTTCTCTTAAATTTGACTAGAACATCCAGAAAAATTTAAGACATTGAAATTCCTAGTCTCTTTTCTCTACACTAGAGCCCAAGAAAAGACTTCTGAGTGTACTTAGTTTATTAGAAAAAAAATCTTAACTCAGGAGCAGGAAGGAAGTGAGGGAATGGAAGAGGGGAGGAGAAAGCAAATAAGCAGAATTATTGCTGTGAGCAAAGGGGCTTTTATTCTACCTTTTAAATCCTACATACAGTATGTAATTTCCAAGTTGTGAATATTAACATTATATCTAATCATGTAAGACATTTTAAAATGCATGTGGTTGAATCTGATGCATCATTGTTTTGTTGTTTACCTACATTTTTTAAAGGACATAGGCAGAATTTTTGAGGTAACATGACAAACTAGAAGCTTCCTACATGTCTCCTTATGAATAAGTCAGAATAAGGAGAAATGGATGCTATCCAATAGAGAACCGTGGAAATCCATGTAATGATAGACGAGTAAAAAGCCTGTAGGAAAAGGTGGAGCATGCTGAAAAGTAAACTAAGTCAGCACTTGGGAGGCAGAGGCAGGCGGATTTCTGGGTTTGAGGCCAGCCTGGTCTACAAAGTGAGTTCCAGGACAGCCAGGGCTACACAGAGAAACCCTATCTTGAAAAACAAAAAACAACAAAAGTAAACTAAGTATTAAGCAGTACTACAGCTTCCTGATAGGGGAAGGAGAAGTTTCTTTAAAAGGTAAGCCATGTGGCACTAATGAAGAGATGACCTATCCTATGGACAGTTTACAACTCTTACAAACTTTTAAATCCAGTTGCAGATTTTGAGAAGATGGTAAATGCTCTTGTAGTTAGATCAGCAGCCGAAAGGAATTACATTCTATCATCCTGAGTACCATCTTGAGAACTTGTTTTAAACTAAGCTATCTTTGGTATCTGAAAAATTGGGACAATAGCTGGTCAGCCTGAATTTGACTTGTAACATCCCATAGGTAAAGAACAACCTTAGGAGGCCTAGTGGAGAGTGCTAGAAAGCTGAAAAGCATAGGTGGCAGGAAGGTCTGACCAGACAGTGAACTACACAGGGAAAGATAGCCCCACCTTTGTTGGTGGGGAGTGAATAACCCTAGAGGTTAATAATCCTAAATCTGAGATTATTGGAAATCAACCTCTGGAACGAGCTACTTCCCTTCACTGTTGAAGATTTGAGAATTTTGAAGATCCAGAGAGTCATGTCTGGATGACCAACTGAATGGTTTCCAACTCAAGCCTCTGCCTTCTCTAAAGATCTTGCACAATACTTGTTATCCATATACAATTTGCAATGGGTTGAACAGAATGTAGAGATTTGTAAAGTACAAATAGAAACCTGGACTTATAAGAATCTCTACTGTGGTAGCTTCCCTCTTGCACAAATAAAGGAAGCTACTTAAGTGGGCATGGCTCTGGTAGACTTCAGATAGATTTGAAGTGCAGGCTGAACAACTTCAACTGGCCTTTCCTTGACCTGTGCATCAAACAAATTTAAATACTAGAGACCTTAGAAACAACTCTAATAATTCTTCATTTTTGTTTTGCCCCACCCCCTTACTTTTATCAGCCTTTACTGTATTAAAAAGAAAATCTTGTTTCTATCTTTATCTCCTTTAATAAATTTTCCTAATTTTGTTGATGGACTTTTTCATTGTTGGCTAATCCCTCCCTCCACCCCTTTTTTTCATCTTTGCTCTGCCACTATCACCTTTTATATTATACATTTGTTATTTTGACTTTCTCTTATTAAAAGAAGGTTTTCTGTATTTTCTATATGCCTCTTCTCACATATGTTTTGGGGCTTTGTTAATATTGGAGATTTTTATTTTATTCTTTTTTCTTTTTTAATTGTTTCATATTTTATTATTTTTTCTCATATGTTGCTCATTTTTATTTTTCCTCCATAACAGTCTCACTTTTTTCCTTCTTTTACTTGACATTCTTCACTTTCTTCTTTATGTGCTTATTTTTAATGCTGTTCCTTTACTATTTCCACATTTATCTAATTTTTTCACCTTCATAGCACACCCTAAGTTTTGATATCTGATGATTATTTGTGATACATGAATAGGCTTCATTCAATATTGAGCATATGGTTTGATATTGTTATTTCAATAGTTTGCATTTCTGAGCATTGCTATAGCTTGAGCCCTCAAGAGGAGCTGCTCAAAAGAAGCCTTTCAAATAAAACTGAACAAGTACCCATATCAGCAAATGCACAGAACATAACATGCAAACATGAAAAAGTAGAGCAACCCAACTCCAAAAGGTCATGATTCTTTAACTACTGAACTCAAATACTGAGTATGGTAAAATGTGTGGTAGATGTTTGAATAGCTTGCTATTAAATGATTAATGGCTTCAAAAATTATACAAATAGCCGGGCGTGGTGACGCACGCCTTTAATCCCAGCACTCGGGAGGCAGAGGCAGGCAGATTTCTGAGTTCGAGGCCAGCCTGGTCTACAAAGTGAGCTCCAGGACAGTCAGGGCTATACAGAGAAACCCTGTCTCGAAAAACCAAAAAAAAAAAAAAAAATTATACAAATAAGATTATTTGATATATAATTCACCAACATTGAATGAAGGGGCAAACTGGATGAGAATTTTGACATATATACATACAGTATCAAACATCAATATACTTAACCTGAGAAAGAATATCAGGAATGAAGATTAAAGGAGAGAGTACACTCACACATCAATAAGGAAAAAAAACAAACTTTACCACAAGGTCTAAGAACTCTAGGAAATAATTAATGGACCAAACTCCAGAATCTACATAGGATAAAGAAATTGAGATTTTAAACGCATGTATGTGATGAAATTACAGTTGAAAAATTTACATATATAGAGTTAGCAAATGGGCATCCAAATTCGAGAAACATCTAAAGATTCAAATTGACATGTCCAAAGGAAAACCTCTCTAAAACATAATCAAGATGATAAAAATACAACATACTATTTAAAGCCTTCATCTTGAAGACTACCTCTCTTAGTAGTTGAAGTTGCAATGCAAGGTAACAAGAGAGGAAAATACTCAGTAGTCCTAACCAGTTGTAATGCCCATGCGTCACAACAATGACCAGCACAGTAAGAGATCCCTAAACAGACAATAGTGGCATTTACATCTTGACATTAGCTGACAACTGCATAATTGGACTTAAAGCCACTCATCAGAAAAGAAATCATGCCTGCTACTTTAGCCAAGTATGTGGCTAGTGAAATCATACATCTTAGAGGAGAATGTACCACAGTCTCTTTTCCTAAGCCTAGCTGCATTCTTAATTCTTATCCTTATACTGAAAGATAAATGTAGCTCTTCCCTCTCATCAAATAAACTGTTTTTCAAGCAGAGAGGCCATTACAGAAAGCAACAGGTCAGAGTGCAGAGAATAACAGAATGTAGTGCCCAGCCATAGTTGGTACATATACAATACAACCCTACACTTCAGGGAATATTGTGAAAGAGTACATAGAAAGATTATATTAGGCAGAGGACAGGAAGTCTGCTGCAGGATTATCTTCTGATTATAATAGGAAAGCTACACCTATACAATCTCAACACTGGTTACCTAAACAAGACTGGAACACTACAACACCATTTGTCCTCTAGATGTAACATAGCTGTTTTACATGAACTGACAATAGCTGTATTTACCTACGTAACACCTGCACAGCACAATCAAGCCAGTTAAAAATTCTAGAATGGTTGGGGGAGAGGCTCCAAAGGCCGGGGAACTATTGGCAGTTGATGACTACAGGGTGAGGAAAAATTACTTTTCTTCAGGAATTTGGCAATTGGTAGGATCCCAATGGATGGCCCCATACCTCTGTTCATAGGGTTATCACTCATTGGATTTGATGGGGTTAAAAAGAAAGGAACAGAGTTGGGAGAAAGATGTGATAGGTCATGGGAGTAGTTGTAGGGGGAATTGAGAATTGGATATGATCAAGATAAATTGTGTACATATATGATATTTTCAGAGAATTATTTTAAATACATAGAAAATAGAATAATAAAATAAATTTACCATATATAGTACCCCAACTTCGGATATAAAGGAAGTAAAATCACCATCCCAAAGAAGCAACAAAAGGATACAATTATCTGTTGTCCTCAAGACATATACACCTCATTGCTAAATAAGACAGCAACACTACTACAATAGGTTCTGAGCAATACAATATAGATGGAGCACAAGACAGAGACTTCAAGATAGGTTTTGTAAATATGTTAGAGATTCTTAAATAGGAAATTAATAAATCCATTAAAGAAATCTATGAAAATATAAACAGTCGAATGAAATGAATAAAAGAATTCAAGATCTGAAAATGGAAATAGAATCAAAATCCAAACTGAGGGAAGTCTGGAAATGAAAACTTTAGTAATTCAAACAGGAGGCAAATCTCACCATACAAGAAGACAAGTGTTGAAAGAATCTCAGACATGAAGATAGGAGAAATAGATACTGTGGTCACAAATAATGCTAACTCTTAAAACTCCTGGCACAACATCCTGGAAACCTGGGACTCGTGAAAAAAGCAAGGAGAAGAAACCCAGGTCAAAGGCATAGAAAATATTTTGAACTTAATCATAGAAGAAAATTAAGAGACCAGAAATGCCAGCCCAGACTACTACACAGAGCAAAAATTTTCTGTCACAATAGATGGAGAAGATAAGTCATTCCATAATAAACCAAATTTAAGCAATATCTGTCTACAAATACAGCCCTACAGAAGTCGCTAGAATGAAAACTCTAAAGAGGGTAAATTCTTTAAGACAGTGTTTTAAAAGAAAATTAAAGAAGTCACTAGAAAAACAAACCTTGCTCAAGGTTAGGTAAGAGTCATGCAGATATTTGCACCCAACTAATGGACAGAAGCAGCTGACCCCTGTTGTTGAATTAGGGAAGGCTGTAAGAAGCTGAGGAGAAGGGCAATTCTGTAGGAGGATCAGCAGTCTCAATTATTCTGAACCCCGACATCTCTCAAACACTGGACCACCAAACAGACAGCAGACACCACCTGATAAGAGGCCAACCACACACATACAATAGAGGACTTCAGGTTCTTTGTTCATTCAGAGATGATACATCTAACCCTCAAGAAACTGGAGGGCCCAGGGAGTTTAGAGGTCAGGTGGGGGTAGGGGTTGGGGGCATCCACATGGAGATGGGTGGGGTGGGGAGGAGGTGTGTGGTGTAGAGCAGATGGAAGGTGGGTGGCGGGGCAGGAAATGGAATATGGAGTGTGAAAAATAAAAATAGTAGTAGTAGTAGTAGTAGTAGTAGTAGTAGTAGTAGTAGTAGTAGTAGTATAGTAGTAGTAATAATAGAAGAGCTATAGTACCAAATGTGATATACAGAGTCAATGTCACTCCATCAAAATCTGGATGATATTCGTCACAGAAACAGAAAAATGAATCCCACAATTCATTGGGAAACAGAAAAGATCCCAATGGTTAAGGTAATTCTTAGAAAAAGGGATTTGAAGTAATTACAATGCCTGATTTTAAATTATATAATAGAGCTACCATAACCAAAACAGTACAGTACTGGCACAGAAACATACAAGTAGATTAATGGAATAAAAGAGAGCTCCCTGTATTAGTTAGGGTTTTACTGCTGTGAACAGACACCATGACCAAGGCAAGTCATATAAAAATGACATTTAATTGGGGCTGGCTTACAGGTTCAGAGGTTCAGTCCATTATCATCAAGGCAGGAGCATGGCAGCATCCAGGCAGGCATGGTGCAGGAGGAGC